>NW_021167230.1:0-419875 GCF_003724135.2 Verticillium nonalfalfae
AATCTAATATCTTATTATTACGTTATTAATTAAAAAGGTTAGAAAAGTCGAGGTAAGTAGGCTACTCGCCTATAATATACGTTAATTCTAATATAATAACCCTTCTTACTCTTAATATATAGATTCCTCTTATAGCTATAATTTATAGCTATATTTATAGCTTCTCCTATAATAATATTAATATATCTTCTATAGCTCTAGGGTTTACTTTTATATAATCTAATCGCTTAAATAATATATTTATATTATTATTCTTCTTAGAGCGGAAGATAATATCTAAGTTAACTATATTAAGTTCCTTAAACTATTATAGCTATTATATATTAAACTACTTCTTAATATCTAGAAACTAGAAGTTAAAGTAATCTATTAGCGCTTATATTAATTATTATAGATATACTAAGTACTATCTTTAATTCTATAAAGTATTAATAATTATTAATAGCTCCCTTTTACCTATATTATAATATTACTCTATATTTATTAGCTTATATAACTAAAATACTATAAAGTATTAGCTATTATTATATTTCTATAATAGGATTATATTTATTACCCCTTTAAAAGTATTAATCTCTAATCTTATAAAGAAGTATATATCGAAGTATTATAATAATAGAGTATTAATAAAAGTTTCTAATAATTAATAAAAAGTATTATAGCTTATTTTCGATAGCGTTAAAGGCCTTTTCCGACCTCTATAGAGTTCTATAATTAGCTTAAATATAATATAGGAGAAGTTATAGATAAATTTATAATAGAAGTTCGTAAACCCTAGGAATTATTAAATATCCTTTATAAATATAAAGAGAGGTTAGTTCTATAATACTTAAATATAGTTCTCTTTTATTCTAATATTATAGAGTAATATTATATATCCTAAGAAGCTAGTCTCTATAATTAAGAACTTATATTTCTCTAGGCTTATATATAATCCTACCTTTTATAGCTATATTAATACTTCTTATATATAGCTCTCGTAATTTATAAAATCTTTATTATAAACTAAGATATTATTAAAGTAAATAATATAAATATAATTTATTAATTCTATAAAAGTCTTATTAATATATACTTAGAATTATTATAAAAGTATTTAATAATTTTAATAATATAATTATATACTCGAAATATCTATAATATATATAGAATATTATTTTCTATTTATTACTTTTAATAATTTATATTTAATTATAAATAGAGTAATAATCGAGCTTTATAAATATTATAATATTAAATAAATAGTTAAGGATTCCGTTTATAAAAGGGAATATAATATAGTTTTTTTTTATAATCTTATTAAATCTATAATAATCTATATAGAAGTATAATTTACTACCTTTCTTTAATATAAATAATATAAATATATTTATAGAACTCTTTAAATAGTAGATCTAATTATAATCGAGGTTCTCTTTTAAATAAATCCGTAATTCTTCTAATTTTATAGGGTTTAATATATATAGTAGTCCTTATAGTAATTACTTACTTTCTTTAAGCTCGATTTAATAATCTATTATTATATATAGAGGTAATAATATTATACCCTCTTTTAAGAAAATATCTATATAATTAATATAAATAATAAAAAGCTTAGAGCTCTTTATAGCTTCTATTACTCTAATATACTTTATTTATAATTATTATAGTCCTAGAGCTTTACTTCCTTTAAATATAGGAAACTAAATAAATCCCTTTATTATAATATAACTTTTAACCTCTCTAATATCCCCTAAGATTATAATATCCTTTATAGTAATAAGGAATCTCTATTCTTTAATTAATTAATAGATTAATAAATCTATAATAGTAAATTAAAATACTTTAAAATATATATTATAATCTCCTAAGTCTATTATTATAAATTTATTCTCTATAATCTTTATAATATTAAAGCTATCCTTTAATTTTATTCTAAGTTTCGTTTAATTATAAATCTATAATAAATAATTTATAATTAATAGAACCTTTCTATAGAGCTATAATTCCTTATCTTAATTAACTTTCTTTAAAAGGTTATAAAAGATAATATTAAAGTTTATATTTAAATCTATAAATATTATTATAGTTTTTTAATTATTATTTATTTATATATAATTATAAATTATTATTTATTATATAATTATAAAAGGTCCTTTACTTTAAATACTCTATATATTATTAAAGTATATTATTACTATAACGTAGATATATAGTGAGTAATCTAATATAGTAAATAGTCTATATAACCCTTATTCTATAGATCTAGGCTATTATTACGTAATAATAATATATTAAATTAAAATAAAAACTACTTATCGCTATTAGAAGATAATAGGGTAACCTATAAATAAGTTCTAGCGTTATAACTAGTTTTTCCGTAGACGCTATAGCTCCGTTTCTTTAGCGTAGTATATATAGATAGAGCTAGATTTTATTACGTTTCCTCCTTTACCTAAGAATCTACCTCCCTCTAAGTAATCTAGTCCTAACCCTCGCCTAGAGTAAGGCTTCTTCTTTATTAGAGTTATATTTTTTTAGCCCTATAGCGTTAATTAAAGGTCGTATTCTCCTCTTAAAGTATCGTAACCTTAGACTTTAAAAGGGCGATCTAGTATATTATACTATATATACTTTTCGTAAATTACTCGATAATATCTAAAATTAACGATAATAAGCTATTCTTATAATAAATAATATAACCTTTAATAAAATCGGATTATAAAATAGCTTATATAATAATTATAAGCGTTTAGGAAGTCTAAAGGTTAAGTAGCTTATAAGGCGACCTTAATAGCGTTAGCGTCTTTAGCTTTATATTTAGCTTTAAAAGAATTACTTTTAGGTTATAGAGTATAAATCTAGTCCCCCGAAAACCGCTTTAGATATTTTTTTCTATTATTATATTTTAGAATATAATTAAAAATATAAATAAGAAGTCCTCCTATATAATATAGCTTATACTAGCCTTTATCTTAATCTCGATTTACTAATTATATATTTTCTTAAACGGGCTAAAATAATTAATATTAAAAGGTTAAAGTAAATATAATAAATAAAAGGGTATATAGAATATAATAATATTATTCTCTTTATAATAGAGCTTAAATTTAACTAAGTAATAACTTTTATAGCTATTTAAGATAAAGATATAATAATTACTTAACTTTCTAGTTTTCGTATATCGATTAAAATATTAGATTTAATCGAGATTAATTTCGCTTATTGTTTAGCTATTTAGAGATATTATAATTCTCTAATTATATAGAATTATATTATTTTAATATTAAATCGAGAAATAATATTTACTTATAATTATAATATATAATAAAACGTAGAATTTAATTATATTAATATTTTAGATTACTATAATCTATTCTTAATTACTTAGTTATTTTATTTTTACGTTAAAATATCTTTCTATATTTATAATAATTATCCTATTAACGATTACTCTTATTTAGAAACTAATCTTATCGAAGTTATAGATATCGGAGTCTATTATACTATATTTCGCGATTACGTTCTATATAAGCCGAAATTATATATTTATCGTATTAAGATCTTCGTATTAAGCTCTCTTATAGTTATATTTACGAAAGAAATATATCTAGAATATTAATTATCGTTTAATAAAGCTTACTACTTATCGTAGCTCGATTAATAATATACTATAATCTATAAATAATCGAGAGGCTATATCTTTAACCTTATTAAGCTAAGGAGGGTAATATTACGAATCTAGGTTAAGTATATATTTAATAATAATCTTCTCTTCGAGGTCGGTTAATTTCGTAGAATTAGGAGGGCTATCGTATTAAGTAGTAATACTACGTAGGTAGCGGAGGAGTATTATCTTTAATACGTTATAGATCTTCGTAGTACTTATAGCGCTTAAACTCGGTTTATTTTTTATTATTTAGATAGTAAGAATAATCTAGCTTTCTTTATAAATTACTAATATTTCTAATTATAGAATAAATATATAATAAAATATAATTCTTTAAAAGTTAAGTAGGCTAGACTACTCGCTATATTAGACTACTCGCTATATATCTACGTTACTCTTCTATTAATATAAACTAATATAGGTCTCTATTATATTATTTAGGGTTCGAAGTTTTTAGTATATTAATAATTATATAGATTAGTATAGTACCGGAAGCCCTAATAGTCTACTCTATAAAAGTAGAGAATTTAGTATATTAAAGCGTTATTTAGAGTAGAGTAAAGGGGTCTTCTATAGGGTCCGTAGATAGATAGAATATAGGTATAGGATAGGAATATATCTGAATTCTAGCCCTCCATAGCTTAGGGGGCTATCCGCAGCCTATATATACGTTCTCTCCGGTCCCTTAGCTCCCTAGCTAGCCCCTTAGCTTGGCAGCCCCTTAGTAGCTCCGCAGGGGTCCTGATAGTAGCACTGTAGTGGACGAGAAGCCTGTTTCCTGAGCAAAGGCTGTGTTAGTGACGACGTTTGCAGAGGCTACATTAGTCAAAAGTCTGTGGTAGAGAGCAATGTATATATCGTATGGTACGAAATGAAATTACAGTCTATGTTTTCTTGAGTCCGTATGGCGTCGGTGAAGACCCTTACTCTACGTTCGCTGCGAACCGGGGACTAGTTCCTGTACTCTTCGCTGCGAAAGACCGGTAACCCACAAATTCTCGGCGAGGATGTGGGCCCGAACTCTTGGCGACCTGTCCCTACACTCCTTCAAGTACTAGCAGACTCTCGATATAAACCGGCGACGACGAAGCAGAAAAGACGTTCGATTTCATCTGCTGCCCTAGATCATCGATTTCTCCATCATCTTTCAAACTCGCTCTAGCACGTTTCTTGTTAACAAGCTTTGATCTTTCGTTACCATTAATTCTCGATTCCTCAAGTCCGCGCTGCTTTCCGCGAGGGCGGTATCAAACCAGAGGGTCGCCGACGTCGTCCATGCCGTCATTCAAGACGTCAGAAAGAATGGCGACAAGGCAGTGAGGAGCTACTCGGAGAGATGTAAGACGCGTGAGTGGCAAACCCACATACTAACGTTTCAACCACAGCGCATCGGCACGAACCATGTATTGCCCACCCGCAAGGCGGGCAACTATACTGGCGGTCTCTGGGTGGGCAAGTTCCTGAAGACGCAAACGTATCAGGAGATCCTCGATGAAAAGGCCAGTGGTGAGATGGGCAGGCTCTGTGCCAGATGCTCGCGCGCCGAGAACTTTGAGGGCCACGCTCGATCTGGAGATCTGAGAGCGCATAAATACCTCGGGGACGACCACGACTGGGTGAAGAAGGCAAACGTACTGTGGTGTTGCCTGAATGGTCGAGTCGTTTGCATCGCTTTCCACATTGTAGATCTGGATTGCCAAGTCATAGATCATGTTGTGCAGGGCCGGTGTGTGAAGCCCAGTCATTGTACATGCATTGGCGGCATCGGTCGTTTGAGACAATAATGATATGGTCTTCAAGCTTACGCCAAAGGCCGTATCTAGGATGAAATTGTGGGCCTTGAGCATGGAATCTTCTTTTTCTGGCATTCGAATCGTTTCGGGCGAGACGTCCTGGACTCTGCTGCTTCTGCAAGACAAGCCCTGGCTTTCGTTTCGTGGGCCTCTTGCGTTTCTCTGCGCCGTTTTGGCCACGACGTCGTAGCAGCGGAATATCTGATAAAGGGCGTTGGCGAGAGGATATGCCGTCCAGAAGCCGTCACCATCATTCATGTACACGACCCGTCGCGCCAGACCGAGATGTATGTTGCAGTCAGAGTCTTGTGGGCTAAATATGTCAATGGAGATGAGTCCCAAGGCTGTAGCTAGAAGTGTGAGCCGGGCTTGGAATAACTCAGACCCCTCTGCGCTGTCAACGATTTGCGTCAACAGCAGCGACGCCTCTTTGGCGTGGTGCAGAGCCTTCGCAACATCCTGCGATATCTTGTTCCCATTTCGATAAGCACGCTGATTTGCCGCGACTGATAACACTGCATGCCGGAGGGCAAGCTGACTGAGAGAGAGAGATCCCCCAAAAGCCAAGGGAAGATAGATTTGAAGCCATGGATTCCTTGAGGGGTCAACGACGGGCATCATCAGGCTTGATGTCGTCGTTTGATAGAAATTCAGGAGGTCGCCGTCCCCCAGATCAGGGAGCAAATCAACCTCGCCTCCGTCCGCATATATTGGGCTCAGCAATGCTCCAATGTACGAGCCGAACGACGCATCGTCGTGTAACAGAGTCGCATGGCAGTTGTCGTAGGGTTGGTCGTCATGACTCTGTACCGAAGACTCAGGAAGGGGTATTTCAAATGATGAGTTCAACGGGGGATGCATATCCACAGTCTGCAGCCCCACAGATGGTCCCGGCGTCGTGTGACGCATTGTGCGGGCGGCGGTCGTGGAATGGTTGTCAATGAAGCCACGGCAACTATATAACCGAGACCTCTCGCAGTTGAGGCAAACCGGTCGCCTGTTGTCACACTGCGCACCGGTTGGTGGGCATGTCACTGACCAGTCGGGGCCAAGTCCTTACTTACTTTGATCTTCCGCTGACGACAGGTCAAGCAGCCCTGCCGAACGGTGTCAGCGCTTCGATGAAAATGCGTGTAGGAGTATCTTGGCGGTATGTACTCGGAAAGCTCTTCCACGGTGTTTCCTTGCGTTCCTCTGGTCAGCCGTTGCAGCGTCCAGTCCATTATTGGATTCGAAGAAAGGAGGCAGGTCGATCAAGTCAAAAGGCCAAGGATCTGACACGAGATCGTCAGACATGATGCCGCTGCGTATGCATGGAAGGTTGCTTCGTTGTAATTGAATCGCGCGGGCTGCTCATGGAATTCACGTTGCCAAGTGTGGCTGCTTGTCTGACCTCGGTGACGACCTCTGAAATCGGGGCCCATCGCTGTTGTTGAAGGGGAGGAGGGTGGGAATTCCCAAGTACCTATCTTGGTACTCCAGCCCATTGTGCTGTCAGGGCATTTACCGGATAAATATTCGGCCCAGCTATCCTGACACTAAGGTTCCTTAGAGCAGGGCGTTGTTCACACCTACTGGTTTTAAAGTATCGGTACATGCGCCTGTTTCCTAGGCTGCAGGCGCTACAGGTCCCAGCTTATAGCGACTTTCAAATAGTGCTTCGCTGTCTGAATGTTGCAACATGAGCAATTTGCTGCCTGGGTCTGGCAAACATGCGGATTAATCAGTGGGTTGGCGTTGGGTCTTGTCAATGCACGGGAATGAGGTGGTGGCTCCTGAGCCTGGCCATGTTGAGGTGCCGACGCTGTGTAAGTACCCATGAACAGGGACTTGCCTAGGCACCTAGGTAGGCAAGGTGCATGTAGACACTAAAGCAAGGCAATCCTGTATTGTTCCCGGGTCGGGATAACCTAGACGGGGGACGGCCTCTGGTGGGTCACGGCCCTCCCGCAAAGGCGGCTACAATAGCGGCGGCGCGGTACCCACAAACTCGCACGTCAGCCTGCTAAGACGGCATCACAGTTGCTTGGAACAACGCATACTAGATGCATCCGCTCATTCGTTGACCATCGAGTCAAGGTCTATGGCTGTTCACAGTACATCTATCCCATTGCCACACTTCATTCGAGCGCAATTTCATCTTCAATTTTCTCCTCTCCCAGAGGGCCACGAGCTTGAACGTACATCACTCGCGCAGCGTCTCCGTTCTCTGCGGCCATGAACATGACGCCTGCTGGGCAACAAGACGCAGCGAATCACATGGGTTCCGTTGCCAAAACGTCGGTGCCGCTGCTCCGAGGCGGCTCGTCAGCAGCAGCAGCAGCCCCATCCTGAACTGTGGCATTACTAGGCTCACGGTCAGATATGGGAGGATAGTGATGTCGCTGGATGATATTTACTATTGTGGCTGGGGTCCGGGGGCGAAGACGAGTCGCAACAATTCGACATCGTTGTCTTGAAGTTCTGGGTGGGTGAAACCGTTGTATCAGTGAATTTGGTGGAAAGAAATGGTGATTGAGAGAAGACGAATGAGAGAAGACTAACCGATACGGGCGTTGAGCCCACTGATGCGGGCCTGTCGTGCCTCGAGCCATGTCAACATGGACATTGCCAGGGTTGGTACCCCAAGGATGCACCCGAGTACAATGGCAATGATCACTTCGCTTGGGAGCGGCATTGCAGCGTGGTACGTGCCGATGAAGGCTGGTTGTGGGTGCTTGCAACGAGGGGGGCTAACGGGTGAGGAGTGGTTTAATGTGCCGCGCTGGGCGTGGTGTTGCTGGGCGAGGAGGTAGTGCGGCGTTGTGTCTATTGGTTCTCTTTTGGCAGCCAGAAGGTGTTCAGCAGCTCGGTGTAGCAGAGGTATAAGTGCTGGTGTAAGAATGAGATCTCTTCAGGCAAGTGACCGGGGGCGGCAAGTCAATTAAATGATATCGAAGGACTCACTAAAATATATATCTAGTCGTATTGTCTCATGAGGGAAGCTTTGGCTTGCACCTTCGTCATGGAGAGTCGTGACTTCCAACCGCCTGCGGGCCTGACCCTCGAGCGGCTCACGCCCCGTCCATCATTGCATTGCGATGATTGCGACGGCCTTCACAGCCTGCATCAGTCTGGCGGCAGGTCCCTCGACCGCAATCCCAGGACATCCCATGACACGCACCGCCATACCGAAGCATCTAAGCCACCCGTTGGTTCTGCTCCCAGTGATCTGATTCCCCGTCTCTGCAGACACCCCACCGGGTCCAGTGGGCCGATTCGTCGCAATGCCACTGAACAGAGCCTGTCTTCCCATCTCTTACAGGCCATCGCAATCATCGCAATCATCGCAATCATCGCAATCATCGCAATGCAGTGCGACTCCAGCCTTCAGTAGGCGCCCTCAGGGACTCAACCTTCACACTTATCGCAGCTGTCGCAATCGTCGCAATTGTTGCGATCGGCGCCATTATGGTCGTTGGAGACGCACATGTAAGCCGGGAGGTCAGCCAACGCCACCCAGCAGGCCACGCATTGAACTACAGGGTAAGAGTCTACCGTCTCGGACCCGCATGTGCCCGATGCAACATTTGGATGCCTCCCACCACGGCTCCCCGCTGCATGGTATCTTGCCATTGCTGGCCTTGGCACGTCTATCATTCGTGGCGAGTCCTCCTTGGCTACCCCTTGTCAGCTGTCGCAATCGCGCGCAATGATAAAAGGGGGCAGCCCGTCCATGTGCATCATCATGTCTCCCGTTACGATGCAAAACATTGCGACAAGACGAACCTCAGATCCTTGTCTTTGCTCACATCATTTTGGTAATTGGACCGCCTCCAGATACCTACTTGCCTTCAGGCGCGCCATCGCCTGCCGCATCGGGTCGCTCCGATTTCTTGTCATGGAGCTCGAGACTCAGCCTGGCGCGCGCCCACACAAGAAGAGGAGAGCCACGCGGGGGTCCTACTCGTACCAAAAATGCTACTTTTGTCGCAGGGACAAGCAAAAGGTGTACACTCGCCCGCTTGATCATGAAACCCCCCGAGATGTGGTCCGTAGTGCCACGGCATATGGTTGCTAACTATGACAAAGTGCGAACCTCCCACACGCCGTTGGCCTGAGGAATGTACTCGATGCCAAATCAAAGGCTTTGAATGCACGGAAAATCAGCAGACTGAGAACCGAACCAGACGCGGCACCGCAAACAATGTGCCGCTGGTCCAACAGCAGTCGCCGGTTGTACCAGCCCATGACGGCGAGCCGTCTGCTCTCACGGCCAAGGGCTTGAACCTGTAAGGATGGCTTCCCTGCAGCTCAGCATATATATTTAGCTAAAGCCACTAGTGATGGTACAGATGAAATTTTTTTAGCGCTCAGGATATTCGACTTCTGGGCTCAATTCCTCGCAGACATTGATGCCACTTTTACAAACTCCCACTTCAGCCTGCCACAACATATTACAATTGAATGTCTGAACGACAAGGTCAAAGACTTGATACCCAGATCGAGGGAGGAAGCGGTGCGTGAAAATGACATCGAATTGTTTGTTCGCTTACATACTGTGACTCTTCGGGACGGTAGAATCGAGGATGATATGTCAACTCTCCTGGACATACTTCGTGAAAAGATTGAAAGCGACCCATTGGAGCCTTTTGTTAAGGACGCCATCGAGTCACTACGAAAAAGGCACTGGTACCACTATGCCATTCAACTTCAGAAGGACTTGGTGAGAAAGTTGGCGTTCCAGTTCAGCACCGAGTCAAAAGAGTTGGCTGGAGCTGTCTCAAAATATGCCGATCTCATACGGGAAGTCACAGACTTGTCAACCCGGGTCTTCGACAGACACATCAGGAACGACGGTAGTAGGGGCAGTGATGACATGGAATTGATCCGTGCAACCCTCCGGAAGCCGCCGTTTGTGCACGGTTGTCTGTTTCTTTGCGGACCCGGATCACCTACAGCGCCCCAGACGCTACTTCAAATCGTATCAACCTTGGACTCGAAAGACTTCCTCATCGGCCCAGACATTCTGGGTTCGACACTCTTACATTATGCCTGCGGCTCCTACAATTCGGATGCAGTGGAGACACTCATTTCGCTGAAAGTACCAGTCAATGCGAAAGACTGCGATGGGAGTACGGCTCTGCACTGTGTGGTCGATGAAGAAGAACTCGAGCACAATTGCCGGCGACGACATGACTTATTTTCGAAGGAGGAGAGTCAACTGGCTCAAAGAAAATGCCTTGCAGCGCTATTGAAAGCGAGGGACCTCGACGTGGGCATTGTGGACAACTTTGGGTGGACGGCCCTGAGGTACGCGTCTTTGGCCGAGGATCCACAACTCTTTTACCAAATCGACTCATCTCCACAAGGTGTATTAGCAAACCCGAGGAGAGTTGCAAAGCTGAAAATAAGAGAGGAAATTTACGCGGAGTTACCATCATCCCACGCATGAGCTGGCAAAGTCGACCGCAACAACTACGCAAAGAGCCGAGAGGGAGAGCCCCAACACACTCACAACTTCGACTGCCTCCCAGGCCCCCCCCTCTGCCCATCCGCCACATCCCCCTTCTCGCCCTGCTTCCGCCCATCCTCCACCTCCAAGCTGATCGGATCCCCCAGCTGGCTCGGGTTCCCCGCCCTGCCGTCGAGCTTCTCCGCCGCCAGCGCCTTCAGCCGCCGCGGCCGCCGGCCCGTCACCGCCGACCCGTCCGAGTTCTCGCCGCCCGTCGGCGCCTTGCCCTTCTTCCCGGGGCGCGCGGCATCCTCCTTGCTCTGCGACCCGGCCCCGGCGTTCGTCGACGGGGGGTTGGCGTCGGCGGCCGTGGCCCCTTCGGCGGGCGTGCGGCCGGCGCCCGACGTGGAGGAGCCGCGGTCTCTGATTTCTTGTTCGGCCGATTTGGCGTGTGCGCTGTTCTTGCTTGGCTTTTCATTTGTTAGTCTGTTTTTTTTTGTTTTTTTTTTCCGGGTCTGATTTTTTGGGGGTACGATGATGTCTGCGATTGGGATGATGGGTAGGTGTCTGTGCAGGCGACGACTTACCGGCGCCATGATAACGACGATTTCTTTTTCCTTCTTGTTGGTTTGATTTGGTATCGGTTTCGCAATGGCTTTCACGAATTGGCAGTAAAAATAAAAACCAGATTGGAAACAATTGCGTAGGGCGACGGGTTGATATGTGACGCTCAATCCGGGGACGAGTGTCCGTCATCCAGACAGGCCATGACGTGCATGACTTCCCCCACGGTCGATGACGAACGTGGGCAACCCCCCAGATCGGCTTCGCGCACGCAACATGTGAAATCCGATGACAGGGCCAATCAAACTAGCGTAATCGATGCATTCGTCTTTTCTAGTGTATCAACTCTATCAATGCCGCAGGATGATCTGCGCTTCATGCCGATGCTGGCCTGCGATCCATGCCGAGGTATCTAGTTCTACAATAAATCAATCAAACAAATCAATCCCCCAAACTCCACTCTGGTATCATGCGCTGTGCTCTATGTTTTCGTTGCTCGCTTCTCATCCCTGCGGCTGATCTTTTTCACCACAGCTCACGCTGACGCGGAGACGGTCCTGCCGACAACAGGCGGCTCAATCTCAGCCTCCATCTGCGGCGCCGAGGCCTCGACATCAGCGACCTGTGCGCTGACACCCTCGCCCGCCTGCGCATCCGCCTTCTTCTCGTCGCCCTTGCCAATCGTCTCGACCCAGTGCCAGCAGTCGACGATCTTGCCGTCGCTCCGCAGGAAAATGGCCCTGTCGTCCGTGACGCCGTCGCTGACCTCGCCCTCGCCCTCGCCCTCACTGCCACTACCGCTGTCATCCTTTTCGGCGCCGACGCCGTCAACGAGATCGCCGACCCAGGTGCGTGCGACAGGCACGCCGTTAGCGCGGAGGGCCTGCAGCTGGGCGCGGAGGTTGACGCGCAGCGCGCGCTCGGGTTCGACAGAGTTGAAGATGCGCTTCGTGAGCCAGGGGAAGAGGATGCCAAAGTCCGACTGCGAGAGGTGGGCGGACTTTTCGACGTAGAAGAAATTGGGCTCGGGCAAAGCGATGCCGTTGTTGCGCTGGTAGAGGTCGGCCGTGATGACCTTTTTCGACGGGTCGGGCGACAGCACGCGGGCCGTGACGTGGAGGTGCTCGGTCCACTTGTAGAAGGCGTCCGACTCGACGGCAAGGAGGGCCTTGCCGCCGGGAGCTGAGGGGACGTTGGCGTAGGCGGGCAGCGGCAGGTCGAAGAGGGGCGCCGAGTTGGGGGCCAGCAGGGGGAAGCACCACATGTCCAGCAGCATGGTGACGTTCTTTTCGGTGATCTGCTTCGACAGCTCCGAGTCGGGGGCTGGCGTGAAGAGCGGGCGCTCCATCTTGGCGAGAGCCGGCGTGCCAGCGTAGTAGGTGCTCTTGAGCAGCTGCACGATCGAGGCGGACCCAAAGCTGTGGCCGGCAAAGATGATGGAGCCGGGCTCGTGGACGTGGAGTTTTTTGGCGAAGAAATCGAGAGACGGCGTGCTCTTGTTGAGGTTCTTCAGAGGCTGGGCGCGATCAATGGCGAGAATGGCGGCGTGGGCAAGACCGAGCTCCCACAGGCGAATGCGCAGCTGATCTTCTCGTGCTGTGGAAATCTCGGGTGTGTTGTCGTGGGGCAGGCGGATGTAGGGGACGACGCGGCGCGTGTTGCGGATGAAGTAGCTGTCCTGGGCCTGGGGGATGCGCACAAAGGATGCGACGGCACTGCCATCGCGGTGTTCGGGGCAAACGACAACAATGCCGTGGGAGGCGAGCGAGCCGGCGACGACAGAGTACGTATTGCGGTTGCCGCCGAGGCCATGGGAGAAAATCATCGTAGGCCATCGGCCATTGGGCGTGTTGGGCTCGAGGAGGTCGGCGTTCTTGAGGGCGGGAATGGTCGTGTAGTGGAGGTGGCGGGGTAGGAAGCTGCGATGATTAGCTCGGCGCTCCAGCATCATTAGAGCGGCTCCAGCATCATTAGAGCGTGCAGAGAGGGGTCGGCTTACGAGACAAAGTCGGCCAGCAGGGGCTTGATGCCGACAAACTGGGTGTAGGCAGAGACATGGTGGCGCTGAGGCGAGGGCAGCCAGCTGATGGGTTTGCCTGCCGAGTCGGGGGTCGCGGGGTAGTAGATGCGGCAGGACACGGTGTAAATATCGGCAGCGCTGTCGGGTGCGGGGCTCGGTGATTCGAGTTCGGAGACGGGGATCTCGACGTCGACGGTGCCAACTTTGTAGGGTCCTGTGTAGTCGGGAAAGGTAGGCACGGGATTCAATTGCGACAGGTAAGCGCTGAGCTTGGCCGCAGGCGAGGATGACGAGGGCATGATGGGCGTTTGGCGATCCAAATCTGATGTGTGATCATGCATCCTTGGGCGAGCAATAGGCGTTCAATCGAATACGATGGCAGAAAAAAAAGGGATTGTGGGAATGGCCTCAATTAAAACGGTGACGAGTTGGCCTTGTTTCACTTGGACCACGGACTTGGCAAGACCCCGAGTGCGCAGCAGGCAGCGACGGCATTGAGTTGGGAGCCAATGAGAAAACGCGCCGACGCAAAAATGGCAGTCGTGTGGCCACTTGCCCATCTCGTCGAGGCCTCGTTGCGAAAACTGGGCGTCATAGTCACAGCAGCAAGTGCCTCGGCACCGCGCTGTCCGATTGGTTCTTGTTTGCTTCAAGCACGACAGGTACCTGCTGAGTTATTTCATGACTTTCAGAGATGCAGACGAGATGGATTGGATCAACAATCAACAGTCTTCCAGTCCAGAATATTCATCAACAATGCCTTTTTGATGAATGAAATGAATAGCATTTGCATGTGATTCCCATGAACTGCAATATATTATTACATCAAACTCATCACACTCCCCGACACCCACTCAACCCCCACTCAGCGTCCGCAGCCAACAAGGCGCCGCCCACGTCAGAAAGTACCCGTTGGCACGTGCCAGTGCAAACTCCCCTTTCCCACGACCCTACGGTCTGGCGAGCACGAGGAACAGTACAGCTTGAGTCTTGGCTCATCTGTAGGCCCCGGATGCCCACTGTGTTTCGCCCAGAAGCCGGCTTGCTGGGTTGTCTGACGCCACCATTGTCTTCCACACGCTACGCCTCCGATATGGCATGCGAGGATCAGGTATGCTGGTAACATAAGGCCATGTTCAAGTCGTAAAGCAGAGCAGCTGACTGGATAGTATGGGCGGGTAAGATAAGGTTGATACATTGTCGTACTTCTGCAGCTGCGCACGATGGAGCTGGGGTCTGAGTACGGTTCGACAGCTGGAGCATAGGGCATGGCAGTGGCCAGCAGTGCCAGCCACTCCTTGCGTCTACATGCATTGGACGTACCGACTCAGGTAAGTACTGTAGTACCATAGGACCCAGATAAGGCTAGGCACTGTCTTCACTGTCGTCTCCCATCTCAACCCAAGTGTCAAATCAAAAATATAGCATCCAATAGCGAATCTGTTTCAGGCTCACTATACATAGCTGCCAGCCATGATAGGCAGTTCTGGAAAATGCAATCGCCACTCAAGGCCCCGGTGAACTGCTTGGAGCAGATTATGAATAGCACAGCATCACGTGATGTCGCGCTGTGCACGCGTTCCAGACTCAGCACAAGTTACCCCACTCACCTGGTTTTCCTTTTTCCACCACCATGCACGCGTATCACCATCGCCCTCCCAGCAATGCGCACGCCCGATGCCTCGATACCAATCGCTCGCGCAAGCCGAGCGCGCCGCCCTCAATGGCGATGACGAATCACAGGATAGCCAGCATATCATGGCCCTCTACATCCAACGCTTTGGCGTCGGCCAGGTACGCGGAGACCTAACCCCAGCCCGATGTGACACGACGCGACAGGGAGCCCCAGCCTGCCCACAGAACGCTAACCCGCTTTGAGCATCAACCCCTGCAGCCCGGCAGCTCACCAGTGCCGTGCGAGAACCAGGAATCGCGACTCGTCAATCGCGGCGACTCGATCGCGTCACCACAGCCTGCCGCCTTTATCAGTGCACCGGAGAACGCAGAGCCTGAGGGTCTAGGTCTGCCGTTGCTCAAAGACGAGGCACGCGCGGCGGGAGAACGAGTGCGCAGATTCACTGTGACCTTTCTTTGTCGACGAGCACTGACTGACGCCAAACCAACAGGCCCGCCAAGCGCCCCGAGATCCTACGCCTGAGCCGACGTCGGAAGCCTCAGAGCTGCACACAACCGCCGCGACGACACCGCAGCAGCCTCCTCTCCTGCTAACGACAACGCCTGCACTAGTGAAGCCTTTATCGGCACGTCTAGACGACGGCTATGCACGGAACCTCGACCTTCAATCGGCTACGAACGATGCTCCGACACTAACCACCAAAACACCAACATCTCGAGCCGACCCCGGCGAGACTCCATTTGACACGTCTACGAAAATCCATCTGAGGAAACCCAAGATGGACACGTCACAATCGTCTCCCACACAGGAGAACGATGACCGCGATTACCGAAAGTACGAGAGCCATTCGCAAATCAACACTAGCCCCCAGTCGACAGCTTCACGGCGGGACGATGCAGCAATTGAAGACGCTCCTCTCGAGCCGCAAATGGAGGAGGGAAAAAATCTCGACGATGATGAGACGGGCGCCGTCAACTTTGGCAACTTGGGCCATCTCTTCGACCACGACATGCAGGCGACCCAAGAATCATCTCCGATCCCCTATGGCACCGGTCCTCTCAACACGCGAGGCGCCTGGCGAAGGCGCGCCTCGAGCTCCCAGAATCAATCCTCCATGAGGCGACCCGAAGGGCAGACGCCGTACAAGACGATGCCCTGGGCACCAGAAACACCGGCGCCGCCCGCGAACCCGTTTGCCGGTCTTGGCAATCTCGGAGTCCAGCCTCTGGCACCGTCCCAACTTTTTGGGCAGACGCAGGGCATGTCGTCGGCTTTCAAGGGTGGAGATAGCCCGACGTCCTCGAGACCTTCACCAAACTTGCCCCAGCATCTGTCCATCTCGCCGAACCCGATTGAGACATCGCCACTCAAGCGTCAATTCAACATCACTTCGCCCACGGTCATCCACACATCGAGCCCCCAAGCTCCCAGTTCGGCAGCTGATCACTTTCCCGCTGAGACGCCAGCGCCTAGTCGTTGGGTTGACGAAGAGGCCGTCGCTGAGACCCCCGTTGAGCTGCCCTCAGGCACGCTGCGACGCCGTGTCGAGCCCATGGCACACTACGAGACGATGAAAAAGTCGCAAGAGAGGCGGCTCAGTGGAGACGCCCTACCCCCAGTGGACTCGCAGGACGATTCAGACGATGCCCTGGAGGCCATGCAACGGAGCAGGAGGGCCGCCATGAAGAAGAGAGCAGCTGCCGAGCAGCTCTCCGGAATAAGTCTTCGACGGACCATTCCCAATGACGATCCCGATATCACTCCGCGGCCGCAAAGATCCCAGAGAAGGGCACAGGTTGCAATCGCACCAGACGATGAATGCGAGGTTGCGGTGGGGAGCGAAAACGAGGAAGACATATCCACCGTCGCCGATTCTCAGGACCCTCTCAACGTACCAGACACGGTCAAAAAGTTCATAATCACAAACGAGCTGCCCATGGAGAACCACGCCCCTCTGACGGCCCTGGATTCTAGTGTTGAGGCTATACCAGACAGTACAGAGGAGACGACTCACAACAAAGCCGGGAATCCCTTGAGCGTCGACACGTCAGACACGAGCTCAAAGCAGAGAGACCGCATTCCCGAGACGAGCCCCGTCAACCGACCTACGACGCAGGTCAATGTCGCAAGTCCTGAGAGAGACTTGGCACTCGAGGAGGTTTGCGAGGATCCTTCGCCCGCCCCTATGGACGAGGATTCACCTTTGGCAACACCCGACGAACCACGCCCGTCTTTGTCTATGCCTTCGCGAAGGTCATCTCGTAAGAGCCGCCCGACAGCCAAGGCAGCGGCAACAGACTCCAAGGCCAAGCCGTCCCCTTCTGAGCCGAGAGCGGGGCGGGAAGTCAAAACTGCAGCAGCAAAGTCTGGCATGCTTCGCAAGTCTGTGCGTGCAACCAAGAGCAAGGCTGATGAGCCGAACATTCAGTCAGACCCGTCTGTCGTTTTGGATTCGAGCCCCCAAGTACGGAGCACTGAGCCAGCATTTGACCTTCCATCTTCGCCGCCTCTGCTGACGCCGCGTCTGCCTCGCGGGCCTTCAAAACTGCGCTCGCACAACACAGTGGACCAGAACCCGGCTACGCCGGTGGCGCCGGAGTCCTCTGTCGAATCGGCGCCGGAGTCAACTTCAACCCTCAGCACCCTGTCTGTTACCCCGAGCTTGTCGTCTAAGACCACGCCAGCGACGCAGCAGTCCGACCAGGTTGCGCACACGTCCCCTATGAAGCCAAGAAGTCGCCATCCGAGGCCGAGTCTGCCGCCGCTCAATACTGCACCAGTCCTCTCGGAGCGCGGCAAGAAACGCAGTAAGAAACAGACGCGAAGATCGACACGGCATGACTCTGCGTCAACAGATGAACTCGCTATGTCACCGTCTGCAATAGGGTTTGAGAATAGTATGGCTCATCCTCCCAAGGCGAAGAGTCGAGCTGATCGGCTGTCCACCTTGATTAAGGAATCACGAGCGCCCGAGAGAGATCAAAAGCTATTCAGCGGCATGGCGTTCGCCATCTCGTTCCAATCGAAGCGACCGGGCGAAACTACGGAGCAGTATGAGGAGCGCTTGTCGCAGAGCAACGATGTCGAGAAGAAGATACTCGAATACGGCGGCCGGCTGCTTTCAAGCGGCTTCGACGAGCTCTTTGACGCCCATGCCCTGCGAAGTGCGGCAGTCAGCCCTGTGACGGACGAAGAAGAAGAGGCTTCACTGACCCTGGCGACCTCGGCCCAGACTTTGGGTTTCACGGCGCTCATTGCAGACGGACACTCACGCAAGGTCAAGTACATGCAGGCCCTCGCCCTCGGGCTCCCCTGCATTTCCGATCGCTGGGTGACGACGTGCGTGGAGAAGCAGAAGGTCGTCGCATGGGACCCGTACCTACTCTGTGCCGGCCAGTCGTCCTTCCTGCGGGATGCCATTCGCTCTCGTTACCTAGCGCCGTACCCCGCGACCGACGCCCGTCTCGTCGACGTCATCGGACGCCGTCCCAAGCTTCTTCAGGGCAGTCGTATCTTACTGATCATGAAGAAGTCGCGCCAGGAGGACAAGAAGATGCCGTATGTCTTCCTGGCGCATGTGCTCGGCGCCTCGCTCGCGCGGGCGTACAAGATGGACGAGGCGAAACGCATGATGCGCGAGAAGGAGCTTCTCGAGGCGCCGTTTGACTGGGTCTACGTTGACGAGAATACGGGCACCGACGAGGCGCTGTTCATGACGGCGCCGCCGACGCAGGAGACGAGGAAGAGGAAGAGGGTCAGCGCGGCAGGGGACTCTGCGCCGCCGCCCAAGAGGATCCGGACGCTGAGCGATGAGCTTGTGATTCAGAGCCTGATTTTGGGCCGCATGATTGAAGAGGACGAACTCGAGGGGTGATGGTGGAAAACAAAAATGTACGACTACAGTGCTCCGAAGGACTTTTTGGGAATGGACTGGCGTTTTGGGGTATCGGGGTCATGATACCAGATGCTTGTAGGGCAGCAGACTACTA
Source organism: Verticillium nonalfalfae (assembly GCF_003724135.2). Lineage (NCBI taxonomy): Eukaryota > Fungi > Ascomycota > Sordariomycetes > Glomerellales > Plectosphaerellaceae > Verticillium > Verticillium nonalfalfae. The sequence continues at coordinate 19,086 of NW_021167230.1, forward strand.
AAGGACTGTAGGGATAGATACAGTCAGGAGGCATTGAATTGAAGCTAACGACGTGTTGGAAACCCGTTCCAGGAACTCTAGAGACTTTGAAGGCTGTGAGGTATTTTGGCGATGCAAGCAGGTTGAAATAATCACAATATGATGTCGGCCTCTTCTTGAGAGAGTAGTCACAGCCTTTGGCTTACAAGTGACTACAGTGGTCTTGCGATACGTGAAGGGCGGTAGATGTTCTTTTAAGCAAATACAATAATCAAATCTACTCTAAAAAATGATCTCGATTCATTATGCCGTGCTGCTAATCGTAGTCAGTATCTTCATACTACATGTGTTTGCCCGAACCCGAGCCTCTTCCCGTGGAGTTTGTGAGACATTAGCACGAGCGGGTCAACGACAGAAAGCCCATGTATGCCGATTCACATTTCGGGCCGTGAAAATGCACGATCGGCCAAACCACCCCCCCTAGCGTCAACCATGTACGTAAACGACATGCGCCGGCCCCTTCGTACGCCCCCACTCCGCATTGTTTGACAGATCGAACTCCGCACCCATCGGCTAAGATCTCAGATCCAGCCGGGGGAAAGTGAGTCCGACATGGACGCAGGTTAGAGCCTTCGAAGAAGTTTCTACCGTCAATAGTAGCACAAAGTGAAGCCAATGGATCTTATGCAAAAAGTATAAATGATAGCTAGCTGTCCAATTTAAGCAGACTATATTATATCGTCGTTCCTTGCCATTTACATCGCCAATATACACACGGCACGACGTATACCATTCACTGTTCCACTCGTCGCGAATTGTAAGATGGCTGCTACGAAGGTTGCGATTCTGGGAGCCACGGGCCAGAATGGCAGCTCCATCGTTACTGGTCTGCTTTCCGCAAGCCACAACTTCGTAAGTTGTCCACCGCAATTGCTCGTAGGAAACTATCGCTTAAATGGTCGCCGAGTGCAGGATATCACGGCCCTTGTACGGCCCTCTTCGTTGAAGAAGAAGAAAGTACTGGACCTCGAGAAACGAGGCGTCAAAATAGCATCCTTCGATATCGACGGTCCTGAGGACGCCACAGTATCACAGCTCCAGGGCCTTGATGTCCTCATCGTGTGCTGCATCCTCAACGAGGTGCCTCTGATTGATGCAGCTAAGAAGGCAGGAGTAAAGCGCTACGTCCCATGCTTTTATGCTACGGTGATGCCTCGGGGCGTCCAGACATTACGTGACAACGTAAGTGGCCATGGTCGTTGCAATTACTACCATTGTTTCGCACGCCAGGCTGACTCCTGATGCGTCCATACAGAAGGAAGCCTTTATCGACCATATCCAGCGCGTGCACCTGCCCTACACTGTCATCGATGTCGGCTGGTGGTATCAGATCAGCCTCCCGCGCATTCCATCGGGTCGACTAGACCGCAATCTTTTCCTCTACAACACTGCGATCGGCGGCGATGGCAACGTTCCTTCCGCCAGAACTGATTCGAGGGATATCGGAGCATATGTCGGACGCATCATCACGGATCCTCGCACTTTGAATCACAAGGTTTTCGCGTACACAGATCTTCGCACGCAGAACGAGCTTTGGGACACTGTAGCGAAGCTCAGTGGTGAGACGATTGAAAAGAAATACGTAAGTTTATGACATTCGGAGACGCAAGGTAGGGCCTCTTCACGCACGATATCTGACATGGCTTGAACGCAGCGCACCGCCGAGGAGATTGAGGAGGGCATAGCCACAACCAAGGATGACCAGATGAAGATGATGGACTACTTCCAGTACACGTATCAAAAGTCCTACGACATCATGGGCGAAAACTCCCCCGAGTATGCTCGTTATCTTGGCTACCTGATTGGGAAGGATTTGTATCCCGACTTCCAGGGCATTTCTTTTGAGGAATTTGTCCATCATACGCTGGAGCACGGTTTGGAGCCCATGTACGAAGAGTATGGAGACTTGATTGGTGCTACGAGCTCGTTCGTCTTCAAGGGCGAGGCCGCCTTGCCCTGACAGACGACGGCTGAACAAGAAGGAGACACGTCTCTGCGCTAGACTTTTCAGAACACAAATCACAAGACTTGCATTACCGGGTTTACGATCCCAAGCTCCCTACTATATGCAATCAACACGCACTGCCTGCTTCCACTTTTGTGATGCTTGAGCCTGTGCATCGAAGCTCAACCGCGGCGACTCCAACATCGTCTGTCCAATCCCATAGTCTCGCCATCTTCTAAACCCCTTATTTATCTCATCAATTCAAACTTCATGCCTCAGCAGACAGCCTACCCCGCTTATACGTTCCGCTACTGGCGTGGTGCTAAGGTGGATACCAACGGCAAGTGTACGGGCCGCCTGCAGGACACGGATAAAAGAAAAGCTCGTAGCGCGTGGGTTTGTGGCAGCGGACTTCATCACCTCAAGCATGGAGTCATTGAATGCTGCGCACAAGTGTCTACGGGTGCACATGTACATCCTTCACACCGTCCTGTCGCTCGAACTCGGCAGTGCACGACAGCTTACCCTGCGACGCCAAAATGTCGAGTGAACCCCATTCATGCTCCGACTCGCCCAATCTCGACCCTCGTAACCTTACCGACCAGATGTCTATTGATGACGCGGGGTCAAGTAAGCACCTGCGCCAAACTCAGGAATTTCCAAGAACGGAGACAGCTCAGCCCAGGGTACCTTTACCACCAGACGAAAATCTACAATACTTCATTCATGAGAAAAAGGCTATGTCTGATGCCTGCGTATGTTCTCAATCATTTTCTGAACCGAATTGCCTTTATTACGGCTTTTGGCTCACATTTCCAGTCACAACTCAATCCATGGAGCATCCACGAGCCGGGTTCCCGAGTCGGCTCGGTCGTCGCCAGTTTCAAGGAGTTCCCTGCCCTTTTCGCTCGTCGGAGCGAAACGCCCTTCCTCCATCGCCATCTATATCGCGCCCACACCCCGCATGCGATACTCACCGTCTACTCAGCCGTTACAACGTACGCTAACTGTACGGACGCCAACCGAAGTTGGGCCATGCGCGTGCTCTGTGAGGCCGCTGATGAGCTAACGCGCCCGCCGCGTCACAGCCAGGGGAACGGAAAAGAAGCTGCACAGGCTCCGAGCTCGGAGACGGCAGACCTGACACCCCTCGACAAGCTCGCTCGCACCCAAGCGCTTCTCATTTACCAGCAAATCCGCATATTCGATGGTGACATTGGCCTGCGAGAGCAAGCAGAGCGTGATATTGGAACTCTTGAGGCGTGGCTAGAAGATCTTGAGACGTACCGCGATAACCTTGCCGAGTTGTGGCTGCTCGAAGAGAGTATGTTACGGAATAGGCCACCCCAGTCCTGGGAGAAGTGGATCTTCGCTGAGTGTGTGCGACGAACTATCTGGCTCGGGTACGGGTTTATAGGTCTCGTGGCCATGCTTAAGACGGTGGGAATAGGGGGCACACCACTTCCCGGACGTTTTGCGGCTGTACACCGGTGGACTGCGTCCAAACATTTGTGGGAAGCCGATTCGTCTCCTGCGTTTATGAAGGCGTGGCGAGAGGAGAAGCAGTATATTGTGCAAAACCTCTCCATCCAGAGGCTTCCTGGCTCTATCAAAGCTACCGACACAGACCACATGATCAAGCTTTTACTTGCGTGGTAAGTTCGCATCAAAACGACTCTCCCGTTGCTGTTTTTGCAGGACTACTGGCGTCGAGAATGCTTTGTTGTATCTACTAAATGAACTCTAGGTTGTTGGGCCCTGATGAGATGGAACAGTGGGTCAGTACGGGCGGAACTCTTGGTGAAGCTTGGAGATGATCGAGCTTCTGCGGCAGAAAGCGCTGCATCCGCACTGCTGCAGATGTAAACCCGCCACTAACTGATGGGTATATGGTCTAAGCCATGTGAAAGCTGCTTCTAGGTAAATACGCAGCTCCTTCCTTGACATATTCATGACTACAAAGCTTATGTGCCAAAGTAGCATCTATGTTATTGCTTGATTTGGAGCAGAGTGAAGAAATCTTCCTCGCGTGGTCCACAGGCAATAGAATATAAGTGGGGGGTCGGAATACATCTGAATATTGGCCCTCCGCAGCTTGGAAGGCCATCCGCGGTCCTCATGTATACGTTCTAATAGCCCTTAGCCCCCCTGGCTGACCCCCTAATTGGTAGCTCCGCGGGGCCACCTGAAAATCTATGTATGGTACTGCTGTTTGAGGTCCCCCGCCGATGCCTCTTACCAGTTGAAGCTGGTTTGCATGGGGTTTCGGGCTTTATAAATAGCGAACCGCTCAAAAACCATCGCGCCACATCCGGCTATCTGGTGCAAAATCACGTTTTCTCATTTGCCGCGCGTCTTGTTACAGTCTTACTGTTCTAGATGAAAAGATACGCCTCAGCTCGGGAGAAGTCTTCCTACAAGTCGTTTACGCGGATCCCCACGAGAGCCGGGTCATGCTAATTGAACCTCGGCTTATTTAATTCCCTCCTGTTAACTGACGATTTGTTCGACGGTTGTTCTCCAGGTGTTAGAGGTAGACGCGCCGGAGACATAAGAAGAAGACTCAGGTAGGCACACAAGCTGGCAATGATAGCGGTTGACATTGACCAAGTTATACATAGTTCGGCTCGAAATAGGCAAAAAACCATGATTCATAGGAAACTGCATGCGAAAGGCGGGGAAATCTGTAAGGCATGGTACGAAAAGCGCTCCAGCTCGAAAGGCGCTGGAAACGTTGCGAGGGTTGTCACCAGCTACGGCAGGATAATTTATCCTATAAACTGTTGTCGCCGTAGCATTGAACGTCTTGAACGCCCCATTGAACGCACATGATGACTTCGGTTTGTAGGAGACTCTTAAATCGTAATATGGAACAAGGCTTCGAGAGGCATGCTTGGTTGGAAGCCTCGTGGAGATTGATTCCTACCAATCGATCTCATGACGACATGTTTTGCGTCATCAATTACGCCCAGACACTGTTTAGGGTTTGGATTCTACGCCTTCGGCTAAGAACGACCTGTAACGCCGGCGACAAGATGTTCAGCTGAAGCAGAGCGAGTATTCCATACCGCAGTAACAGTTAGTCCTGCTCTACGCAATGGAGACCGATTTAGAAGGTATTCCTTGCGGAAACTATGTTGCTTGCTGTGTCCTGTTGAGACTAAATACAGTAGCCATGGCGCAGGCCATGAGGAGTGCCATACGGCATGCCAAAGTTACAATGCCATGAACCCTTGCTCTCAATCACCTCCTAATATGACCTGCATCTCCTAATTCGTCTTTGTCAGGCTGTCTTCCAGTTGACGTGATTTCCAATATCTATAAAACCAGATGCAAGCTGTCATTGCCGGGTTCCAGAACAAGTAATCAAAAATCTTCTCTAGAGCAGGCTTGACTGACTGTCTGCCATCACATATATTAGCCACACCCGATTGGTAGTTCAGAGCGACCATAGTGCCTACTTCCATTCGCTTATCGCAATAGCACCAAATTGACAGGCTGCTTCAGTCCTCGTCATGGCACGGCATCTTACCGAGACTCACACAGTCATCGCAAGTACAACTGCATCTTGGGCACGACCGAGCACAAGAACAGGCGTTGGGGAGATGCGCGCAAGCCTGGCGGATCCGCAACCCCCAGACAGGTTTGTCAGAGACAGCGATGGCTAACAAGGGGCAAAACATGATGACAGTGCCGGTGGAAATCTTCGTCGTTGTTGAAGTATCATATGGTGCTGAAATACGAGGCGCTGGCTTGAGAAATAATTGAGATTGGTTATCATAAGTGTCGTAACTTCTCCTCAGATAGGTGGTAATTTTATATCGGCTCATGTATAGTGAATTTTCTCAATGTGCCGTCTGCGATGCTTCTTGTCGTGGGGTCTTGTCTTGGGCTACCGCTCGCTTGCAGCCAAGCTCTGGACATGTGCCGTGCTTGCACGCGTGTTGACAATAAAATCTTGGTGTCTAAATGACCGAACACGTTGACACCACAGTCAAAATTCAATGTAAATGAGAAAACATAACCCTCATATCGTTCAGCCCCAGATCCTGACCGGAGCCGTTCTTCTGCCTTTAAGCTTGGTTAAATCACTGGCGGGCCGCTCATCGACTCAACTGGCTCGAGGCACACACCACAGAGAGTTTCACGCAGCAGCGTTGCATCGCATCAACAGCTACCAAGAGCGACGCCCACGTGCACGACAAAGGGGCGTCGATTGGACGCGCCAGTGCTCCGATCCCCCAGCAAGCTCAGTGGCCTTAGTGCCTTGGCGCTCCGGCCCCTCGACGAAAGGCCGACCGATGTTCGACGGCAGAGAGAGCACACGTGCTGCGTCATGGGCTTGCCATTCAACCACGGCCGCAATTGATTGATCGACGCCTGCAGGTACCGTGGGCGGTGGCGGGGGTTTGGGTCAGCGCTCATCTCCAGCGTGCCATGGCGTCGTTGAGAGGTGGTCGACACGGGCACGAGGCGCGAAATGACGGCGGAGGGGGAGATCTTGGCTTGGGATGTTGCTATTGCTATAAGGCTGACGGTCCTTTGGCGATTCGCTTCTTTTGAGGATGTCTTTGCAGCCTCACGTTTGAAGACAGTATTAATCGCCGACAAAATGGTCGCCAGATTCCTCGCCCAGGCCTTGCTGCCAGCCCTTGCTGTTGCCGGTACAATTCAGCGTCGCGACAATGGCACGTTTGACTACGATGCCCTCTCTCTGCGGACGGTCGGTGGACGCAACACACTCGTGCGTTCTCTCCTCTTGCTATTCCTCTTCTCGTCTGCAATAGAACGATACTGACGTTCGCGCAGGATTGGCGCGTGTGGCTTGAGAAAGACGGCCATCCCATCTCGTTCTGGCACGACGTCCCCTTGTACCCGGACGAGGACAATAAGCAGGTCGTCAACTTTGTCGTCGAGATTCCGCGCTGGGAGGACGCCAAGATTGAGATTCGCCGCCAGGAACCCCTGAACCCCATCTTCCACGACGAGCGCAACGGCGCGCCGCGCTTCGTTGAGAGTGTGTGGCCGCACAAGACGTATCCGTTTCTTTACGGATCCATCCCCCAGACGTGGGAGTCGCCAAATTTTGAGCATGATTTCACGGGCGAGAAGGGTGATAATGACCCCATTGATCTATTCGACATTGGCCTCGAGTACGTGCTATCGGTCTTTCACCACTTTCACGATTTGGTACTGACAAGACAGCATCGGTTATGTCGGACAAGTCAAGCAGGTGAAGCTGCTCGGTGGGCTTGCGCCCAACGACGGGGGTGAGACGGACTGGAAGATGCTCGCCATTGACGTCAATGACCCCATTGCGCCCCTCGTCGACAGTAAGTAAGCGAGCCAGCCTCGTCCTGGCAGTCGATCTAACGCGCTGCAGACTACCTCGACGTCGAGAAATACCGCCCAGGCACCATCCAGGCCTTCCGCGACTGGTTCACCTACTACAAAGTCGCCCGCGGCGGCGACGTTATCCCCATCATCGGCGAGACGTACCAGAACGCCACGTTCGCGACGGCTGTCGTCGAAAAGGGCCACGAGTACTGGCGCGACCTTATCTCGGGCGCCGTTGACTCGAACAGCATCAACTACAACCAGACGAGCCGGCCTGATATTAAGGGGAGCTACGTCGGTTCGTGCTCGGCAACGCTGCAGCTGGGCATCCCTTCCAAATCGGAGGAGAAGCCAGCAGCGGCGAAGCCTACGCAGTATGAGCACTGGTATTACCTCGATGAGGATTTCGCGTTGATTGAGGTGCCTGTGTAGGTCGATAATAGATAAAAATAAGAGCGTGCTTTTACCTTTTCGATTTCGGAACTACGAAACGGAAATACTTAGTGTCAAACCCAGAGATTCAGGCCGAATTTTGAATCCGTTGACATGAATTGGCATCACAACATGCAGAGTACAAGGTTGGCAGGTATGTGGTTCTTCTCAGCCCTCACAAGACTAGGACTATTCCCTACGAACTCGGCTCCAGCATGATGTAGTCCTTAATGACAGCTGAGCCATTGCGGAGTGCGGCAATCTGCCTCGCGCTGCACGTGCTCGTGTCCAAAATATAGCAGTAGTCAGGATACTGCTCCGGCACCTCATTCTTGACACCTAACACATCCGCTGGGCCTGACGTCGAGTAATCATCCTTCACCGCCGTGTCGACGCGCCCCGTCGCCAGATCACGGTTGAACAAGGCGCGCATGAAGATGCGGTACGCCGCCTCGGGCTGGTACGCCGGCACGGCGTGGCCGGCCTGGTAGACGCGCGCAAACGACAGGTTGCCGTGCTGGCGAATCTGGCCGGCAATCTTGGGCGAGGCGCAGCTCGTGCGCAGCGGCGCGTAGCCGGCGTCGGCAAAGGCGTCGCTCTGGCTCCAGGGGATGGCCAGCGATGCTGCCTCGCCGCCGATCCAGTTGCAGGCAAAGTCGCGGTCGCCGTACATCAGCGAAACCTTGACGCCGTCGTCGAGCAGCTCGCCGAGGTCCTCGATCCAGCCGGGGCGCGGGTAGTCGCCGATGCCGCGGTAGGCGTTGGCGACGGCGCTGCTCGAGCCGGTCCAGTTCAGGGGCACGCCGAGGGCGGCCTGCACGTGCGGTTGGTTGAGGTAGGCGGCGTAGTAGGGGTCCGGGAACAGTGTCGGGTCGACCTGCGTGACGTCGTAGTAGTCACGGCCCGACTGCTGGATGTACGGGTCGCGGATGTAGCGTGAGCAGAACGTCTCGGCCGCCTGGCAGACGCGGTTGACGTTGGCGTTGATGCCGAGGTTCTCCGGGTCGTCGAGGCGCGCGAGACGTTGGCACTCGTCAATCTGGTCGGCGCAGCCGCCGGGGCGCTCAAAGGCGTCAATCATGCCGAGGTACGTCGCCTCGTCGACTGTCGCAATGCCGTACGTATTATTGTAAGCCATGGTTGCGTACGACGGCCACTGCACCTTGCGGTCGATGCATCCGTTGACGAGGAGCAGCGTGTCGAGGTTGAGAATGTAGTTCTCGCCCTCGCCGCTGTCGAGAGTGCCGTCGCGAATCTTTTCATTTTGCTCCTGGAAAAAGGCCGCCAGGGCAGGGCCGTAGCGACCGCCGTACGACTGGGTAGCGATGCTGATGCGGTCGTCGTTGGGGTGGTAGCCGGGGAACTCCTGAAACCAGACCTGAGCAAAGTGCCACAGAGAGATGGCACCGTTGCGGCTGCCTTGAGAGGTGGCATCACGGTTGTTGCTTGGGTACGTGCCAACGTGGAAGGTTACGTTCTGCTCGGGAATCGGGGCACCAGGAGGGAGGGTCTGCACGCTGCCGAGTAGGTTCCTCGTGACGTTCCTGAGGGTGTCATACGAGAAGCCCACCTGCACAGGCTGGTCGATGTAGAGCATATTGACTGGACGAACGTCAGTCGGATAGCTGCCAAAGCGAACAGCTTCATAACCTACCCTCGTTGTTCCACGACCAAGGGTTGAGCCTTGTCGTGTTGGAGTCTGGGTTAACGAAGCAAGGGCCATTCTCATAGAGGAGGCCGCCCATGGACGAGCTGCCAGGGCCACCGTTCATCCAGATGGAGAGTGGCGCATTTTCGGGATCCTTGCGGGCTTCGAAGAACCAGAAGAAGGTGTTGACGGGATAGGTCTGCTCCTGGCCAAGGCCGTCAATGTGACCTGGGGGCAGATGGATGTAGCCCGAGTACGACTTGACCCCAGGGGTTGTCTCGCAGATGCCGGGCTTTGGCGTGTCAGTGAATTTTTAAATAGCTGATTTGTCATTGAAGGCTCACCTCCTTGAAGCTGATAGTGATGTTCTCGTTGAACTTGGACTTGAGCACAGTGAGGCCTTCGGGTGTAGGAGGGAATTGGGCGACGACGGGAGCAATGAGAGCTCCAGCGACCGCGAGGACAGACTTGAACGATGGTGCCATGATCTCGATCAATTGCCACTGTTCAAGATGAACAAGTCCAACCAACAGAGTGGTAGAAATACTAACTATTCTGTCCTTCCGAATTGACCACCACGCTCAAGAGGGGAAGGCTCAGGACGACACACATCTTCACTGACTGACCGGGCGGCTCCTTAATAAGACATTCATTCCAAGTCGTGCTTCGAGATGCTTGGTCATTTGCGGTTTTAACCGCCGCCGAGCAGATTTCTACTGCAGCTTGCTCCTCGGTGTACTACCTTCCCTATTCGGACTGCATGGTCGATCATCGTGATCTCTTATCGGCAGGTGTGGCACGTTCCCTTGCATGGAGGGTGCTTCACCTGGATGATTTGCACATTTGAAATTCTGAGGATGCTTGTGTTTTTCAAGATGCGATTGTCGCTTCCAATAATGAACGCCTCTGTGTGAAACTGGTGTCAATAATCGCCGAGGCTGAACCTACTCGAGTTGCCCAAACATGATGGCCAAGAATGATAATTCTCTTGATAGAGCATCTCAGGATGCAGTGCTATTTTACCTCACGTTTTTGACATTGTCTACTCTTGTAGGCAAATCATAGTCTCAACGCTTTTCGGAAGGTGTCTAATCGATGAACCGCTGTGAGCGGGGAAGACATGCGGCCGAAGAGGGGCAGAGTCCGGCTCAACGCGGGGTCATGAACCGGGGTCTCCCGGATCGTTTCGAACCGAGGCCGAAAACCTGAGCACCGCTGTGACCCAAGGCTGGCCGTATGTCAGAGCGTTGTTTAGAGCAGAGTGAAGGGGTCTTCCGCGGGGTCCGCAGATATATTAGAGCGTTATTTAGAGTAGAGTGAAGGGGTCTTCCGCGGGGTCCGTAGATAGATAGAATATAGGTATAGGATAGGAATACATCTGAATTCTAGCCCTCCGCAGCTTGGGGGGCTATCCGCAGCCTATATATACGTTCTCTCCGGGCCCTTAGCTCCCTAGCCAGCCCCTTAGCTTGGCAGCCCCTTAGTGGCTCCGCAGGGGTCCTGACACCGTAGGAGATACTCCGGGATCATAAGGGGATTTGAAGGGTCATCCTAGAATCCTGTGTGCCGGCAAAGTGAAGGGAACACGGTGCTCACTATGAGCACTGGAAATTGAAGAGCAGTAACAGTCTTTTCCATTATGTCTCTCAAGTCTCCAGCCTTGATACTCACATCCGTCTAGAACTACAGTCGCTTGAGAAACTCGCGGATGGCCCGCGACATATTGCCCTCATCGTAGCCCACCGCGGCATCCAGTATGGTCTGTGTATGCGCCTCCTCCACAGCTGCAACAAACACGTAATCTGCATCCGGGAACTGCGCAGGAACATCCGTGTTCCTGTCGACGACCAGATCTGCCCCCCTGAGGTGCACCTTGCCGAATGCAACGTTCGAATCCATCAGAACCTCAGCAGTCCCCGTCAAGACTATGGCCTTCCGGACGACAGGCTTGCCTGTAGTAGGCCTGAACACACTGTTCCACACTTGAGCAGAATCCGGCGCGTCTATTAAGTTTGCCCACGGCTCGTCAACATTAGGCGCAAACCCACACTTGAACAGCAACGCCGCCGGGCGGTCCAAAAAGTCCGTCGCCTCGTTCGTGTCGAATGACGCCTGATCCGTGGTCATGGCGATCCACGGCGAGATTATCACAGCGGCCGCCAGCTGGTCGCCATGTAAATTAACCGGCAGCGCGTATGGTGACGGTACGGCAATGTGCGCCAGCAGCGAGGCAATGAGGTGGCCGCCGGCACTGTCGCCCATGGCCACGACTTCCGAGGCCTTAACGCCCTCAGCGTCAAGCAGCGTCTGGAGACCGCTCGCGGCCTGGACGAGCTGCGAGGGATACGGGTGCCGTGGTGTGAGCGAGTATTCGATGAAGACAACCTGCCTTGCACTAATGGTCTTTGCCGCGCGCAGAGCCATGGGAATGTGCCCCACGACTGCGATGGGGGCCGCATAGCCGCCACCGTACGCGTAAAAAATGGTCAGGCCAGTGGCTGGGGCGCCGGCCGGCGTGATGAAGTGCAGGACGGCAGGCGGGGCTGCGAAGGGCTGAGTGCCGGCATCCGAGACTGCGACAGAGCGCAGGGAGAGGCCCTTGGCGTGACAGTACTCGCGTATGAGATCACCCGCCGATGTGCCGGACGAGCCAAAAGTCCGCTGCCTTGATGTCAGGAGAGCCGATTTGGACTGCAGGGCGGCCAAGGCGAGCCGCTGGCGCCAATGCAGGTTCTGTGCTTCTGGGGAGAGCTTGGAGCGCACTACGCCAGAGAGGAACGTGAACACGGCACGGATGTCTGCCCTGCGTTGTTAGATTTCTTCGCTTCCTCCTGAGAGTCTCCTGGATCAAGGGATTGAGAACAGTACGCACAGATGAGACGCCTGCGCCATGGCATAGTCCTTACCTCCCATGGCGTCAGCTCAACGCTGTCCGGGGGTGACGAGTCTGATGTCATGTCTGCTTGCTGGTCTCCCTCTGATCTCGGTAGCAAAATCGCACAAGACGAAGCGACTGGCAGGCGTGCAATTGGTGCTCCGACGGTGGACGCGCATAGCTTTATACTGCAGCCAACACAATCTGCGTGCCGAGGATGTGGAGAAGGCTGTTTTGAATCGCGCTAGTACCCCAGATTGAGCTTGGTATAGATCGGCGCAGGGGTCCGCCAGCGGGCCGTCGGGCGGATTCGAGGACGCGCTTTCGGCCGCTTCGACTATGAAGAGCGGAGCGGTCCCGATGAATTCGCGAGTTCTGAGCAGCGGCTTCTTTAGAGCGGCTTCTTAGTCCCCCCATACGGTCTGTGTCGTAACTTTGGGGCGGTTAGCATAGCCGGCGAGCCTCGGTCGCAACACGAGCCGATATTGATTGCTGGAGAGATGGGGGACCAGATCTGAAGTCTTCGTCTTCTGCATGACGCATAGAAGGTTTTCATGGCGCTCACGAACATGGAATAGTCGACGCCATCTGATGATGAATGGGTCTCCTGATGCTACGTACTCAAAGGCTGGTTTCTGATCTGCGGTCTACTTCCTACCAATGTTAATTACATCCCGTGTCGCCGGGCCGTCCTCGATGCGTGTTCCCCGCATGGTTTGCCAAATTCCACATTGAGGGTTCGTTTTTCTGATGTGATTTCATTTATTATGTCTTGGAATATCATCTGAACTAATCTTAACGCCTGTTGCGTATGAGATTGATAGGCAAAGGTGTCAAAGTGACAAATGCAGCATGTTGGCGCTACCAGCCTTTCCCCATCAGACCGCGATCGCCCGATTCGAATCCTCACGGGCAACCTCCTTCCTCTCAGTAGCAGTCGCGCCATCCCCAGAGACCTTCCGCCCAACGCACCGTCCAGGGTGCCATGCAGCAAATAGCATGACGGCCAGGACGACGGGCGCAAATTCCAGTACGCCAAAGTACACCTCATTCGTCTGCAGCTCCCCACCGAGACCCTCTGCTGTCTCAGCCAGACGGAAGATCGTCCTCAGGTAGACCAGGAGCGTCGCTGCGCCAAACGCCGACACGAATGCCGTCAACCCAGACGCGGCCACGGCACGGCGTGCGCGCCAGACGAAGATGCCCGAGCTCATGACGAAGCACCCCATGGCGAAGACCTGGTAGGCGAGACCCGCGAGCAGGATGTTGTTGGCGGTGGTCGGGTCGTCGCGGTTCGACTGCGAGACGCCGATGAGGGCGGCGCCGGCGACCTGGGTGATGGTGGCGATGACGTCGCTCGTGACGAAGAACCAGAGCACAAATTTGGGGGGTAGTGGTGCAAACTTGCGGCCGAGGCGGTGGATGAGGGCCGAGAGGACGGTGTAGATGCCCGCCGCGAGAAAGACGGGGGCCGTAACGATGAAGAAGTAGTTGAGGATGAAGTAGATAAGGTTGTAGGGGTTCTTCTTGGCCGAAAGGGCGCGGGGGACGTAGCCGACGACCTCGAGGACGAGACCGATGGGGAAGGTCAGGAAGTAGTACGACTTGTAGCGCAAGGACTGCCAGAGGTGTACGATGGCGAGGAGCAGGAAGAGGACGGCGGCGAGGACGGCGAGGGCGAAGGATGGGGTGTAGCCGTAGATGATGACAGGCGTGTCCCATTCACCTGTCGGTGGAGGGAAGTTGGGGTCGGTGTGGCCCTCGATGGGTCGGCCGCCTATGAAGGTTAGCTGCCTGATATGGTCGCTGTAATCTTCAAGTGCGCAAGTAAAGTATTACCATCTGAGTCGCTCATCTTCAAGACTGTATGTATGTGACGATGGTAGCTTTCGAGCTGGAAAAGGTGCCAATGGTACACCACGTAGCGGGATACGCCCTAACAGGCTGCTGCTGCTGTCTGCGCCGGACAACGTAGGTTGCGATAGAGTTGACTATCAAACGTTCTTTGAAGCCAAGCTGCCTGTGCCATGGCGGTTGCTTTAATAAAACAAGCAAGGCGTGGGGAAACGTCCCTGAGATCGAGTCGTCGGTTCAAGATCTTGCAAATGGTAATTTGCTTTGTCGATCGCCCAACAGCTCGCTCTAGGTGTCCATGTGGCTTAAGCCTAGCGAGTCCCCTGCGCGTCCAATCCACTTGGTCTTATTGGCGCCTCAGCTACGGCGTGGGTTCACCCACAGAGTCTATGACGATGCTCTCCGAGGCCCCTGTCCCCGTGCTGATGGTCCCTGTCGCCGTCCATGTGGAGGTGGGTCGAGTAGGGGTCAAGGTGCTACTCCAGACGTAGCAGCACCCTTTCCGGCATGCATCGCCTCCGTAGCGAGAGAGGATTGAGGTACGTCTAGGCTGTGATTGATACTGTACTCTCGGCGATATGTCTTTTCCATCGTCTACGGTACGCGAAGCGCGTTTGGCAATGCTTCTTTGGGTACTGCATCTCTCCCTTCACAATCTGAAGCTGCCATGGCGCTCGTACAAATTTGCTGTGAAGGCTCTTCTTGGTCCACGAGTCAAATTCCAGATTTAGATCGGGCCCGGCCCTCGGCATACTGAGAAGCCCGAGGTGCGGGAAATGAGTGGGTCCTCACGCCGACAGCACCACTCCTCCCATACGGAGCTCGCTCCGATCCTCACGGCGAGCTGACTATTCTCTCATCGTTATCATATGTTGTGGAGCGTTCACGTTGAGAGTGAACTGCTTCGTCAGTGATTCTCGTGTCATCCATGAGCCCATTTGAAGATGAACCGCCTCGTTGGTGGATAGCCATCCAGCGGAGCACCGATGGCCGAGCGCCGATGGATGTCTGTGAAATGCAAATACCGTGCCGTTATTCGAATCGGGTAAACTGCTCGCTTGCATATTCATCTTGCTTTTCAAAGTCGAGGGTGAGGACTCTCTGGATTGAAGCCCAAATGCGCCCTGGCTTTCTTTCGGGGATTTGGGGTTGTCTCACGATTTGACCGGCCTGTTGTCTGCTTCGGCTCCCGATACGAACTTACCATTCATATTCCATGGACACGTAGCCCGACTGACTTCAGACTGGTGATACGCAAGGGCTTCAATTCCGATGCTATCAAAAAGACGAGCTACGCCGCTCAGCCCTTTTTTCTGGGTATTGCCGAAAAAGCATGAGGCCATGTTGTCGTGGAAGAGGCACGCCGCCTGATATCTGGACATTGTTCAGTACTGTCTCATTCAGCAAGGAGGCCTTCCATGCCAATAGGAGGAAGACTTACAGGCTGGCGATGTCTTTCAAGAAAGCCACGTTCTCGACGTAAGCCATGTGTCCACTCGGGCGGAGCTTACTAGCCGTTGAGAGGACTAATACGTCCCTCCGACCGCCTCGCCGCCATCAGTGCTCGGTTCATTTGCTCCCGCGAGAAGCAGCATGTAACGGCTTTGATGACTTAAATAGCCGCCTCTCACTGCCCTTCCCTTGGTGTAGAGGAGCCCTTGAATCGAAACTCGTCAATGATCGTTGTAAGCAAAACGGGAACCAACTCCAGAGATGGCATTGCAAAGCTAGCAAGAAGATCAATGGATCTTCCATTTCTCATGCATTCACAGAGGGCCTCGAATCATACCCTGTCACCCTCGGCCTATCCCGTTCCTCGACGAGGTCGTACCGAGCCAGGCGTTAACGTCAGCATCTTGATGAAACATGGCTGCGCGTTCACCCGTAGGACTGCGGCTTCTTGTCAAGAAACGGAGTTCTGATCTGTCAAAAGTTCAGGTGAGTTTGGCTGTACTTGTGCTCAGTACAGCCTGGGCTGAGACTCCATGTTCGGCAGCTTGACTTTGATGATCGGGCAGGTCTAGGCTTGAGACCTCAGAACGGGTAAAGACCTTTCGGAATGGCAATGGGAAAGTGGGATCTACCCGTAAGCAAGCTTGGCGTACCTGGCCATTGAAGACGTTGCGAGGAGTTCAGTTCATGAAGCAACTGTGCGGACCAGCCGAGGCAAGCAGGATGGGCACAGAGCGCTCCTGCGCGAAAAGAATCACCACAAGACATTCAAACATAGGTACAGCTAGGGGGACGCATCTGCCACCCTGCAGCGGTTGGACCCCTGGCGCCAGGTCGCCCCTGCCGGCGGGCCTAGCAGGGATCAACAGGCACTGGAAGCGTCGCTGGAAGGTGCGCTGGGCACCCCTACCTGCCATGCGCTCCGCTGCAGCTGCCAACTGGCCTCCAAGCTTTGGAGCTCCCCACCTGAAGCTCCTTCAACCAACAGGCCTTGCCTACGTTGAAGCTTCAAGTTCCGGGAGGTTTCCTCCTCCAACAATGATCAATCCACATCATCACCGACAGTGTATCGCAACCGCCGCCAACACGACCAAAACATTTCCGAAAAATTCCATCCCGAACAATCCAGCTACAGAAGCCAAGCTCGAACAGCACCCGATTCAAATATACCCATGCCTCCTCTTCCCTCCGAAAATGACGACTCGCTCCCCCGCGTCATCACCTATTACCAGACCCATCACACTCGTGATGGCAAGCCGATATCCATCCTACCCATCCTGACCCAGCCAGGTATTGCCGTCACCCACGTCATTCTTGCTGCCATACACATCAACGACGACCCGTCGGCCATAACACTCAACGACCACGCCCCCTCCCACCCCCGTTTTCAGACCCTCTGGGCCGAGCTGCGCGTCCTCCAGGCGAGCGGCGTCAAGGTCATGAGCATGCTGGGCGGCGCTGCAAGGGGCTCCTACGCCAAACTCGACCGCGACGAGGTCACCTTCGAGACGTACTGGACACCAGTACGAGATCTCATCCGCGCGCGCGAGCTCGACGGCATCGATCTCGACGTCGAGGAGTACATGAGCATAGAGGGCATGATGCGCCTCCTCGACCGCATACGCGCTGATTTTGGACCCAAATTCCTCGTCTCCATGGCGCCTGTCGCTGCTGCTATGCTCAACCCCGAGAGGAATCTCAGCGGCTTCGACTACGAGATGCTCGAGCTCCTCAAGGGCGACCACATCAACTGGTACAACTGCCAGTTCTACAATGGGTGGGGCGACGGCAGCAACTCTTTCATGTACGAGATGATGCTTGCCAAGGGCTGGCCGCAGGAGAAGATTGTCATGGGGCTGCTGACGAGCCACGAGAACGGCAACGGCTGGGTGCCGTGGGAGTCGCTCGGCGCCGTCCTCCTCCGGCTCCGAGGCCGCTACAAGGCCTTTGGAGGCGTGATGGGCTGGGAGTACTTTAACGGGTTGCCGGATAAGGAACGGCCCTGGGAATGGTGCCGCTGGATGACGACCATGGTGCGGCCGGGCCGCGTCGCGAGAGCCACAGCCGGCATCGCAGCGGTAGCAGAAGAAACGGCAACACCAACAACCACGTTGTCTTCTGCCGCTGAGACGAGCATCGTAGCCGCAAAGGTGCAAAAGCAGTTGGTGGACGAAGCCGACCCTGACTCGCCGTCTAGCAAGGACGCACCGCTGCCTGCTTCGTTTGAATACTTTTCGGACTACGAAAGCGATGGCTGAATGGAGACACGGCCCTAGAACCCTTATCCGCGTTTCTCGATCCTGCCAAACAGAGTTTCACGGGCGTTGGCCCGAATCGAACCCGCAATTGTGACATCCCTCAGTGGGTGTGTCGGTACTACGGCCTGGACCCTTATTTGGCTTCTGCCTTGCCCGGCGGTGTGCCACCCGACAAGCATCTGTCGCCTTCGCTGGCCGCGGCCTGCGGGCGCCGTCAACCTTGTTCGCGTGGCGTCCCGACGCGCATGGAACCAATCGATCTGGAACCGGCGGCGGATGGCCAAAGGGTCACCTCGGGTGTGCTAGTGGGCAGCATGCGAACCCAAATACTACTCGAGCAATGACTTCTTCCGCGTACACAGACGCATTCTTGCCCTGCGTCTTTTTCCTCTTGGCGCCACTCGTGTGCAATTGGGCCGGCCTGGGCGTTTGCCAGATATTCGCTCGTCGTCGTCACAAATGGTACGGCGGACCTAATGCTACCCAAAAGTCCCCCGCCTCGTTGAGCTTTGCTGGTGGGTTTGGAGAGGGTTGGGTGCATCAAAAAGGAGGGGCAAAAGGGGGTCACGGACTGGATGGACGCATCTGTTGCTGACGTCTCGCCCAGAACGGCTTGGCGCAACCCACCGTGTCCACGGCTCTAGCCCGCCAACGGAGGCTTCCCGAACCATTCTTTGACACAGTCGAACCCAATACCCTGCCGTAACGACAAGGGGGGCAGGGTCGTGCACCGCCTCCCCCGCCAGAGGCTGACCTGACCTTGCATCACTGCTCAGGGTCCAGTGGCAGTCGGTCAACTTTCAGGAACCGAACAGCGTCTCGACTCGCCTTACCATCCCGCGCCAGAAAAACCATCCTTTGATCCGTCTTTTTAGGTTTTTGTCGGCCTCGTAACGTCTCATCTGTCCGTCATCCCGTCGTCGAGTTTGAACCTCCCAGCTTTAACATCGTGACGAGCCTCGCCTCACCTTGTCGCATTGCGGTTCACGGAAAGGAAAAGCTCATCAAGCTTCTCGCCACCTACACGCCAGTCGTTGGCCTGCGGCCCACTGCAGCCCATGGAGGCCTCTCGGGTTTCCGCCGCTCTCGACAATGCAACCACAGCAACACTGTCTGAGAAGCGCTCCGAGAAACACGCAGAGGAGGTGACAACGGCTCCGATCATCTACGCGGATTATCACAGCCGCAAAAACCCCTATGCCTCGCTACTTTACTTGCCCATGGAACTACAGTTTCTCATCGGCTCTCATCTCGACTATGGCGACTTGCAGAACCTACGCTGCACCAATCAGTTTTACCGTCAACTCATCGACATCAACTTTGTGCGAACATGTCTGGGCTCTCTCGCAACCGACAATTCGCTACGTTTTGTCTGCCGCAGTTGTCTGCGCTACGACGGCACCGGCCGTCGGCTGCTGTGGCCACTCGCGCCGTGTGCTCAGCCTGCGCCGTCCGACGGTGAGGTGTCAGATGACGGCGCGTCTATCGAGGCCCCGCCGGCGACTAGCATGACCTACTGCCCCGATCCCAGCGTCCCACTTGCCGCGAACTGCGCCGACTGCGCCGTCCGCCAGGGCCAGCTTTGCCCCGGCGAGTATGTCCTGACCGAGGGTGGCGAGCGTAAGGTTCGCGTGTGCCGCTGGTGCGGCTGGCCTTGCACCAATGACCCCGCGAAGGAAGAGTACTGGCCACGGTCTGCCCGTGAACTGCATCCGCGCTGCGCCCAGATTTACCAGATGGTCATGGTAGGCTACTACATTCTGGTGTGTATCCGGTCCGGCATTGCTTTCGTCACCTATATCCTTCTGTGGAGGTTATTTGCGGACAACCAAGTTGTTGTCGTGCCGAGTGTGGTAGGTCGCTTGTTGATGGTTGATTTTTCACAACTGACGTGACGCAGATGGCGTTCCTTCTCATGGGTGTCATCCTCTTTATTCTCTGGCTGCGTGGCCGTGAGGTTAGAACATATCATATCGTTGGCAGTCTTGAGTTCACCATCCTGGGTCTCGGCATCCCGCCCCTCTATGTCATGATTAGAGAGATGCAGGCCGAGTATGATGCCGGCAAGGTTGCTGCTGAAGTGTTGCTTATCATGCATCTGTAAGTCTGCTGAAGTCTGGCATCACCCGCTCGTGCTAAGCTTTGTAGCATCATCCGCTTGATCAATGTGCTGGGCAACATTGTTCTCTTCTTCGAGTATGATGTGACGAAACATCACGCGCCGGGCCTTTCACCCTTGCGACGCCATCTTATCAACCCCCTCGTCGCTGGGCTTGTATTCTGGACGTCGCCTCGCGCGTTGGAGAACTTGTGGATCGGTCGCGGGAAGCATTCTCGCCACAAGTCATTGCGCCGGGGGCTAGGCAAGTTCCTCAAGAACGCGCAGAGCGGTCTGGGCGAGTTTTGGTTGTTCCAGGGCAGAGAGCCGTCCGCTCATCCGGCGACACAGCACTGAAAGCCCGTGTTGGCTGCTTTGGTTGCGCGATGGTTGGCTATGTTGAGTTCAAGGCGCGGCGTTTGTGACGTGAGGTTTGGAAGGTTGGTTTCGGCGTTTACTGGAGTGTGTTTTCATGGTACGATATTGGATGTTTGTCGAGATGGTCCCGACATAAGGAAATGAACCTTCATGACAACCCCCCCGGTCCCTCACGCCCATGTTCTTAGCCGGTACTAACCCTTTAGTGAGAACGAGGGGGGATATTGGAATACTGGTCAGATGCACCACCCACGGAGATGAGAAAGAGACACCATCATCGATGTGTTGAAGCTCCTCTTCTCAGCTGAATGCAACATTCGCAAAGGCCTATCACCGACCATACACAGATTTATCTCCTCAGACGCTCTTCATGCAAAGCCTATCACCGTCGGTCCTAACGACTTTGTTGGACGCTGCCTCCGATACAAGCAATCTGTGTAGGATTCCGCGGCCGAAGCCGGCGCATCGGCTCTCGGAGCAGCTTTCGCCGAGAGACTGTCCATATGTCTCGTCGGCCATCAGCTCATATTCTCGCATTGGGTTGTTCGTCATGCGGGATTGCCCCGATTTGTGCGGCGAGTCATCGATGTTAGGGAGAAACCCTCGGCGGTATGATACTGCGCTCGCTGGCCGACGGCGCAGGACAGCGTCGGTGAAAGGGGAGCTGGGCCAGCGAATTGCTTTTTTCCGCTGGGGCTACGTTTGGTAATGCCCGTCAGAGGGCCCACTGTGTTCTCCACGCCGGAGAATCTCACATGCGAATCGAGCGGCTTTATGACCTTGGGTTTCGGCGATAGGTCGTGTCAGCACGGCTTTCACAAGAGAGATGGTACTCTGAAGTATTGTCTGTCGGGTCTTACAGCTACTTGTCTGTCGGACTTTGGCTCAACCGCGTCGGTCTTATGCCATCGGAGCTGCCATCGGCGGCTTTTCTGTGGTACCCCGTTCGGCAATTAGGTGCGTTGGCTGACGCGAGTCAGATTGCCGACGATGCCCTCGTGCCATTCCAAAGTATCCGGATGCTACCACAGTCACGGCACTTGACATGTCCAAATATGCGACTATCAGATTGGCAAAGCCCGGCAGATGAGTTGAGCCGCAGACGGGGGCCAGAAAGTGTCGTCGAAATCGATTCGGTTATTTCCCAACGCCAGCCGTAGGTATCATGTATCGTATATGCATGTAACAACCACCATGCTCCCGGCCCAGTCTCCTTAGCTGTCCATCCCATAGGACCAAATCTCATACAGACCGTCGCCAGCCTCCCCGAACCCTGTTCCGAATCCCCCAAATTGGGCTCCAAGCCCAGGATCAACGCTGCCCCCGACAGCGACGATATCTGCCCGTCCCACGAGCTCTCGCACCGCCGCCGCCGCCTCACCGGCACCGAACCCCTCGAGCACCTCGATCGCCCGCCAGACCGCCGCTCTCGCCCCGCCACCTACGGATCCGTCGCTGCCATATGCAGCAATGTACCCTGCGAGCGTGACTGCAGCGTTCCACGCCAGGAGCACCGGCTCCGACCACCCCATGTCAAGCGGACCCCCGCCTGCCTGCTGCAGGACGTGCGTCGCGGCAACGGCGTGGCGCGCCGCCCTCTCCGCTGGCGCGGCATCGCCTGCCGGTGGCAACAGGATGCTCGGCCGCAGCAGGGCCATGAGCAGATCGTGGTAGTGCAGATCGAGCAGCAGGCGCTGGCGCGTCAGCCACGGCGGCGCAAAGGCGGCGCAGTTTGCGCTTGGTACTCTTGGCAAGGCGAGCGATGGCGGCAGCGCGGCGCGCCAGGTCGTCAGTGGCAAGAGGTCCTCCTGTGACGGCGGCGCCGAGGGCACCGTTGGCAGCGGGCGGTGGTGCAGCCTGCGGGCGGCGAGGGCGAGGGTCACGGCGTGCAGGGTGTAGGAGAGCCGGGACGGGGCGAGGAGGTCGAGTTCTGCCGTCACGGATTCGAGAGACGGGTCGTCGGACGGCAGAGCACAAGTCGTCTGCGCGAGGTGGGTCGCGCAAGGGCGGCCTAGGCGGATGCTGAGGCGCGTGTCGAGGGCAAAGAGGCACCACCAGGCGCGGCGGTGCAGCTCGGCCTGCGGCCGCGGCAGGGTCGATGGCGGGTCAAGATGGAGGCCGAGGGCGTGGGCTGTTCGGACAGCCGAGGCGAGGGTCGCGTGGGCCGTGGTCAGGTACGACGCGTTTGCGAGGTAGACGGCTGACAGAAATTGGGACTGCAGCGTTGCGAGGCTTGGCGACTCTAATGACGTGGCGAGGATGTCTTGGGCTCGGTGGTGCAGGAAGCGGCCGGCGCTCGATGCGGGTTCTGACGAGGAGGTCTCAAACGAGGTGTCACGAGGGGTGGAGGCCACGCTGAACTGCATGCACAGGGCGAGCACAATGTCGACAAGCGCCGACGGCAGTCTCGCATCCGTCGAGTGCGATCCGGCCCAGAGCGACTTGTAATGCGCACGAAAGTCCGCCTCATCGAGCACTGGGTGAATGGTGTGCCACGAGCGCCAATACAGGTCGAGGAAGTAGACCTCCTGGGCGCCAGTCAGGTTGCGACCAGACATTGGGCTGCGATAGTGCTGCTGTTGCGAAAACTGCGGCTGCTCGACGTCTGGGCCTGTGCCATTCTCGAGCATGGGCTGGAGAAAGGGTTGGGGGACTACGCTTTTGAGGTAGCTGGTGATCCGGTCGACGAAGTAATTCGTCGACGAGGGACCGTAGAACTGCGGCGCGCCGAAACCACCAGCATGCAGATGGATGTTTGGGCTTGCACTGCTGGTGGCGCCACCGCCGTGCATTCCGAGGAGCGCTGGCACCTCCCACGAGCCGCTGACCGAGCTCGGCGTCTGCGACCTCGACGGACTCCTCGTCGTCGATTCGGCGGCGTCCGATGGCCCCTTGGTCGCCTCGAGCTGGGCCTCGAGGTCCTTGACCCGCAACCGCAAGCTCTCAATCTCGCGAATGGCCCGCGGCAGGGTGCGCACCTCGCCCATCTTGCCGCTGTTGCTGCACTGGCCACCGCGCGCCTCGCAGTTGCGACACGGCTGGTTCGTGTCGCATTTGATCCGATGGATGCGGCACCAGTCGCAGGCGCGGGCGACCTGACTTCGTTTTGGCCGGAGCACGCCGGGTTGTGTGGTGGTGTTGCCGGCGCCGCCGCTGCCGGTGGCTGACGATGATCCCGTGCCGGCGCCCACCCCGGCGCCGCCACCCGGTGTTGCCGAATCGCCGCCCTGGGACGGCTGGAGATCCGCAGGCCCCGAGGAAATGAAAGTAGTCGCTGGCGAGGTGGGCTCCGAGGCGTAAAAGGTTGCGAACATGTTTTTTTTTTCTGCCCTGTAGGACCCTCCCCCGTTTCTCCGACTGCACAGTCGTAGAAGGAATTCTTACCACAGCCCCAGTAGTAGTTTTTTTTTGTATGCGTGCTTCGGCTCTGTGGCGGGTTGGGGAGGGGCAGAAAGCAGGGCCTCGGCAGAGCACAGACTCAGGTACCCGGTTGCGCGCGGCGTGGGATGGGCGTGGGGACTCGGAGTTCGGCTTGAATGTGACAGGATCTGATCAGAGAAGTCGTCTTTAAGGGGGCGCACGTTGCGCAACGCCGGGGCTGACGCTGGGGCAAGGCGTAAGGCGGCGTAAGGCGTAGTAGGTAGGGTAGGTGGGAGGGCTTGGACAGCCTTGTAGGGCGATCTGGATGGCGGACCCGGCTCAATGATAGGGTCATTGATGGGAAGAGACACACTGAGAGAGGAAGCCTGAAAGGCTGAAAGGATGGGAAAGGGTGGTGCGCGTGTCTGTCGGTATGGTTGTGTGCGAGCGTGCAGGTGTGCCGTTGCAATTGCGTTGCGCCTCCCGATCGCCTTTCGCTCCCAAGCAAGAGGGCCGGGCCAGGACAGGCGTGTTCAGGCAGACTCGGACAAAAGTGCAACGAGGACCGGATTGGAAGAGAGGAAACAGGTGGTGGGAGAGGCGCGAGCCCGGGGGTTTTCTTACCACGTCCACACCTCCGAGGGACTCGACCCGACGCCGCCCATGGTTTTTTCCCCCTTATTTTTAGGCCCTGCCGCTGTCCCAAACGTTCATGACCGCCCGCTAGGCAGCAGAATATCCCGAACCCACATTGGTGCTCTCAAGCGACAGCGACAGCAGCCCAGCAGACAGCCGCGATGCGACCAGACGCAGCGTGAGATGGCTTCCCGCGTCCCCCATTGTGGGGCTGTATCAGTAACAAGTCACGACGCAGCTCGCAGTGGTACCACTCCGTCATCAGGGAGACTACCCTGAGTTGAACGAGTGGAGAGGGAGGAAGGGGGGTGAGGGGGGTTGAAGAACAGGGCGGGGGCATGGGGCCAACGAGAGTTGCATCAACATCTCGTCGTGACGCGCATTTTAGGCATGCTGGGCACGTGTTGGCGGTTGAAAGAGAGAAAGAGAGAAAGAGAGAGAGAGGGAGAGAGGGAGAGCAAGGTGGTGACAGATGAAGCCGCATTCCAAATCCGCCAAACACAGGTATCAATCATCCAGAGAGACTCCTGACTTCGCAACCCTCTCAGCGCCTCGCATCTCACGTAAATGCCCTGAAAAAATTCTACGTACTCGATATTCGGCGACACTTTGGAGGGCAAATCTGCTTTCATTGGTTTTGGAAAGATGTCAAGTATGGTAGAACGGTTCAGAGTGAGCTCACCTCTGAGGAGTGTGGCTTTTTTTGTGTTACCCCCTTGAAGAGGTCCTCATCCGCGCATGATCCGCCATTCTTGAAGCGCGCAAGCGGCGCGAGATGCCCCCCTGCACCCCTCGTAACCAGAAGGAGTCCCGGACCTGACGCCTGATCAGGACGCCAAGGGGCGTGTGGACGAGGGGACGAGGCCAGAGGGGGGGGGGGTTGAGGGGACGCTCCTCAACTCCGGGGGGCCCCCGCGCCCACTGGACAGACAGCCGACTTGGTGCTGGGTCGCGAATTGCTGTTCGCTTACCCTTTGACAAGCCGGGGTGCCGCTTGACGCGAAGGCGGAACCCACATCACGCTGCTGGATTGTTTCCCTAAACCGGTGCCTGGAAACCCATGTGCCGTGCGACTGGAGACGGACGAATGGCCCTTTTCTTGTTCTTGAAGGTTGGGCTAAAACTTTGTTCCATTCCTAGCCGTTCCCCACTGGCCTCCTCCCCCTCCAAGAGCCGCTGCCTTCCGTTGCCGGGCTTAACGAAACCGAAACCTTGTCGCGGCGGCAGGCTGGCTCCGGAACTTGATGTTGGACCAGCATTCACTTGAAAGGTAGGTAGGGAACAATATGCAGTGATCGTGACCTGTCAAAACCGGCCGGACGGGCATCGAGTTTCCGACGTATGTTGGCTCCACACTCACTACCATGTACATGGAGGCCTCTGCTCAATGCGACCCTGGGAGGGGGGGGGGGGCGTTCGGGGTCTGGAAGCGGGCAGCATGCAGCAAAGGGGTGCTGCGTAGGGCTTCCCTTTATGAGCCGGGCACATCGACGTCAGAACCGCGTCGAAACCCCAGAAACCAGACTTGATTCCGCACCCCCTAGTGGCTGCGCTTGTTTCTGCATCATGTCTGCACAGCCCCGAAAATACCTGGCCTGCCAGTGCCCTGCGCCAGGCGGATATTCATGCAGACTACCGCCTGTGCCGCTGGCTAGAGTCGCGGCTGCGGGGGGCGGGTATGGGACCATGGCTTGATGTGGTCTGCGACTGACGTGAAGGACGTCAATGGACTCGCCAAGCGCCTTTGCCGTGAGGATTCTTTCGTGTCTGGTCGCGTATGTTTCTTCTAGCGACGTCTGGAGGCTGACAATCAGCATGGGGATGTTCGGCTCCTCCATTTATGGACGAGACTCGGAGCATAACAAGGAGGCCGGCAGGCTTCAGATTCAGAGTTCCCAAGATCACCAGATCTCTCGAAAAAATTCGCCAATCATGTACGAAGCCTGCATGAAGAAACATTCGTGTTAAGACGTCTATTGACGTCACGCAGGCTATGACGATGACCTCAGGTTTGTCGACAGCCATTACTCCCTAAAACCGCAGTCATACTGAATGGCAGAATGCTTCCCTATGCCATTGGAGATCCTGTTCGCCGAGACATGTCCGACCTCTCCTCGTACAATAATAAGTGAACGACAACGAAAACATGTCCAACCGCTATTGAAGTTTCCCCCTCACGTACTAGGTAGGGCAAGCTGGGCGACTACTGCTACTCTCTCTTACCTCGGTATCATAAATAAAAGCGCGCGTCGATGACTTTTCGCCCGGACAACGAACAAGTCGCAATCGTGAGCACTTCAAAGTAGATCTGAGCTGCTTTCGTTCAGGAGTCTAACCAACTGCTTCTCGATACTTTCGGGATACAGGAGATGCCAGAGAAAGCAAGAAAACTTCTTGCGCGCCAAGAAGTACCGTCGGCACTCGACTCTTGTCTGGAAGGCCCCTACCGATGGCGCCCGATTCGTCGGAGAAGAAAGTCGCCAAAAGGCCAGGCTTGCTGAACCAGAAGAGGATAGCCTCAGGATATTGCGTCACGGCAAGTCTATATGTAGCATCCGTTCGAGGGCATCGTCAAGACGAATACTTACCCCGGGAAGCGGTTCGCATGAGCAGAGTGTATGAGGCACACTCGAACAAGTACCACTACTGACCGAAGTCGCATCCTAGCTGGAACTGCAATACTAAAAACGAAATCATCCATACTTACAGTCCGTCACTCGCGGTTCAGAGAGTACCATGTGGCAAGTGGTCGGCAAAAGAAATGTCACACCAAATGATAGAGCACCCCAATTTACAGTAGATCAACACTGTGCCATGCCTCCCTGCTACGTTGTGACCCTACTTTAAAGCCTTTTGGTGGGCCTTCTTTTGTCGATTGCTTGCTTGTGCGACAAAGGCTGATCGTTTGCCCTCCGACATGCTTCCCTGAAAGGTTCTCTTGGGCCTCAATGCGCCTGCGCTCGCTCCTCTTCTCCACCCCCAAAGCGTTGAGGCGACCATTGTCGCTCTGTTGTGGAACGCCTAACGAAAAGATCGGAGATATTACCATCCATGATGAATAACCCCAAACAAAGTTTTGCCGGCCGTTCTTCGTTGCCCAATATCCTCAAGAAGGGATCTTTGGGACGCGCCAACCGCTCGCAGCTTGCCTCTTTCACATAGAGAGTCAATTCCTTCTTGACAAAGCCCGAAGACCATCAAAATCATAGTCTGGCCTCCCAGAAGTGGAAGACAGCGATTACTTTCGTGCACCAAGACTTGAGCATGACGCATTCACTTGTGATCTTTTGAAACATCACGTCCACAGTTGCCGCACAGCTGCAGCGGCAGATCAGCAGCGATTGATCACGGATGGCTTTTATTTACGGACGAGGTGTTGCCATCTGATAGGCGAACCGATGTTCATATCTATGTGGTCAAGTTACAATTTTCACGAGAGTCGAAGATATCTGTACTGGGCAGAATTTCGCGTCTAAACACCCTATGATGCCCGTAGGCTTCTGTTCGGCCAAATCAGCGATCATTCTGTGAGTCTGGGTATGGGTCACTTGCTATCCTTCCGCGGTCACGGCAATCAAGGCTTGTTGGAGAATTGTTTTCCGAGGTCTGTCTTCGGAACACGAGTGTTTCCAACTCCATTGTGAGTAGAATCTACGGAGCTGAGCGAGCTCCTGATGACTGGGTGCGACCAAGCGACAACGATTTTGGGATCTGTTCAGCAGATGAACTCTCGTCCGATAGAGTATGTTCGGAGGGAAGAGTGATGGCGCGGTCGAGGGCGTAAGGCAGACCACGGTGACGACCTCGGATCATCATCGCGCAAATGACGACCTTGCTGAATATCGTATAGTGTCCCGACATCGAGACAAGTCCGCTTGGCCCGCCCAAAGAGAGCCCGACGTTGGCGCTTTGGCGACGAAATTAGCGGGACAACCTTCGCAGCCAAATGGAGGGAGACTTACTAGGCCGAGGTGACTTCGAAGAGGACGGCAAAAATAGAGAAAGTCTGCAAACGTGAGAATCGTGTCACACATGGCTAAAGAGTGACACGTACCGGTTCGGCAACATCCATGATAAGCGTCGACTCCGCGATGCAGATCAAGAATGTCCCTAAGAAGATGTACCACAGATCAAAGGTGAGTTGGTTTCGGACGTGAACCATGACATAAGAGACGCCGTTGTCCTCGTTGAGGTTCTCCTCCCTGGCCCAGATACCTATCGTGCGCTCCTCGTACGTGTTCGAGGCGCGAACGCTGATGGCAATGGGGAACACGGCGATGTACATCATGGTCAATAGGCTGAATTGAACAGCGGGGTTTACGTCAACAAGACTGAGTGTTGCCGTACCCGTGTGACGAGCTGATGCGGCTTGAAAAAGCGACGATAGAATTCGGGGTCCCATTGGCAGGTCGTTGACCGCTGGGTTATCGAGGTCGAGGACGATGATGAGGACAACATCGACAAAGTTGAGGACGACGACGATACCGAACAGAATCCAAGTCGGACGACTGGGGAAGAGCAGGGTATAGCATCGTCGGGGGTGGTCGAGGATGAACTGTATCGTCTCTCGAGTCTGGGAGTTCTTCGGCACCATCAATGATGTAAGCCAGATGATACAGCGTAAGAAAACGGGGTAGCAGGTGTTTCCCGCAAACGCCAGGAAGGTCATGACTAGCAAAGGCCATGTGGCATCCTTGAAAGATGCCATGGAATCAGGCGTTAGAGCAAAGCCGAGGTTATTGCTCATGGTTTGCGCTGAATAAAACGCCCTGAGTTCATGGTCAGTGGAAGAGCAGAAATATCAGAAGACTGATAACATACCACCAAGTTGCGCCAACCCCGGACTCTGCGAGTACGTCCAGATATTTAGATGGTGCATTATGGATCCAAGGAAGCAAGCAGATGGCGCCAAAGAAATGAAGCCCGAAGAAATACCCTGTCTAAAGTGTCAGAGTGTTGAGGTCATCCCAGGTTGCTGATCTGTCCTAGTCATGCGAACAGCCGCCAAGGGTATTTCGACATACCGAACACGAATTTGAGAAGAAGCTTTAAAGCGCGATATTCGATGCCGCCAAGTGTCTCGCGATCGGCCTCTGTCAAGTTGTGAAAGTTGGAATTTCGACCGACAGTTGCATGTCGAGAAAGATTAGGCAGATCGAGCTTATTGTTTGCACTGGCTCTCGACTTCGAAGTGGTCCGTCTCCGAGGCGCCGGACGAACTTTTCCGAGGATGAACGCTGACGTCGCCGCCTTTTCGATGGATGTTGCCGCGCTCAGGATCGTGCCTTCAGCATGAAACGAGCTCCTCCGCGACCTGCCGCTGCGAAATTCTGGCAAAGGTTTGATAGCATCTGGGTCCTCTATATCTTACATGTCAGTTGAAACACACTCGATGAAATCTGTCGTCGGATATGCCCTACCTTCAGTGTAGCTGCGGCGGAGGCCAGGCTCGATTTCAGTGATGGGTGCTCCTGCAGGATGATCGTGAGTACAAGACGGGTCACAGAGTCGAAAGGCTCGACGCACCTCTGTCGGACTCTCGTGGATTCGGAATCCTTAGAACTTGCTTTTCGGATCTCGAGTATCCACTAGCAATGGCCTTGTCATCAAATGTAATCGTAGTGGTTCTTTGTGGAGCAGAGAAGGGCGGGCTTGGTGCTGGAGCAAGAGCAGGTGCTGGTTCGTCAATGACAGCCGTCTCCTGGCTTTCTCTCCTCGTCGCAGGTCGTGCCTCTTCCTCATCATTCCTGGTCACTTCGCGAGCAATTCCTTTCGTTTGTTAACACCTTCACCATGCACTCGCTGGGGAAGGACAGGTTAATCGAGACAATACATACCAGCCTGCCTCAGTCGTTGACGGAACCAGAAAAGTCTCACTGGAACAACAATAGCATTGAGAAACATCATGTTTGTGATAATCGGAACAACGTAGAGGTAGACCTGCTGATAAGTCTTGAGATCTTTGACGTCAACCCTGTTTGCAGTGGTCAGCTCGCGGTCTCATTCAGAGACGAAGGAATCCCACGCACGGGTTGAGGCCCGATTCGGTCGAAGCACTGCATCCGAAAAGCAAGGCATCTTCGGCCGTCAGGTTGCCGTATGTGTACAGCACCGGAAAGGCTGACAGGCTACAGAGTAGGATCCAGGCATCTGCATGACGAATGAGCTCATACCACGACAAAGAGTCTTCTTCAGCGCAGCCAGTCTCCTCTCTACCTACAGTGTATTCTGATGAAGTTAAATCGGGGTTTCCACATGCCGGGCTTCAGGCTCGGCGACGGGCTAAAGAGCGGAAGAGAATAAGGCGCGTGGGCGGTTATCCTTCGGGGCCGAGACACGGAAGAGCGGGTGAACGTAGAGCGGAATTGCGCAAGTCTTGTCCGCGAAGATGAGGAAACAGATAGATACCGACCGGCAACAAAATGCCGTAGATTCTGCGACGAGACGAAAGAGGCTGAAAAGCACCAAGCACAATTTAGGACGACACGAGCAACAAGACAAGCTTTTGGTGCGGGGGTGCTGCCTTTGAATACCGAGGCCCCTGTCCGAGTACCCTGCCGTGTGGGAACCACTACAACGACCACATCTCGTGGGGGGTCAGGGGAGGGGGGCGACAAATGGAGGTGTGAGGGTGAAAGAAGGAAATTCATCGAGGCTCAGCCCCCGAGCGACTCCAAGCCTGGCCTAGACGGCCCATGATGGGATGTGAGCGCCAAACCACATGCGCCGCACATGCGGGAAATCATTCGGCTCAGAAAAGGACCAATAACAAACACTCGGGACACAGTCCCCCTCCCTCAAAGTCATGGTGCTGGCGACCAAACACAAGCGTCAATCTAGCTGGATCACCAAGTCAGGCGCCTGGTGCTGTGGCAATCAATGGTGGGTGCTCCAGCGATCATCCATCTTCCGAACCCCGATATTTTTGATTATCCCTCACCGAGTTTGCCGTTGACATATCACAAAACGCGACTTCGTTACGGGGAATCAGAGCAATGTCCCCAACCGCCCAAAACGGCAAGTCTTGGCGTGCGCCCGCCAGATGACCCATATATGACACTGGAACCGGCTTAGTCCCCGGCAACAAGTGCATGTTGCGTCCAAACCGCAAAGGGGGCTGTGTAGACCTCATGTCGGGGACGAATCCTCCTTGCCTGCCCGACAGATGACCGGGTGAAGCCATCAGCAGGGCGCAGGCCCTTTCCTGGTTCTCGTCAAGTCGCAGAAGCCCTGATGGCTGACTACACACTGACGTATCGGTGATTTGCTTCACGAAGTTTGGTTTCATCACGATTCAATCCGTCGGAGGCAGATGCGCCATGGCTCTAGATTCCACGTTCTCGTTCACTGGGACAACTTTTGACCTCGCAGTAACAGGCCTCGGGGGCTGGCTACTTGTTTTTGGCCCCTTCTCGTCGTTTTTCAAAGACCGGCTGTACCTTTCCGTCGCCTGTGAGTCGTATTCAACGCAATTTGCCTCACGATGACGATGGTATTTGACAGCAACCTGATTTCTTAACAGGCTTGTCTTTTCTCGCTGGTCTCGTTTTTGCCAGATCCACAGGTCTTGTCGAGCCCGTGCATTTCACAGAACACGGGAACATCGACGAGGTTGCCGCGACGACGCTGGACCTCAGTCGTATTGTGTTGGGCGTGCAATTACTGTTTGCCGGCGTGTCTCTGCCGCGACGATTTCTACGCACAGAATGGAAACCCCTCTCATTGCTCCTTGGACCTGGCATGGCGGCCATGTGGGGTTGCAGCACTGCCGTCATCTGGCTACTGGTACCAGGCCTGAGTCTCATTCATGCCATGACCATCGCCGCATGCATCACGCCAACGGACCCCATCCTGTCGGCTACCGTCCTCGAGGGCCGTTTCGCAGACCAGAACGTGTCGCGCAGTCTTCGCGATCTCATCATTGCCGAGTCGGGCGCCAATGACGGCCTCGGCTATCTTTTTCTGTTCTTCGCCCTGGACATTGTCAAGTACTTCCCAGGCAAGATCGCTGGCGCGTCTCTCGGCGAAGGCCAGCTCGGCGAGGCCTTGGGTTCCTTTTTCGGCAACACTTGTCTTTACGTCGTCGGTACGAGCATTCTCTACGGGTGGGTTGTCGGGTATGCCGCCAAGCTTATGCTCCAGTGGGCAAACAGCAAAGGACACATCGACCGCGAGAGCTTCGTCACCTACTCGGCAGCACTGGCACTCTTCATCCTCGGGACCTGCGGCATGGCTGGCGTTGATGATGTCCTGGCGTGTTTTGTCGCTGGCAACGCCCTCACCTGGGATGATTGGTTCCGCCTTGAGACGGTCGAGGACTCATTCCAGCATGCCATGGACACACTG
Source organism: Verticillium nonalfalfae (assembly GCF_003724135.2). Lineage (NCBI taxonomy): Eukaryota > Fungi > Ascomycota > Sordariomycetes > Glomerellales > Plectosphaerellaceae > Verticillium > Verticillium nonalfalfae. The sequence goes on from NW_021167230.1 coordinate 51,744, forward strand.
CTCAATACAGTCATTTTCATGTGGATCGGAGCTAGATGTCCCTGGGAGTCGTTTTGGGCGTCGGACATACTTCCCTTCTGGCGCCTAGTTGCCCTCGGGGTTGGAATTCTCATCTTTCGTCGGCTCCCTGTCGTTTTAGCATCCTATCGACACATCCACCAGATCGAGGACTTGCGGCAGGCTCTTTTCGTGGGATACTTCGGCCCCATCGGCATCTCGGCCATCTTCTACCTCTGTGTTGGTCTAGAGTTTCTTAGGGGTCTTGAGACTGAAACCGGAGCGCACGGCGAGCTCAGACGCTTGAAAGAGCTCATGGTGACTGTTGTCTGGTTCCTGGTCGCGTTCAGTGTGGTAAGTCTACTCAGTGCGTCTTTGGGGTTGTCCGTATTATGCTAACGCAAACTACTTCGTCAGATGATCCATGGATTGAGTGTTCCCGGTGCGATCTTCGGGATGCGGCTGAAGCGATTCTTGTTCTCCCTCAGTGCATCTTCGTCTCAGGGTTCGATCACATTGTAGAACATTCGTGTGGACCAATGTCGAGAATCGAGCGGCCAAAAGCCTTTAACCATGTGTTGAAAAGACCCTCGCCCGAGTCATCAGCATGATACTGTTCATTATCTTGTGAGGCCCTCCGATGATAAGGCCTCAGAAGTTGATGATGCCGTTCCAACCTACGCAAGCACACATCCTGGCGCGGTGCCTTCGCCTTGACAAATGGGGTTCAGTTTAATCTGCACATTGTCGAACGCGTGTTCTGTTATCTCAATTAGGTATGAGTTGACAGCTGCATCAGAGCTGCAACTCAGCCTCTCAAGAGCCAGGAGCCAAGACATAACAGATGTCCAGCTTGTACATCGCTCCTGTTAATCAGTAATTTTTGCGGCCTCGGTGTGTGTTGCCAAGATGAGTCCTCAATGCGCAATGCTCATTGCTCGAATCTAAGAAGATGTCGGTGTCTCTAAAATGAATAAAGAAAGTGAAAACGATAGTGCGAGTAAATCGGTTGTCCATCATTGGTCATACTCGCCAGTCTCTATTTTCGTGGAGCACATGTTGCCTTGGCTTGCCTCCCAATGAGGGTGACATGGTCCAGCTTGGTGTGTCCTGGGTCGGTCGATTGGTTGATCATCAGACCAAACGTGTGCCGTGAAGTCTGCATTTGCATCAAGGACCATGTTGTTCACCCTTTTCACTGCGAACCCTGCTAATGTGTGATGAATATGTCTCAATGGTGAACGGGGTGGTAGGTTGCGTTGTCATGACTGATGTCGGCTTTGCCTCTTATCCACTTCGATACCCTTCAGCCCAGTCGCGGGATGCTACCACCACACCCAACCCTAGCAATATGGATTACGAATGGCTCCGATCCAAGCACATACGACCATACCTACTGGAAAGCTCGGGATCCCGTCCGCTCTCCCACTCGATAAACCAGTAAGGGCCGGACTAGTAGTCGGGTGGGTGACCACCGGCGAATCCCCGGTGTTGTATGTTTTTGCGTTTTTATCGACAAGTCTTGCCCTTTTGCAGCTGCCAGAGCGTCATGGCAGACTTATGCTGGCAGACTGCAGCTCAGTCCCCGCGACTTCAAAGGCTACCCTGTCCGGCAAAGCTTCACTTCGCATGCTCGACGGAAACTCAAACGCTTCTAAGGTTGACGTCATACCCTTGACGATCATAAAGTCTGTTCAGGACAATTCAATGGTTGCTCCATGGCCGATTTAAGATGCTCCTCGAATAGAGTACCTTTGGGACAAAATTGAACATGTTTCACTTCTATTGTTTGACAGCACACCCAGCTCAGCTTGTACCCACTCCAACGAGGTCAACCAGTTGTCTCCAAAGGCCCCACGACCTATTATCTACTTGAGCAACACGAAAGCTACCCGAATCGCAATGAAATGAACAAGGCCGGGATCTTGCTCGATGGGTGGACTATACGGCTCATCGAGGTGAGCATTGGAGCTTAGATGTTGCTCGCCTGAAAGAAGTCAAATCATGAAGCAAAACCGTTCTTTCTCGTGTCACTATGCACTCGACCACATACTTCGACAGCGGGGCCTCCAGTCTGGTGCCCACCAACGACAAGTGCAAGACGCTGCCGAGTTACATGTAGGCCAGTGCCCGGATATTGCAAGTGATAAGCGGCGGCAACCTTAATTATCGATCTGACTTTAGGCGACGCAGCCCAAGTTCGATTTGCATTCCCTGAAGCGTCCCCGGCGACCCCTGCAGCAGCAAGTTCATCCAGGACTGCGAGTCACAAGACCCGTCGCTGTACGGCACATGGTAGGATGACTACAAAAAGCCTTTGGCATGCCAGTTCGACGCTCTCTATGAAGAGAAGTGCCACGACGACCTCGAGTGCTGCCAGGGGTAGTGCTCGACCGGTACTTGCGAATCTCCCAGCTCACAAGAGCGATGTCCACGTCTAGAGGACTGTCCGTTCGCGCATGACTGTCAACCTGCCATGAGGGACTGACCATAACGAGAGGCGGTGCTTTGAAGGGGCGACCGCCGACGGCTGGCTGTGTCAAGACGGCGTAAGCGCGTGGCATTATAAATGCACGTTTGGGTGGCAGGGAAACAAGTGCTACGAGTATGATCCAACGGCTATTAATTGGTCGTGCCAAGGGCAGCGAATATTACTTGGCCCGCAATGCTGCCCAGGTCAACGCAGCCATCGAGGCAAAGATGCAAAAGCCAAAGGTGAATAAGTTTGAGTTTCAATAAGTTCCCTCTGCCTGAGTTGCATGGCGCAGTCAAAGTTGCGGCTTGACAGCTCCGGGAGCCGAGAGACGGAATGATCCAAGAGCCCGGGCACACCACCAAGAAGGGATCCCGAATCCGAAGGCTTGTTATACGAGGCCGGTAGATATAGTATAAACGCCCAAAAAGTCGCCGTCTTGGCTCCCAACGACGTGGAGCCGGTACTGCAAGTCCAAGCTCAATCATCCGTCAGTCATGCACCCAAACCCACTTACGGCCCCTCTTTACAACAGCTAAATGGGCGACAAATCCATTCGTCATCCGCAGATGGACCCAGGCTTGGATATAGTGCAGTTCGGATGTCCGCGGCGAATGCATGGCTGACGGGTTGACGCCACTGCATCGACTGCAACCTTGTCCTAGTCGACCACTCTTGATTCACTTTGGATCGCGACTCGTTGGCTGCAGTGACCCCCGAGGCTTTCCCCCCACCTTGGACAGCCGCCGAGCGTACACGGGACTTACACGGCCGATTGCGCGTGGCCTGACATCATCCCACGCTAATCAGATTGGGGATATGCGCAAGAGAGGCTGATGGAGTCAACTCCACTGACGATGGAGGCGTCACTCTGCAGCGTGCTGCTGACGGAGCAAGGGGGGGTCCCAGGCCAGCCGGCTGATTTGGCGAGCTCCGTGGACGGAGCCATTTTCGTTTTCTTATGAGAGCAAGGTGATATGAGACGAACGAGCGGTGGATGATGAGAAGATCGGACTATAAATTGGGACCATGTCGCTGTCGCGCGGTCGAGGACGAACCCATCTCCAGGCCCGTTCTGCTTGCTCAGGAGGATCAGCTCTAAGTAGATCTGCCGCCAAGCCAGGCCAAATCCCAGGTCACTTCTCACCGCCAGCCGAATTATGGCTCGCCTTCTCTCCCTCTTGGCCCTCGTCAGCACGGCGATCGGCTCTTCTATCCTGTTCGAAGGTGGTACCATCATCTCATGGGATGACGCCTCCTCCTCCACAACCATTACTCGCAATGCCTCCCTCCTGATCACCAACGACACAATCACGGGCATCTACGCCGCCGGCGAGTCTGTTCCTCGGCCATCGGGTAACGACACCCAAATCATTGACGCCACGGACAAGATCCTGACGCCGGGCTTCATCGACACGCACCGTCACGGCTGGCAGACAGCCTACCGAACCCTTGGCTCCAACACCAGCCTGTGGGAATACTTTGGCCGCTACGGCGAGTATGCCTCGGCCGGTCGCTACACAGCTGACGACGTCTATCTGAGCCAGCTGACCGGTTTGTACGAGGCCATCAATGCCGGCGTGACAACAACGCTCGATCACGCGTCGCACACGTGGTCGAACGAGACGGCCGAGGCGGGCCTGCGCGCCAGCGTCGACAGCGGTGCGCGTGTCTTCTGGGCGTACGCCATCCGTGACATCACCAACTTTACCATTGCCGAGCAGATCAGTAACTTCAGGGACATGGCCAGGGCGGCCATCTACGAGGGCACGCCGACGAGCCTGGGCATCGCCCATGACACGTTCAGCAGCGATGCCGAAGGTGCAGCGGCCGTCGTGGCCTTGGCCAAGTACGTTCTTGATTGTCTTTCCGGAGGATGCGACGTCGTGCTTTGCTGACATGCATGAACAGGGAGCTCAACGTCTCCGTCATCACCACCCACCTCCTCGAGGGTCCCTGGGGCTGTAAGTCCAATGCGCCGAACCCCTTGCCCCCCCCCTCTCCCTTTCAATTTATTGCCCTGTCCCCTCTCGAGACCGAAGCAGCGCTGACATGCGTCATTCGCTTGTTCCCAGTTTCCAACTCGCCCGAGCTGCTGCAGTCGCTCGACATCCTCAACACATCCATCCCCGTCGTCTTCTCGCACGCCTCGTTCCTCGGCTTCACCGCGCACGAGCTGCTCAAGGCGACGGACCAGCACATCTCCATCACGCCCGAGTCGGAGCTGCACTACGGCCACCTGCACCCGACGTCGCACCTGCTCCTCGACCAGGCGTCGCTGGGCGTCGACACGCACTTCACCTTCAGCACCGACATCCTGACGCAGGCGCGGCTGTGGCTGCAGCGGGTGCGCGCCCTCTTCTACGCGCAGGGCCTCGACGCCTGGAAGATCCCCGTCAACAACCCCATGTCGGCGGGCCAGGCCTTCATGCTGGCGACGGCGGGCGGCGCGCGCGCGCTGCGCCGGCGCGACCTCGGCGTGCTCGCGGCCGGCGCCAAGGCCGACGTTGTGCTCTGGGACGGCGCCGGCCCGGCCCTGCTGGGCTGGGACGATCCCGTCGCGGCTGTCATGCTGCACGCGAGCGTCGCCGACATTGACACGGTCGTCGTCGACGGTGTCGTCAAGAAGCGCGCCGGCCGTCTCGTCGTCGACGGGTACGACGGCCTCAAGACGCGCTTCCTCGCCAGCGCCCGCCGCATCCAGCGCGTCCTCAAGGACACGCCGCTGCCGGCGCCCACCGGCGTCTTCATGTCCGGCGCCGAGCTGACGCGTGTGCAGGAGGCCGACGTCGTGCCCGGTAACGGTACGGGGTACTAGGAGTACGCTTTTTGTTGTTCACCATTGCCCAGCCTCGACCATCCATCATCGTTTTTGATGGCTTGTTGGCAGATTCTTAGCTAGACATAGCGGTTGCGCTAAGAATAGTGCTATTACTACCCGAGTTTAAACTATCCGTCGTTAGTGTGAACACGATCAGTAATCGGCTTAGCTGCTTCAAAGCAGCTGTAGCGTGTCATGTTTTGAAGAGAACAGCAACTAGCGCCTATCACCTTGACCAGTCATCACTGGTATCAGACCAGACCCATACAAGAGCAACATCAAGTGGTCATCTTGCAGACACATCACACATCGAAAGATCATGTATCGCGTCAACGCATCAGATTGATGGATTGTCAATCCTAAGAGATGAAGTCTCACCAACAAAGCCTGCAGGCCAGAGAGCTTTGCTGTGCCTGGCCAAGAGGTCAACCCCGTTGTGTCTCCTGCAAGTCTCACTTGCTCGAGAGCCCGGGCCCGCCCGGTCATCGTGATCCGAGGGGAAACACTCAAGTTCATCACCCGTTTCAAGCCAAACCAAGATGTTCCTCCAAAAAGGGTGTACCAAACGCAACGTGGGAACACGGGGCGAACCTGATTCGCCCATTCTTGAAGATCATTGATGGTTCATCATGCGGCGTATGAGGCGCGAGATAGACCTGTCGGAACGTGCGGCGGATGATGGCACGGAAGATATGTTCTGCGCTGAGAAAAGACAAGACAAAAAAAACGGGAGTGAAAAGCGCAACCGGGAACCCTGCGGTGGTGTACGTGTGCAAGAATGGGCCATGGCGCAAAGCGACAGTCGTGAATAAACAAAAAGCTGGTGGCCCCCTCTGCCAACGATGCATTCCTTAACCATCTGGTTGAATGCCACAAGTGCGGTCTGCAAGTGCAAATCCATAATCAACATGGAACGTTTCACACGCGGTTCAACCTCTGCTAGCGGTGGCGGTGAGAGAGGCCGCGGGCGTGCCCGTGCACGTGGCGCCTAAGACGAGCAGCAGGAGCTGGCACCGGCGTCGCCTCGGCTGTGACCGTAACAGTCATAGTCTCATCGAGGTATTCCGTCACGAAGACGGTTTCCTCCTCCCAGTAAATGATCGAGACCACGTTACCGACGGTCACCGTCTGGGTGGAGTAGTAGGATTTGTTCTCGACCAGAACAGGAGGCTTCACCTCTGGTGTGATGACTGGCGGGGCCGGTTCCGAAGACGACGAAGAAGACGGCGCCACAGCAGCAGCAGCGAAGAGGTCACCACCGCTGCTCTCGGGTGCAGGGACCACAGCTGATGAAGATGGAATCTCAGGCTCGGGGATCGAGGGCTCGGGCACAGGGGCGGGCGAAGCAACGACGGGGGCAGCCTGCTGCGTAGACTGAGCCGGGTAGACATAAGCCGTCGAGCCGGTGACAGGCTTGGGGGCCAGGCTGGGAACGAAGGTGGGCTCCTGAGGAACGTCACCGCCGTATTCCTCGTGGCCATCGCCAAATGTGATGGGTACGCCGCCAGGGAGAGACTTCAAGGGACCCTGGCAGTCCTCGCTCGCAAGAATCTGGGGAACGTTCATCTTGCACTCGCGAGCCTTCTGCTCAGTGACAATCTCGAATAGCGGGCAGTCAAGGATGTTGCCAGAGTCGCTGGTGCAAGTATCGATGACCTGCTGGAGAAAGCCCTCGTCCCAGCCCATCATGAAGTCACCGTGGTACCCGAAGCCTGTTCATGGTCGTCAGCAAGGTCTCTTACGAAGACAGAGTGGAAAATCTTACCCTCGGCATCACCGTTGGACATGACAAACCTGCCGTTGCGGCCCTCGAGAGGCTTGGTGTTCCAAACCACCTCGAAGAGCATGTTGGGCAGGTGCTTGTCGAAACCCTCAGGACACTTGCCGTTGTTGAGCTCATCAGGATAAGCGACATGGGAGCGGTGGTCCTCCGAGTCAAGGTCAACACCGTTCCAGCACGAGGGGAAGTTCATCTCAGTACGGATACCATTAGGACAGTTGGCCTGGATGAACTGCTGCGTGGGCAGGAAGTGGCGGTAGAGAGTAGGCTCGGCTTGCCCGGCGTAGTTGAGGCAGTTGAAGCCCATCGACCGCTCACGGAGCGACTGCTGGGTCTTGAGGCCGAGAGCATCCCACTCGTTCGCGGGAGGGTCAGGTTGCGTCAGGTTCCAGGCTGTCCAGGAGCGTTGTTTGGTATCCCCCGCCACCATGCGGAAACCCGCAGGAAACGCAACAAGGTTGGGCAGGTGGTATTGGTAGTATCTGACAGCTACATCAGTGACGTGTTCCAAGATATGGCACAGCGGGTATCTGTAGTGAGGATTTGGCCTCGCGTTGGGATGGCCTGAGATTCCTACTGCCAGCAGAGGATCGCATTACTTACGCAAGCATACCGCCAACCTGCTCGACGAGCTCAAACTCGCCGGTGTCGGTGTCCTGGAAGTACATCGAAGGGTGCCAGTACGCAGACTTGTCCTGGAGGACACGACATGAGGTGCAGTCGCCGTCGCGGAGGTCATCGTACGTAGCGTTCATGCTGAAGCCTGCGTTGTGAGTTAGGTGGGACGAACGCAAGAGAGTTGGACATGTCAAGACTCACCAGACGAGCCGTGAATCGAATGGAGATGGAGCGAGGGCTCTCCGGGTGAGATCATAGGGTCAATCCGGGCAAGGCCAACGCGACCTTGACATTCCATGCGAAAAAAGGCGTCGACGCCCGCAGCCATGAAAATGGCCGTCGGGCCAACACTGGAGAACTTCATTTTTTGGTGCTTAAAAGCTATGTTAGGCCCTTAAGACTGCTGTAGAAGGCTGTCGTGGGTGAAGCCGACAGTCGAGACGGGGAGGTCCTGTGCTTGAAAGCAATGGAAATGATCTGAATGCAGATCAAAAGAAAAAATAACGAGTCGGAAGTGAACACAGAGTCTTCTTGAGACAAGTCGGCAGTGATTGATAGCGATGCAGTTGTGCGTGTGTTCTGCAACCCCTTTTGCGAAGGCTCTACTTTGGTGATCAATAGTTGTCTGAGGCCGGCCCCACTATTGATATCTCGACAAGGTGGCGGATATTGCCCTCGAGTTGCAGACAGACGAAGAGCCTGAACAATTGCGCCGTGTCAAGGTGCTGCCGTCGCGCGCGCAACTATCTGGTGTTGGGCAAGGTCGCGTGATGGTGCCTTTGGATGTCAGGCACTAGGCAGATGGTAATGCGGTCTAGCACGACGTTTGATATCCTGAAGGCGATAAACTCGATGGTTTTGGTCTACGGACTCTTTCTGATAAGCCGGGTGGACTTTGATCTGTACGCGGGCGACTGGATAGAATGCTGAGTGGAAGATGTTGTCACGGGCTGTGTTGCGATGGTCGTCGATATGGCACTGTGAGATTTTTGAGTCTCGACAGAGTGAATGGTAGCAGCTCGCGTTCCCGGCAGAGAAACAAAAAAGTCGCGATGATAGAGGTGATCAAAAAAAAACCAGCAGAGGGCAGTCGGTCGCGTATAATTTGCTGCTTCTGAGTATGGGGCGAAACGAATGCGGTCAACACGAAGGGTATCGCAAGAGGGTCGAAGAAGGTCGGAGGAGGGCGTGAATGTAAAGACGCGAATGTAAGGAGGAGAGGCGAAGCGGACAGGCGTCAACAAGGTCGAACGATGTCAAAGTAGAAATCGGAGGCCGAAGAGGGATCCCAAAGGAGTGTCGAGGTGGGTGAGAAGGAGCGTCAAGTACGACAACCTGGGGGATGTCGCACAAAGGGAGTGATTCCCAGGAATGAGAGAGAGACAACCAAGCCGAAGCTGAAGTGAATGTGAGGAATACAAATGGGATCCAGAGAAGTAGAAGGCTGGGGTGCAGAAGAGAGTGACGAAAGGTGGGTTTGGCGCGCAGACGGAGGAGGGTAGAAGAATGAACGGCGGGGGTGGGTGGTAAGGAGCGTAAAGCAGAAAGTGAATGTGATGGTGGTGAGGTGAGACGCGGAGGTGGAAAGGAGGGGGGGGGGGGGTCCGGCAGAGAGTGTGCCGCAGGTCGTCGTCAGGAACGCAAAGCTTCTAAAGGAGGGCCAGGAAGCAGGAACCAGAGACAATGGCGGGCGGGTACCACTTCTATGGGAATGGGGGTTACAGGGGACCGGGGTGGCATGGCAGGGGGGATCGGTGCGCCAACCAACAACCTTGGGTACCTACCTGCCAACCTTACCAGGGGGCAGGGGGGTTTATTTGGGTGAGGAAGGCGGTCGCTGCCCCGCCAAGTTCAGACGTCGATGGATTGAGCAGGCACGACGATGAGGAGAGAAGGTGGTCAGCGTCGCTTTCCAGGGGCAACTACCCACGGCACGCGATCCGATAATGGCTACTACGTTGTGTATGCTGTGCTGCGACGCCGCACCACATCCTTTGTGCCCCCCCCCTTTCGAGTGCTCTTCAATGTTCCGTCACCCATGCCTCACACGGGCTATTCGTCCCTCTCGTTCCCTGTTCGCGTTTTGCCGTTTCTTTTGCCGATCGAATCAAGCTGTCGACCTCTTGGCTTCCCTGCTCTGGGACTGCCTACAAAACAACAGCCCCCAACGTTCTGAGCGCCTGTTGCTTGACGGCACTGTCGGCACATACGACTCTGACGATCCTGTGGATCTGTCTGACGATGGGGAGGGCTGGTCATCAGAAGTTTGTTTGCCTTGCACAAACTCGGCCAGGCATTTGTCTGTGGCTTCCTCGCAGGACAAGCAACCAGTGAAAGGAAGCAAGTGTCAAGAGGCCAGTGGTGCATGGTGCGCCGCATCGCCAGGTGTCGACCTCGGTACTACCTCTCGCGTCAGAAGGGCCGAACCAACGATAGCTCTCCGGGCGATGATGATCGAGTCGCATAGCATCACCGTCACCTGAAGGCGTCGCGCAGGGACCAGTGCACAGCGTCTGCGCATAGCGTCTACATGGTACGCACAGCTGAGGCTCATGCTCAGGTGCCGAGACGATGCGACGATCAGGAATGTCAATTCGTCCGAGATGGGCGCTGTCGTCGGAGATCTGCATAAAGGGAAGGGACGCCTACGGACGAGAGAAGCAAGTGCCAAGTTCCAGCAAGGAGAGATGTTCAGCAGAAAGTGCCAAATGCGCAACATGGGAAATGGCAAGGGGGAACGTCAGATCTCGGGGGTGGCAGCAGAGTGGAGACCAGAGACGCTGCCTGCCACTTGGGGGGCGCGCTTCTGCCGCGCCATTGGGCGAGTGCGGGGCTATTGTGCCGGCATGATCAACGCCAGGGACAGGGACCGCCCAGGGACCTGAAAGCCTCCTCAGCGGGGGGGGGGGAGACATCCAAACGAGTCAGGGGCGCTAACACCTTGGGCGGCGGCACCTTCCCGAACTTTGGACGTAGCTGTGAGTGGCTGTTTCCCCTGAGAAAAGGTGAGGCAGGCACATGCCTTGGCGCATTGGGCTGCTGATTGCCGCTGCGCGCCGTTGCCTGCTAGCTGCTAGTGCTGCTTGTCCCACCATCGATCGCTCCTGCCACCCACCCACTGCATCGCCACTGCCATACTCGTACTATTCAATGGCGCGTGCCGGTGTGCCGCCTCGTGGAATCTTACCTTCATGATGATGGGCATTTGACCTCAATAGCTTCCCCTGCCACCATGTCAGTCTTCCTCATGACGGTCTGGATTCCAGCGTCAAGCGTGCGCGCGACAGACGCGATCCTGCCCACGCGCTGCACCAGACCTTGCAGCAGCAGCAGCAGCAGCAGCAGCACCGCGCACCGCCTCCTGACAAACGGGGACACCCCTTCTTACGACGAAGCACGAGCCTACCATCGTCCCAAGTCCATGTCGCACCACTTCAACTGGCCAATTCCCGACGAACTCATAGATTGGCCTGAATCCGATGTGCGCTGGCCGCCTCACAAACACCGACTGCACGCTGTCGACTGTCGCACTACATTGGACGCCTACCAGCCAACCCACTCGCTTCGTCTTTGATTCTGTGTGTGCCCTTGTCGTTGAGCAACCATGTCGTCTGTCTAGGCCCCGTCGATGATTGCGCAAATTTGCTTCCATTTGCTTCAATTTGCTTCAATCTGCCCTCGGTGGCCTTGGCCTTGGGATCCGACGCTAACGCTGCAGGACATCCTCGCACTACAGCGCCTCCTTCTCGCCTGTCATTTCACACCTGCTGTTTCTGACACGATGGACCGCTCTGCGGTGCCGTGTCAAGGCCCGAGGCCGCGGTACCTTTGCCTGCTATTGAGATACGCATCTCCAACATGTTTCCTCCATCTTGAGGCAATGGCGTCTAACGGCTGTACTGGATCTTGTATCGCCAACCAGGCTGACCAGTCCCACGATCATCATCAGTAGTAGATGGAGATGCTGGAGAGCGAAATTATGCCAAGGAAATTGTTCGTGCCAAGGCCCCTCTCGAGGTTCACCCTTTGTTCCTTCAGCCCCAGGGGTGAAACCCGTTTCGGATCTTCTTCTCAACACTACAACGCTGGCCAATGAGCGCCACCCAGCAACCCCTACCTTCACCTGGAATTTGAAATTCGATCCTGGGGTGGGCGCAGCCGCGAAGTTAGCCATCTGCCAGGATGCCGAATCGCCAGCTGGCCGACAGCAGGCACGGGCCTTTGTCTTCTGGAATTCTGTCGAAACGAGTCATCGGCTTCCGTGACATGGCCGATGTCTTACTCTGAGAAAAATGTCCCGCTTTATGACGACATGTGTGGGTGATCACTATTTCGCCCTCGTGCACGATGAGACGTCCCTTGTGTCGAGGGACCGGATAGCTTGAAGGTCGACAGCACAACACGGCGGCCTGCCTGGATGGATTGTGTTTAGTTCCACTACGTTTTTGCTCGCTCGCAATGACCACAAGTGGCTCGTGGGTGTTTTATACAGAGCTCACACCGTGATTGGCTTCGTTCAATGAACTTGACAGAACATCACGTGCCGTTGTTTTTGATGCCATGGGATCTCGTAAGGCCGGGCTACCCAGCCAAAGAGTTGGCCAACTATGAAGGCTTCATTAATCAGATTTGACTATCAATTCAAGTCCAGCTGTCACTGAAGCTGGAGCGAGATGCCGTCATGCAAACCCGCCGCTACCAGCTTGCAAACGAATCGTCGAGCATGAGGCTTTGGCAGGTGAACCCAATTTGAGGCCAGGGCTGAACAGCGTGATAAGCCTAGAGCCTCGCATAAAGAAGAATTGGACCTCCAACTAAGCCTCAAATCCTTTCACATAAAGATCAACCCACTTGCTCTCCAGGAACTCGTTGTCTGGTGGCTTACGTGGCGAGACCTGTGATCAAGTATCTCAAGAAAACGATAATATTTGCTGAGAGTTCGCGAGATCCATATCGTGGAAGTTCTTGAACTACCTACATAAGACATCTCTGGCGCGCTAGCGACTTGGACAGAGGTTTTCACTTCTTGGATTTTGCCTCTGGATTCATAACTTCACCGCCAGCCATCTCTCCGTTTTGGTGTTCGTAAGGGCGGTTTTCCTTGGGCCAACACTACGTTGCATTCAAGCTGAGAACACGTCCACGTCCATCGTTCCGCGACCAGGATCCCATGCCCCCCGTCTGTGAAGTCCCTTGCCGCAGGCGAGGCGCTGATTCCGCTCCATCCGTTGGTGTATCTTGTGAAGGACTCGGCTCGGCCCTGCACGTGTTTGTCTTGCCCGCTAAAAGAAAAACACAACAACGGATGGGATTTATCCCACAAGGTCGGCATCTACGCATCAACTCCCTGACGCGAGGCCGATGGCAACACCCTCTACGTCGCCAGTGAGACGACCGGGTAGGTGTCGAGAGTGGTAACGTGGAAGACATACGGCGTACCCTACATCCACCAAGTATGTCAAGGCAGGTAAGTCACACATTCAAACTGATTTTTTCATGTCAAGTATCCAAAATAGTGGTGTCGTGTTAAAGGGGACTCAAAAACTTTAAAAGCAGAGGGTAAGAAACAAAAATAAATAGGAACAAGACCGCAAAGGTGGCGGTCAATCAACCAGCCCGTCACGGAGCGTCTCGAAGCGCCGCAGCACAATTTAGCGCCACGGCGGCCAGCCAAAGGGTTCGGTCACGCTCCTCATCTCTCCCCTCTCCACAATGCGATACTTCGCACGCTCATTTCCCCCAAAGAGAATATGTCAGAGCCAGCAACGCCGCCGGCTCAGGCATCTGCCAGACAGAGAGACTGGAGGTTTACGGAGACTGGCATCCCGTGCGAATGGGCTGAACTCTATCGGCCAGGAGGGTTCCACCCTACCCATCTCGGAGACATCATGAACGATCGCTACGAAATCATTCGTAAACTTGGAAACGGGTCGTATTCAACTGTTTGGCTAGCGCTGGACTTTAGGTTGGCATCCCGCAATGCGTGCACTGAGCTCAACTGATGACTGTCTACCAGGTCCAACCGATTCGTTGTCCTAAAGATTGGTGTCTCTAAAAACGGCAACCACGCATATCTTGCCATTCAACGAGATCTGGCGAGCAAAGCAGCCGAAGATTCCGATTCACGCTATGTGGTGGCTCTTTTGGACTCCTTCATCCAAGAGGGCCCAAACGGGCATCATCCATGTTCGGTTCTCGAGCCCATGGGCCCCAGCGTATCCTCCATTCTCAATGCTCCGCGGAAGATACTCGACTTGCGCAACATGCAGCCCCGGCGATTTTCAACACAGAAGACAAAGGCGATTCTGCGAGACGTTCTTTGCGGTCTTCGCTTCCTTCACTCGAACGACATTGTGCACGGCGACCTTCAGTCAGGCAACGTGCTATTCTCCGTGAGGGACTTGAATTTGATTAGTGTCGATGACCTCCGACAGGACATCAACAGTTCCCGAATTGAGTATTTGAAACGGAAAGATGGCAAGATTGACAAGTGGGCTCCCAAGTATTTGATCGTCGCGATGCCCCTGAACGACTACGTTCGTCCAGACGAGGAGCAACACGTGAAGATCATTGATCTGGAAAGCGGTAGGTTACCACTCTCATCTTGCGTCTCATGCTCTCTAACACACTGTCTTGGACTACTAGCCTTTCTTGAGAGTGAGCCTCCCCCGCGAATTGTTACGCCAGTCGCCCTGAGGGCGCCAGAAACCATCCTCGGCGGTCCTGTTAGCCGTAGTATTGACATTTGGAGCTTGGGCTGTCTCCTGTTCGAGCTCTTGACCGGCATGCCACTCTTTCAATTGGCTGTCGTGGGCAATGCGGACGAAGCTCTGGACGATGATTACATGATCCAACTCGCGGAGGTCCTCTCGCCACTGCCTGAGAGCATAACGAGTAAGTGGCCCAGAGCGGGCCAATACTTCGGGCCCAACGGTGAACGTCTGGATGCCGCGGTTGGAAAGTCCAAAGAAGATTCCCTCCACTCTGATGACGACTTGGATGAAGAGGAGGAGGAGGAGGACGATTTCGATGACGACGAGGTGGAGTTCCCCACGGGAGGGTTTGGCCCTCCTCTGCCCTGCGATCCGCTGGAGAAGCTTTTTGGGGACAACAAACCTCAAGACGTTAACGGAGACGAAGAGAAGACGATTCTGTCTTTGCTGCGATGGATGTTGCAGTATGAAGTTTCCGAGAGGCCTACAGTTGATCAGGTGCTAGACCATGCGTGGTTCGAGACGTGAGGTCAGGCAGGTTTCACAAGACGGACTGCGCGTGAGCAGATGTGTAAAGAAGAAGCTAGATAGTAAATATGAATACCCATGGTCATGCAGACTGCCTGTCCACGATTGTCTCAGGTACCTGGGTCTGAACAACCTCACCTACCTTACCTGAGGTACGTATCCAAGGTGCCTGAGACATCAAGCCGGCGGCTTATGTCAGCAGCCAGCCCCGCCGCGCGTGTCACCACAGACGGCAAGCACCAGCTGGCCTGGAGCTCCTGGCTCCCACCTCTCGATCCACCTCACACGACACATGCCATTGCATCCTGCATCTCCTTCTGACGACCTTATGAACCACACTCCATGATCCTCCGACAATAGAGTTACATCGATACCCGATTCTCCCGCCTCCAAAATGGACGACCTCTCCGGGTTGGACTGGTCCGCATCGAGCACCAAACAACAGCCAAAAGCCCCCTCCATCCCTCCAGGCGCCAACTACTACGGCTCAGCCCAGCTGAACCCCTCGCCCTCGCCCTTCCAGTCCGGCCGAAACACACCCCTCTCGACGACGCAGAGCAAGCCCTCGACGCCGCCCGTCGTCGGCGGCCAGACGAAACCCCCCGCCGCCCCCGCCGACAGCTTCAGCAACCTCCTGAACTTTGGCGGCCCCGCCAAGCCCAACGCGAACCTCTCCCTGCGCGAGCGCCAGGAGCGACTCGAGGCCGAGAAGAGGCAAAAGGCCGAGGAGAGGCGGAAACAGGCCGAGACGAGCTTCGGCAGCGGGCAGTTCTGGGACACGCTCGGCAACAGCAACGCTGCGTCGCGCACGGCGTCGCCTGCGCTGGCGCCGCCATCGCGCGCCCCGGCCACGTCGAGCGGCCACGGGGTCGGCGCCAGCGCGAGCGCCGATGACGACCTGTTCGCGGCGTTCAACAAAGATACCAAGGTCGACAATGCGAGCCACTACCCCCCGCCGGCTCCCAAGCCCGTCGCACCGGCACTTGATCTGAGCGATCCGACCTCCTGGAACAAGGCGCCCGCCGCAAGTCCGAGCAATGTCGACTTGAACGATGACGACGACGACCCTTTCGGCTTGAACACTATGAAGGGAAAGGCTCCCGCTGCGGCACCGGCGGCGTCGACCAACACGGCCGACGATGACGACTTTCTGGGTGACCTGGCGAAACCGGTGGAGGAGGTACGGCGCAAGCACACCCCACAATCGAAGCAGCCCGAGGCAGGCAAGCCTATCGAGGGCTTCGACTCGAGCTCAGACGATGAAGCACCTGTGCAGCCTCCACGAAGAGGAAAAGGCCAGTCGGACGCGTTTGACGATGCTGTCGCGCAGCTCGTGGACTACGGCTTCACACCCGAAAACGCCAGGCGAGGCTTGACGGAGAGTGGTGCTGGCCTCAACGTGCAAGCGGCGGCGAACTGGCTGCTCGACGATGCGCATCGACAATCAAAAGCGAAGGCACAGGGAAAGGATCCCCTGGCCGAGTCCAGGCGACATCGCGACGAAGGACGAGCCGATGGGCCCCGGCGGACGGATTCTAGGTCACCCGCTGCCGGCGATGACCTCTCCAAGGCCGCCGCGGCTGTGGGAAGCAGCGTCTTCAAGGCGGCCAACTCGTTCTGGAAGACGAGCAAGAAACAGGTCGCGCAGGCCTACGCTGAATTCAACCAGCCCGAGGGAGACCCCAACCAGCCGAAGTGGATGCGTTCGGCACAGCAAGAACAGGGCCAGCCTGCACCCAGGAGACAAGCTGCAGAAGCGACGGACGAGGCCATGATGCTCGACTCTGGCGCGCGACCAGAGAGGAGACCGGCGCAGAGACCACAGGCGCCACGGCCCGATGAGCGCAAGGCGTCGCCGCGAGGGCAATCCCCGGCTCTGTCGGCTGGCCCGTCATCTGGACGCAACAGCCCGGCGCCGAGGTGGCAGCAGTCCGCGCCCGTCATTCCCGATTCGAGGGCCCGCGCCAGCAAGCTTGCGATGGAGGACGACAGTCTCTCGTCCTATGTGAGCCCGCACAGGAGGAAGAAGGCTACCCCCCAGCCCCAGCCCCAGCCACAGTCCCAGCCGGCAGCACCGCAGGAGGAGCCTGATCTACTGTTCAACGCGCAAGCACCAAAACCCCAGACGGCACTACCGCAGCGCCCAGCACAAGCTGCTCAGCCCGTCAAGCGGCCCACGCCAGCTGCCGCTCCACGGGCAACACCTCCCGCCCGCCAAATCCCAACCATCTCGCCAGCAGCTGTCGCGCAGTCCGCCCAGCACCGCCTCGCGGGCACCCAGCACTTCAAGCGTGGCGACTATGCCTCTGCCCATGCGTCGTATTCCAGCTCCCTCGCAGCGGTGCCATCCACCCACCCCCTCGCCATTGTCATTCTTACGAATCGCGCCCTCACCTCCCTGAAGAACGGCGAGCCGAAAAAGGCTGTGGAGGATGCCGACGCCGCGCTGCAGGTCATAGGCCCTTCTCAGGGCCAGGGCGAGCACGTCAGCGTCACGACGGACGCTGGCGCCGAGGAGCGCCGCGACATGCGCGACCTCTACGCCAAGGCGCTGAGCCGCAAGGCCGAGGCGCTCGAGCAGATGGAGCGCTGGGCGGAGGCCGGTGCCGTGTGGCAGACGTGCGTGCAGGGCGGCATCGGTGGGCCCACGGCCGTCGCGGGCAGGCAGCGGTGTCAGGCGGCTCTCGCGCCGAAGCCCAAACCCAAGCCCAAGGCGGCGCCCGCGCGAGCGCCCGTCAGGCCACGTGCGGCGGCGCCGCAGCAGCAGAAGAGCTCCGAGGCCGTCGAGAGGCTGCGGCAGCAGAACGTGGCGGCTGCGGCCGAGGATGACGAGAAGTTTGCGCTGTCGGAAAAGGTCGACACGCGGATCGCGGCGTGGCGGGACGGCAAGCGGGACAACCTGCGCGCCCTGCTGGGAAGCCTCGACACGGTGCTCTGGGAGGGCAGCGGGTGGAAGAAGGTCGGGCTGCACGAGCTCGTCATGGCGAACAAGGTCAAGATTGCGTACATGAAGGCGATTGCCAAGTGCCACCCGGACAAGGTAGGTTGATGGTCGTGCCGATGCATCGTGGACAAACATGTGCTGACTCGAACCAGCTTGCGCAGGACGCCAGTACCGAGGTCAGGCTCATCGCGGCGACCGTGTTCGCGACGCTCAACGAGAGCTGGGACAAGTTCAAGTCGGAGAACGGCTTGTAGGCGGTTGCTAGGCATGCATCAAAAGGCAGCAGGCTGTGGCGTTTTTTTGTTCGTTTTTCTTTTGGTTAGACGGGGCATTAGACGGGACTCTGGCTGGGTAGACGGATTATTCAATTCACAAGCCCCCCCCCAACGCCATGCTATGTATGCCAGCCTGCGCGCGCTGCCGGCTTTCCTGGTCACTCTGTTCCCTCGCGTGTCGTGAAGCCTCCTGTTGCCTCGTCCAGCCGCGCGGCACGTCTTGTTCATCGTCCCACAGCAGAAGAAGCACATGCCATCACAGGCCGAGCATCCGCCTGACGCCATCGCGGACCTTTTGCTCATACTCGCGCCGCCTCTCGCGCCACATCTTGGCGGCCTCGACATTGGCGGGGCTCTCGTCATTGGGCTCGGCCAGCATGCTCATGACGCTGATGAGGATCTTCTCGACGCTCTGGATGGGGCTCCAGCGCTCGCTCGCGTGCTCGTAGTGGTTGGGGTCGTCGCCGGGCGGGTGCAGGATGGAGATGCAGACGAGGCCCGAGGGGTAGACGTTGGGGTGCCAGACGTCGGCGAGGAAGCGCATCGACGGCGGCGCCAGCGGGTAGTCCTTGGGGAAGCGCAGCTCGGCGGGGAAGACGCCGCCCTCGAAGGGCGTGCCCTCGGGGCCCTGGATCAGGGCCTCCCAGTGCAGCAGGTCGTCTTCGGTGACGGGGCCGGCGGTGATGCCGTCGGGGGGGTTGTTGGTGAGGGCGCGGTACTCTTGGAGGAGACGGCGGTGGGCGGTGGACTGGGCCATTTTTTTCTCTTTCTCTTTTCCTTTTTCTTTTCTTTCTTTCCCCTTTTGGTCTCTCAATCGCCTGAGGAGGGCGTATCTGATTCTTGTGTTTGGTTGATGGTGTTCCTCTACGTGGTTGCTGGTGTCCTGGTGGTGACACAGCTGCTTCGGATCGGCGGGGTTCTTGGACGCTGCTTCCCCCAATGCCGATATGCCTTAGTAAGCAGCTCGAGCTCCCGATGAGAAACAGCAGAGCTCCACAGTCTATGGAAGCTCAGAGCTCGTCAATGGAAAGCTTCCCGTCTGATCGAGCATCGAAATCAAGCATCGACAATCGACCATCGTTGCCCATGGTCCAGGGCCATCCCATCACCCCTCGCCCACCATGACCTCGCGGATCCCCCTGCGCGCCATCGCAGGCCGCTCGGTTGCCTCGCCCCTCCGACCCCGGTCATCGCTTGCCAGGACCCCCGCCTGCCTGTTCTGCGCCCTCAGCACCAGAACACCGCGCCGCTTCCAGTCCACGACGTCAACTGCACCTTCGAATCCCCGTGCAGAGCTCATCGATGCCCTTCTCGATCTCCAAAAACACGCCCCCAACTACATCAACCTCTCGCGGCTGCAACTTGCCCTCCAAGGCCTGCGTCAACCCGCCGGCGAGGAATCCATCCGCGTCGCGATACTCGGTCTCGCCAATGGCGCCGAGCCAGGCACAACGGCAAGAGACCTCCTGCGTCTCCTCCTCGCCGACCCTCTCGCCTCGGAGCAGGCATGGGAGAAGCAGATGGCGACGCATGATGCCCGCCAGCCCCTCGTCGTGCGGATACGGCAAGCACAGCCCGGGCCCGAGGCCGCCAGCCTGACGATAGCCAAGACGAACCTGCTGCACGAGCTCGAGGTCTCGCGGCCCGGTCTCAACGGCCTGCACCTCGAGCTGCTCCTGACAGAAGTCAGCCCTCTGGCGGGGGGCGTCGCCGGCGAGCTGGGCGCCGTGGACGCCGAGGAGGCCGTCCTGGTGCCGACCGTCGACATCCCCTCCAACACGGGACGCTACAACCCCATCACGACGCCCGTGCACAAAGCCCTCGTCGTCACGAGGGGCCTCATGGGCGCCGCTGCCGTCGCGACGCTGCCGGTGCTGCAGAACAGGCATGCCGTGCTGGCTGCTGTGGATCTCCCGGGGTTCACCGCGACACGGCCGCCGGAGGAGAGCACCACGTTCCAGCCCATTGACGTGGCGGCCGCCGGCAAGGGAGTCGATCTGTTCCGTGAGAACATTGGCCACGCGATGGAGTATGAGCGGCTATGGAACGGCAGCAACATCCCCGCTTTGGTCGCCTGGTTGAAGACGGGCGCCGAGGCCCACGATGGCGTGACGAAAACGGCGCTGCGACAACTCATCACGTCGCTGCTGAACAACACGACTACGGCCATCGCAGAAGAGGAGTCGAGGCAGCTGGGCGGTCGCCTCTCGGACAGGACAACCGCGGCGTCATCGCCCGAGTCTGCAGCACTCAACAGTGGTCTCGCCGCCTGGTCGCAGGAGGCGCACGAAGAACTGCAGAAGCAGCTCGACCTCGCGTTCGCAGGCAGGCGATGGCGGAAACTCGGCTGGTGGAAGCTCTTCTGGCGTGTCGACGACGTCGGATACCTGACCAGCGAGATTCTGAGCCAGCGGTTCCTCCCCAGCGCCGAGCGTGAGCTCGTCTACCTCGCGGGCCGCATCGAACAAGCAGGCGCAGCCCACACGGCCGGCGCGCCCATGTACACGCAACCTCTCCCCGCGTCAGAACAGCCTCCCGTTGCCGCGGCGCCGGCGCCCACGACCGTGACACGCCCGACGCCCAAGTGGCCCACGCACATCGCCTTCACGCGCCGCTACCTCCACGCGGAGACGGTGCCCGCGCTGCAGGCGCTCGCGCAGAAACTCGTCCTCCAGGCCTCGAGCACCGCCGGTCTCGCGACGTCTCTCGCCGCCCTGCTCTACATGTCGTCGTCCGTCACGACGCTCTACGAAGCCGGCGCCGTCGCCGCCTTGGGCATCGTCTGGAGCCTGCGGCGCTTGCAGACCAAGTGGGAGACGGCGCGCGAGTTTTGGGAGGGCGACGTCAGGGAGGAGGGCCGCAAGGCCGTGCGCGGCGCGGAAGCCAGCATTGCTGGTGTTCTCGAAGGCAAGACGGGCAGCCCGACGCAGGCTCATGAGGACGTGCGGGAGAGGGAGCTGGCGCGGCAATTGACGGAGAAGGCGGCGGATGCGCTATCGAGGATGAAGTAGGAGGGCACTGACGAGCATGAAAGAGATGCACTCTGGAGAGTGAGCTGTAAAAGTCACGGACAGACGGGCAACGCAAAAATGTCCTTGTATTTATAGACATTGGTTTTGGGGGGGCATACACGAGCATCGAGCATCGAGCATCACAACGCTGCTGCAGCTTTCTGATAGACACGATACCAGACACGCCCCTGCCCGCACGGCACGGCGCTATTTTTCATTTCTCTCTTGTTCATGAGTATCTCATCATGGGGCTTTCCTTGACGTGCTGGTCCTCCGCGTTGGCTCCATCTGGTGGGCAGATGCTCTCGGCTCGCAGCGGTGGGTTCTCCCTGCGGCGCATCGCGTCCTGCGGCGAGGAATCGCCCAGCAGTCCTGCGACGATGGCTGGGCGATTTCTCGCCGCCCGCCAGGTATCACTGTTCCTCGCCTCACTTCACCACAGCAAGCCCCGCCAGCCCTTCTATGCTCGCCCAAGCTGTCTTTTCCTCTTCCTTCGCAACCCCTCCCCCCCCCTCTTCAACCTCCTCCCAAAAACCGGAACGCCGTTCTTTCCCTCCGCGCTGCGCGAGCAAGCACAGCGCATGCCAGCAAAAGGTATGTCCCCGACCCTCTGTCTGTCCTCGCGTGCAAGAAACATCTGCTGGAGACGACGAAGAAGAAGAAGAAACCATGAAAAAACAAAATCGAGTTCGTCAACCGTCGCGTGAGATGTTGAGCCGCGCCCCGCCCCTACCGCCTGTCGCCCCGGCCGCTGGCGCGCGCGCGGCTGACGGTCGCCCTGCCGCGCGCGAGGCCGACGCCGCGGCCGCGCTGGTTGCGGGAGCGGAACATGGGCGCGTTGCGGAGCATGTCGGGGACGATGAAGAAGCGGACGTGGGAGCCGCGGATGTAGACCTGGTCGAGGTGGGAGACGCGGCCGTCGCGGGCGGTGACGGTGATGTCCTTGAGCTGGATGTTCATGTTGTCCTCGGCTGCGGGGTTTGTCAGCGCGTAGCTCGATGGAGAGGGCCAGGGGTGAGTAGAGATGCAGATGGAGAGAGAGAGAGAGAGAGAGAGAGAGAGGAGAGAGAAAAGTCAAGGAGGGGAAGGCAGAGGGTGCTGTGCGGCGCGGCGGGACGGAGACGGACCTTCCAATAGCTTGCCGCGGTAGGTCTGGCCGGAGGTGATCTCGAGGGTGATAATGTGGCCCTGGGCCTCGTTGAGGAGCTTGATGGGGATGCCGATTGTCGAGGTCATTGTGGCGGTTGGTTTGGGGGAGGCGGTCTGGTGTGGTGATGGGGTGGTCGTGTCGTCGGTGTCGCGGGGTGGTTCGTGATATCGTGGACCGGTGTTGACTGAGGTTGATTGAGCCTGGCCGATTTTTGGAGCTGCCCGCGCTGGCGGGAGCTTGAGCTCCCGGGTTAATCCGCTGGGTTTATCCGTGGTGGATGTGCTGAAGCCATCTGGCGGCAGCTGGCAATGTGTGGCTCGGCGGCCAAGGTCCTTCTCTGAATCGTGATAGATATAAGGGCAGTATCATGTTTAGGAGAAGTTTCAAGACCATAACGGCCCGTTGCATTCGCTTGGCTCACCGATTTTTGGGGCGGTTCTGAATGCCCAAATTTGGCTGGACTGCAACTCGGAGGAGCATCTTATTCTTCCAATTGATGCGCCAACATCTGGACATTTGTCTTCCGAGAGATTTTGAAGCAGAAGGTGAGTAACGCACATCTCGGTCAAAATCCTATTTACCCAGGTTCAACGGATGATTCCTGTCATTGTGCAAACTATACCTAGGTTCAGCCAAGTCTAGCCCATCGTAAAGTTCCTCCGGCAAGCTTTTCATTTTGAATCTTATGTAATTTCAACTAGGTGTTCATGATACTTGGTCTTTTGCTGCCAGGTGCTCTTGGGATAAAATCCAGTCTGTCATGATGTGCCGAACGTAGGGAGTCCCAGAAGTAGATTTGGACCGCACTTTATTTCCAAACTTAAATGCTATGAGAACCGTAGAAAAATCCAAACGGTCCAGAATGATGTCCATATGCTCTTTCTCAACCAACTCGGCAGTAGATTTGAAGTTATACCCCACGGCGTCTTGTGTGTGCATTTGCAACACCAGAGCGGTATCCCAATTTGGCTGATGAAACACACCCGAAGAGTATCAGAAGCCTCCAGGAGTTATTCTGAAACTTGTATCTCCCAAACAGAAACGACGCAGGAGCCTTCATATGCTCGGAGACTACGATATGGCATGGTTGAGTAACAGACCACGCACTTGCTTGAAATCCTCCTAGGAGATGAAATCCATGAAGATCATCCATTCATTTCAGTGTGTAATGATCAATTAAAATGTAGGATAACAACGAAGCATCACGCTGAAGCCAGAGTTGAGGTTAGAGCCGGGTTTTCGGAACGTGGTTGCAAAGACTCGCCATGAAGTAACTTCATGTGCTCTTTAAGACGACGGAGATGGTGGACGTATACCGTAAAAGAAAAGAAATTGGCGAAATCAAATACTCGAGTCAATGCGTACGCCGGACCCTTGAAATTTCTAGCGAGGCCCGTCCACCAGGTACACGAACGTAACCCATCGGAGCCCTTGGAGTCGAGCACTGAGCTCTGCATCTTCGCTCAGTAAAGCCTGGATCAAAGACGACGCAAGGCATCAGCGACAATCTGATACACCGGCACTCGAGCATGTCTCACACGTGATGCGGTTTGTGCAGCGGACAGTCGACTTAGGCCATACGCCGCCCCGACAGTGACGACGCCCATCATCAGGTGAATGAATGACCCGATGCAAGCAATCGCATCGCGGGAATCAATCGCTTACCACTGCTCACCGCCGATCCCATGATGACGTTAGGCGTCGTGCAAAGAGGCTGGAAAGAGTGCCGTGGCCTGTCGTGGCGGGGGGATCGGCCGCCCCCTGACCCGGATGCATCACCATCACCACCGACCTCAACACCACACCCGAAAATCGACGATGATGGCGTTGCAGTCCACGCCCGATCATTGCCATCACGTCTCCTCAACCTCTTCCTCCAGACCTGATCAGACACGATGCATCTGCTCACATCCATTCACGCGCACAGGCCTTCCTTCACCTCATATCCTCATCGCGCCCCTCAGGAATGTGCCCCCGCGCTGCCTGTAGTAACACATTCCAGTCGGACATTGACCCAAGACCGCCTGTCACTGCCACGCCCGGCTCACACCCGTTCTTTGCGTAGCTGGGGCCAGCGCCTCGACAGAGGAGGGCCCTCCCCATACCTCTGCCAGATTTGTTGTGCTATTCTGGTCCAGAGCCTTATTACCCGCGATCGACCTACCCTCTCGCTCTTCCCACCATCTCGCGGCGATGCTCCCCTTTTTGCCTCCGCTACTAACCTTGTGCTCGCTCACAGCTTGATTCCCGCCAGCGCGGCGTCGTCCATTCGTTTTGTTCTGACATCATTCGTTCTTTGTTTTTTTGTTACTGTCGAGTCCTCGATACTCGCATCACAATCGTTCTCCGCTCGCTTCACCGTCCGTCTTGTCACAGTAACCACCAGAATCCGCTTCGAAGACGGGACAAAAGAGCAGTCACGATGCCCCCTCGAGTGGCAGCCCGAGAAGAGGGCGGCGGCGGCGGCGGCCTGACGGTAGGCTGGGTCCTCGCCATCGCCATTGCAGGCGGAGCCCTCCTGTTCGTATCTCTCGCCTTCATCCTCGTCACGCTCACGGATCGACGCAACCAACGCGCCCGCCTGGCGACCGAATCCCAAGCCCGCCTGCAGCAGGACGATGACGTCTCCACCGAGACGGAAACGCATACCAAGGACGGCTCTATACGCCCGCCCCGACAGCGGCGCCGTCTGACGAAATCGCCACAGGTCTCGCCGCGCAAGAAGGCGAGGCGATCTCTGCCACACATCCTCCCTGCCATCAAGCACAGCGGCAGCCTCAACATCTTCGGGTCGCCGGCGGGCCGTAAGAGGAAGAACTCGTGCAACTCTTGGATCGACGAGGATGCCATCCACGGGCCCAAGGTCGTCAAGGCGAAGCGAGAGTCCAAAGGGTTTAGTCTCCGGGAGAGCTGGCTCATCATGCGAACGCCTACGCTGCCCAACCTCCTCGGCTACCGTGACGAACCGGAAACCGCCATCTTCTATCAGCACCAGAATTATCCCCTCGTCCAGCAGCCGCGGCCTGCCGCGCTCAGCCCCGAGAAGCAACGTCCGGACGCCAAGAAACCCACGTCAAGACTGCCCCTTGTCAGGACGCCGTCATATGAGATGGCCGAAAAGCGAGCCGCCGCCTTGAGAGGGGGCTTCCAGAAGCAGCAGCAATCCCAGGACGGAAAGGAGCAGGAACCGGTCAACCCCCAGAGCATCCCCAACGGTCCCCGTCCCCCGCCCAAGGCCAAGCTCAGGCAGGTCAACACAGAGTCCGACCTTCAGACCATCCTTCGCAACACAGCCCAGCGCCTCAACGATGGTAGCCCGAGCCCGATCCGCAATGACCCTCGCCTCAATGGTAACAGTACCACCGGCCCGAACAGGGCAACTCGCCACGTTCGCACGCCCGCTTCGCGCGGCTCGCCCGTCAAGTCCGCCACAGCCTGGAACGAGAGGCGCAGCGTCGCTGGCGAGTATCACAGCACGGAAAATGTACCCGAGCAGCAGACGCCCAGCCCGAAAAAGAGGATGGCACAGCCGATGACGCCCCAGAGCGCTCCTGCCACCATGAACCCCCGTACCAGCGGCATCCCGTACGGCCAGTCGCAGCAGACGGACGCCCAGCCCGATGTGTATACGCCTACGCACAGGCGCAAGCAATCGACGTGCTCCATGGCGTCTGACCAGGACAGTCTGTATGGTGAGACAACGCCCGAGCAAGACGCTATCATGCCTGCAGGCTTGTCGAGCCCCGACCGCCGGGAAAGCCAGACGTCAATTGGTGCCATGATTGCCGAGACTTCACAGCAGAAGCCCCAGCAGCACATGCGCAGCGTGTCGATTCCGTCCATGACGAGCTCCGTGTCATCGGCTCTGTCAACACTCTACAGCGAGGAGGAAGACGACGAGACACAGACAGGCGAGAAGATCCCTTGGGCGCACCCTGTTGATCCCAACCAACAACGTGGCAGCTTCAAGCCTAGGCGGATTCAGCACTCACCAAAGATGAGCGACCCGTTCCTCGTCCCGCCACCGGCGCCCCAAGTGCCAGAGAGGTCGCCGCGTCGTCTTTCAGCCAGCGGCGAGGCCCAGCGACCGCAGATGCTTGAAACCCGGTCCTACCAAGACCATAGCCGGGCTCTGGGCCAGATTTCAGGAAACCGCCGCGCGAGTAATAGCTCGCTCATCATGGCGCCTCTCAACGCGGCCCAGGATGGTCAGCTGTCGAACAGAGACGAGCTCCGCCTTTCCATCATGATGGAGCCATCTGCTCAGAAGCAGGGCCAGTCGTCGGTTCGCCCCAAGAGCGTCGTCACCATGAAGCCCAAGTTCTTCGCCACGAGCAACAGCGCCACGAGCATGATGGCCAGCCCCTCCACCCCCGAAGAGGACCGCAAGGGCCACCGCCGCCGTCGCTCTGTTGTCATGCCGCCACCCCTGAACCTGCGCCCTATCCAGGGCTCGCCTCACGAGCAAAATGCTGCGGAAGCCGATGATCTTGAACTCCCGACTCGCAACCTCCATACCCGCCGCTCCATCATCGCTGCCGGCGGGATCCCCACCGAGATTCCCTCCAGCCCTGTAGTCGCCCGCCCCTTGCCGGACCCTACCCTCCTTTCCAAGAACCCCTCTCCCACTCGCCGCCGCTCCCAGTCTACGACGCCGTCGCGCGGCCCCTCCAATGCCTCTTCAACTTACTCCAACTCTGGCCCTACCATGAGCCCTACTCTCATCCTCCGCCCTCAAAACTCCATCAACCGCGGCTCCCCTACCCACATTTCTCCCCTCGGCGCCTCGATCGTGCAGCTTCGACGCATGAACTCCCAAATGAGCGCCTACAGCGTCGCCTCGTCCGCTGCCACCGCCGCTGACGACGTGGCCGACCTTCGCGGTGGGGGTTTCAGCCCAGAGCGCAGCAATTCACGCGCCGGTCGTGCGGGACGTCAGAACTACCTGTCCATGGGTACGCCAAGCCCCAAGTCCCGCAACGGCATCCGCTCGACCCGCAACTCCGTCAAGGGGCGACCGGCATCTGTCGTTCCCAAGATGGATTCTCTCGAGGAGAAGGAAAATGGCGAATCGACGGTGCCTGTTCTGACGAGGGGCGGCCTCAAGGGAAGCCTCCGCACGGCAGAGAGCCCGAAGCGCAGGCTGAGCGTCCGCTTTGCCGAAGTTCAGGAGCCGATTTTTGTGGATGCGCTGGAGATGCCGGAAGCCGATGCTGAAGAGGCCAGCCGCGGACGGGAGAGGACCAGGACGCCGACAAGAAATCGCGCCAGCGCGGATAGCCTGGGCTTGTACGACAAGGATGGCTTCCTGATGAGCTCGCCCGAGAGGTTTCCATCGTCAGTGGCCGAGGGGCGACAGGGAGGTGCCCTCAGGATCTAAATGTTCCGCGTTCTCTTTGTTCATGGTGTTGATCTGCGAACATATTCGTACCTACAGGGGATGAGTGCCCCTTTCCTTGTATGTATTGGATTGCGGAAAACTTTCTTAATACCTGCCTGGATTAGCATCTCTGGATGACAGGCTGTCTTTTTTTTTTGTGTCTTATCACATAGTACAGCGATACCAGAGATAGGAAGCTGAGAATAGAAGGTTTCATACCTACTCCTGGTTGGTTCTCTCACACACGATTGTGTTTTGCAGGCGGCGTCACTGTGGGCCGATATCCAGATGAGGTCGTTTTTTTGTTGTGCTTTCTCCGCTCGCCCTAGGATGGCGGAGCCTCTTCGACCCTTGGTCTTTTGTTATCCGAATCCTCCTCGCCACCTTCATGCCCATTCACCTCGTCCAACGC
The DNA here is from genome assembly GCF_003724135.2 of Verticillium nonalfalfae. NCBI lineage: Eukaryota > Fungi > Ascomycota > Sordariomycetes > Glomerellales > Plectosphaerellaceae > Verticillium > Verticillium nonalfalfae. Next base: position 79,846 of record NW_021167230.1, read on the forward strand.
CCTCACCCTCCCAGCACCCTCTCCCAGCTCACCACTGACACCCTCCTCAGCACCTTCGCCAATCCAGTTCCCATCAGCATCGAAGTATTCGTTGACGTTCTCGGCTGTGATCCATCCCGAGCTTCCTGGGAAAGGAGGAGGTAGCCCTCCGTTCGCGTTTCCTCTCAGGACACCAGAGAACCCTTCGAGAGCTTCATGCTCGCCCTCAAACACGATTCGATCCTCGTCCTCGTCGTCGTCCTCCTCCACAGGGTCGGGGTGCAGATCTGAGCAAGCGGAGATGGCAGCGTAGAGCTGCTGCACGCTCGAACCGACGGGCGGCACGATTGTCAGGTCGACGGAGCTGCCTTCGTCATCGGCATTGTCGGTCAGTTCAAGTTGCATCCAGATGGCATGCAGGGGCGTGCCGTCGGCCAGTGTGCCAGCCTGCTTGACAGCGTGGATCGAGATGGCGGGATAGGGAATGGAGACACCAGCGGTGGCGGTCGCGCTGTAGACAGTGAAGTTCCTTGATGGCATAACGGTCAGCAGTCAGGGACGCCAAAAGGGGAGAGCGATGGCAGGAGAAGCGCACTCTGAGTTGACGAAAAGGTCAATGGTCTGCTCCGTCAAGTCATCAGTGGCGCCTGTGAGCGTGGCACCCTCGGGTGCAGAGACCGCGGCAGAGGCATCGGTGAAGATGGGCAGGGCGGCTGATTGCGATTTGGGAATCCAGATCTTGGCACCTTGCAGATGATGGTGCAGAACAGGCTTGCCGCCGAAGAAGGTCTCCGGGGTTTGGGACTCGTACTCCTCGAGCGGAAGGAAGTCTCCGACCGAAGGCGGGGATCGAATGGTAGTGGTCAACATACTGACGATCTGGGAAAGTTGTTGCAGAATATTCGGCTTGGCTCCGTCAGACAAAGACGATGATGGAGGGGAGAAGGCCGGCATGATGGTGGGGTGTCGACAGCGCTGGGGGCAGAAAGACGCAGATCCCTGGAAGCTCTTATCCCCCTTATCGACACGTGAACGTGGTGTTATTGGCGGGATGCCTTGGATGGTGGCTGGGGAAGGTGCGATGGAGTGATGGCTAGTGCGGGGTTGGACCCTGACAGCTCCTTCCCTTAACCCCCAGTGTCACTGCCTGTCGTGCTGCCCTGTACCTGCCTCTGGCTGCGGCTGCGACTGCTGACGTAACTGCCTGTTCCTGTTGACTTCACGCCGCCTCGCGACGCGGCGGCTTTCCACCCCAACAAACTCGTCGCAAAGCATCTACAGACAATCTACAGACACTGGTGGCTGTCCCACACTCCAATCACCAACCTTCAGTCAAAGCAGAGGCTACAACCTCCATCGCAGTCATGTATAACAACCGTACGACGCCCTACCCCCCCCCCCACCCTCCTTGTCACTGCTAACACCCTCCAACAGGCTCCCACCTCCTCGACCAAGTCCCCCTCACAGTCTCCCCCTTCGTCTCCATCCCAACGGCAACGACGCTTTCATACAACTACAAGGCCATGCCCTCGGCGCTGCCGCCCTCGATCCTCGGCAACCCATCCGCGACCCAAGCGCCGCCAACAGAAGACGGCACCTCGACACCCCAGCAGCCGGCCCCGAAACCGCAGTACATCATCTCCCAGTCCGGCCACGCCGCGCACCCCGACGACATCATCGCCTCGTGTCGCGCCTTGCAGGCTCACATAACGCGCATGCAGGAGGACGCCGAGCGCGAGCTGCGCGAGTTCGAGGAGAGGGTCCGCGCGCGGGACCTCGCCGAGAAGCGCAAGGTCGCGCCCGGCTGGCTCGACAGCGAGGCCAGGATACTGGAGCCCGAGCGAAAGGGCGACGCCGCCGGTGACGGCCAGCCGAGGGGCGGCGAGGTTGACATGCTGTCAGGGGACGCCAATGGCGGACAGGGGCCGAGCGAGATGGGCACCGACCAGGGGGCCGAGCTGGATCGGTACTTTGGGGGTCTTAGCATGAAATGAGGGTTGGTTCTTGGGTTCACCTGGAGAGTGGCAGTTTGGGGCATTTTTTTTTTCTTTTTCTTTGGAGTCTCGTGGGTTTCAGAAAGGCGTTGTGGCTCTCGTGGAATTGACTTCGTTGACCGTGCCGTTGATGGGTCGGCAAATCGGGATAGCGAGCACGTAGGTCGGGCAACATGCTGACACAGTTGGCCAGACTACAAATCCTCAATGGCATACTATCTTGCCAGTCTATCCAGGATGGCCGCCTTGGATGCACCGTGCAGACTTGGCTCTTTTATGCCCCATGTCTCAGGTGAATTGCAGTGCATTGTACATGGTATTGGCCTGTCTACCTAACCGCTCATATACACAGGCACCTCCTGCTTGTAGTAGTTCGTATGTATCGCCGTCATGTTGCCCACATGGTCCCTACGGCCTCTCGTCCGCCTCTCGGCGCGCTTCGCCCCGTCCAACGCGTTCTTGCGCGCCACGAGCAGCGACCGCTGCTGACCCAGCGGCAGATACACAAGGCTCATCCGATCCGCAGCACGCAGCTGCGCCATCCCCGCCGTGAGCGCCTGCTCCTTCCGATCGCGCCTCGCCAGCGCCCGGACCGGCTCCGCGCCGTCCTGTCCCGCTGAAGGGGGTTCCGCGGCGAATGGCGCCGCGGCCAGCAGAGGAGGCTGCGCACCGGCGCCGTCGTCCCGCAGGCGTGTCCTCGCCGTCGCCGGTTCCGCCGCCCGCGCGCGATGCGCGAGGAGCTTCCCCGACGGCAGCCGCAGCGTGTGCGCGTCGGGACGGACGTCAAGGGCCAACGCGGGACGGTGCAGCGAGTCGAGGTCGTAGAGCTCGCTCATCTCCGCGGTGACGGTGAACCGGCAGTGGCCCGCCGCGCGCATGTGCTGCTGCACGGCCTCGACGGTCCGGCGGCGGGTCCCGCAGCAGATGCACTCGCGGTAGCTGAAGATGGTCATGTGGAGGAACCACACTAGCGTCTGGAGGTCCACTGCTAGGGAGGACTGGAATGGGATGGCCAGGCTGTGGGCTTGGTGCATGTGTGACAGGCTGGTCTCGAAGTCGCGGCTGGTCTCGTGACAGAAGAGGCAGGTGCTCGGGATGAACTTGACGATGTTGGTTTCCGCCTCTGATGGGCTGTCATCAGCATCATCGTCGTCGGCGTCGTCGGCGTCGTCGGCGTCGTCATGAGCAGCCTCTTGGTCTTGTATCTCAGCATGAGCAGATGCTCCAGGAATTGGTGCGGCGCGCTCTCGTTTCCCCCGCCTCGTCGAAAGCCTGTCTGCACCCTCTGGTGGTGCCATGACCGTCCCTTGTTCCGCCACGCGACATCGAATTTTGTAGATGCTACTCGATGGTCAGCTGCAATGCTCATTCAAGGTAACTAAAAAAAAATCCATCTTCAAGGTCAACTTACTGCCAGTCACTTTTGGCATGTTGACGCTTCTCCTCGACGTTGGTGAAGGAGAGGTCGCACAACCGACAACTTGTCAGTGCTTGGGGTTGGCGAATGGCGTTGGAGGCCATGATCGCGGTAGTGCTTGTGGCTGTGTTGTTCGTCGTTGTGTCGCCCATGAATTGCGGATTGCAGGAATGGGTGGGCTGTTTCTCTTGCTGGATGCAAAAACGGGCTGGGCGAACTGTGTTGCGTCAGACAGACGTGTTGGCTCGATTGTGTTAGCTTTTCAGACTCTGCGAAAGGTATAAGTGATTCGCAATGAGCACCACGCCTGTTATATCTAGGCCTTCTGAGCATGATGGTACAAACACAGTAGACGAACTTGGCCTGGCTGCATTGCAGTGAACATGATGGACGATGATTCATAGTGAGTTTATCCCAAAGCGGAAAACGAGGCACACTTAGCGTTGTCAGCCTTGATCATGTAGGGATGCGCCCCCTGTATTTTGCCACTGTAGTACTTTGGGTGCTGTCGCCCCGCTTCCAGACCACGTCAAGGAGAGTCGAGAGGCATGATTCAACACGAGCGTCGCAGCGGTTGTCTTTCCTCCTCAAATCAAGGCCTGTCATATGCATTATGGCTGAAGTCTCAAGGCGCGAATCAATGTCCGGCAGGGGCAGGGGTAAATGAACCTTGACTTTGAATGGAACTGATGATGCTCGTGAAACCTCATGGAAGACAATGCTACAATGGCGGAAACACCCTGGCTACGATCCCGAAGCAATTTTGATCTACCAGACAAACCCTCTCATGATGATGCTGTAAGAAAGCAGAAAGGCGCCCCCCCCCCTCTTCGTAAATAGATGCACTGCTGGACAAAGCAAATCATACGTGCGAAGACGAGTTGTTGCCTGCGCCGTTGCTTCCGTTGTGAAATGTACCGTTGCTGGTGCCGTTCCGAGTGCCTGTGCTGATGCTGTTGTTGATGCTTTTGCCGACTCCGTTGCTTGCGCCACTGTTCATGCTGTTACTTGTGCTGATCCCTGTGCTGTGGTTCGTGCCGTTGCTGGCACCCTTTGCGCCTGAAAGTCTCTCAACTTCTGCACTCCAAAAGTCAACAAGCTCATCCAAATCAGGCCGAGCGTTCGGGTCCAATTCCATGCACTGATTAATGACGTCCTTCCAATACTGGGGCACATCGGCCGACCTGGCGGTCCAGACGGTCGGGTTGGGTGACTGTTCGAGCTGCTCCATCAGCATCCACATGACACGGCCGAGACTAAACACCTCAGCCAGCTCGGCTGCACGGGGGCAAGTTTCCTTCCAGATGGGAAAGACGTTCCACTCGGGATAGCCCCAAAACAAGTTCTTTCTCGGTGCCCCAACGCGGGGCTTGTATACAATCCTGGGTTTGGCGGGCTGAGCTGACTCGTCGTTGGGAGAGGGAGGTTCTTCCCATGCTTCTTGGTCAATCGTGGCTTCCTTGGAGTGCGTGAACATGGAGACACCACTCTGCTCCCAATCAATGAGACGAATGCCGTCTTCTTGGTCGATGAGGATGTTGCCAGGCTTGACATCCATGTGATACGTCCTGGCGATGCGGTGGGTGTGAAGCACAGCGCGAGCCATCTGGAAGCACCATTTTGCCTTGCGCAAGAGGGGAATGCGGACGTCACCAGCGTTGGTGATCTGGTCGTCCAATGTTTCCCTTTCCATGACTGGCTGCAGGAACCCACAGACCCGCTCGCCACCGTCAGGGTCCAGAACAGTCACCAGGGTCTCGGGGCAGGGCATGATGTTGGGATGCAGCGGCAAGGCGGCGAGGGTTTGGATCTCGTGCAGCATGGTGTCTCGCTGGTGTTGGTGGAATGAATTATCCTTATCCTTATGGTTGATGAAGGCTTCTAGGTCAAATCCCTTGAATACGTGGCGTGTTCCCATGGGAGCCCTGACCACCACGCGAGCGTGATTCTTGCCGGGGAGACGGTTAGTCTCGGTCAGATGCTTAAAGTCGACTGTCTTGAATGTTTGGTGCAGGCCCTTCTGGCGGAGAGACGCGATGAAGTCTTCGATGAGGGTCAGCTGGCGGGTGTAATTCTCGAAAGTGCGATCGGACGCCATGGTTGCTGGTTGAATCTGCTGCAGTTTGGCGACGGTGGCTGTCATGGATTTGATGACCGAAGGCATGGTGGGCTAGCGGCCACGTCGGCGATGGGAGTAGTTGGGCAGCAGGTTGGGAGACAGAATGGTGTAGGCGGCCGGAGGCGCTTGCCATCAAAAGATCTGATGTGTTGGTGGTGTCGAATGTGGTATCGTTGTCACGCTATGTACCATGTCGGGCTCGAGTTCTCGCGCTGTCTGTCTGGTGAACGCGGAAGGATCAATCTCGACCTATAAATCGTATGTCAGAAGCAATAGTGATATTGCCTTGCTCAGGGCCAGGTCACGGCCAACAGGACGTCCGCGGACGGTTCGTCGGGGCGGCGGATGAATGCTCTCAATGCTGGCCGCTGGCTGCTGGCTGCTGACTGCTGGCTTCAGGCTGCTGGTCACTGCTTCCCGACCAGTGCAGGAGCCGAGGCCTCGACAACGGCGTATCCTGGCTGATTAGATGGGCGTGTAATGACCAAGGGCGACCTGCATCTCCTGCACAGCAGAGATGCCAGAAACACCTGGGCGGGCAAGGATTCTGGACGAGTTCCCCAGGGCTGTGATGGTTGTGCGACCCGAGGAGCTGCTGATGCGAGACAACACGGCAAGGCAAGAGCAGGAAGGGAGCTGACGAGGGAAGAAGAGGGACGGAAACAATGAACAGCGGAGCAAAACCCGGAAGGAAGGAGACCTTTCAACGAGACGGAAGGGGAGGACAGAATGATGACTGCGACGCGCATTGCCTAAAGACCAACAGGAGGCACGCAGGCAGGTCTCAGGCGTCCAGCCCCAGGACTATTCGGGGGGTGGGAAAGCCGCCGCCGTCGGTCGCGTCGGTCTGTCAGTCGGTCAGGCTCCAAATTGCACCCTATCCATGTTACTTTGGGCTGACTGACTTCGGGTTCAGGCTGTGAGAGAGGACTCTGGTCGACTACCGTACGGTGAGTGGGGTAGCATCAAGCGACGGCAACCTTCAGCAACTGCAGGGTGCTTGCTAGGTGCTGGGTGCTGGGTGCTGGGTGCTGCTGCATGTCTTCATCTGGCATACCTAACCGTCATGACATGGTTGAGCGATGTGACCAAAGCGTCGAGCTGCGTCGCCGGGGAACGCAGACGTGCAGAACCGTGCTGGCACCATGGGGGGCTGATTGGGCGGGGAAGCTGGCGAGTATCGAGTCGCCTCACGCAGTTTGCAGGCGGGCGCTGGTGCGTCGTTGCGATATGTGATAGAGTATCAGTCAGAGCAAAGGGAAAAAAACTGGATGCGCCTATGTCATGGGGGGGGGGGAGCGGCGGCGCTCTCTATTGACATAGCTATGGCAGCGTAAGGTGTGCCATGTGTGCCATGTATGCCATGTATGCCATGTGTGCCAGGTGTGCCAGGTGTGTGCGTGGACGAGAGCGCGCGCGTGCGCCCAAGTGTGCCAACAAGGCTCAGGCCGGGCACAGATCGGGTTTGGTGCATCCGTTTGGATTGGCGGGCTGCAGAGAGGGAACCGATCGGCGGCGGGGCGTGCGATGGGTGCTGGTGATGAAGTGGTGCGGGCCGATGTGATGAGATGGATGGATGGGATGGAGTGGTGAGGGCAGGGGAGGGCCAGCTGGCTGGATGGATGATGATGGTGACGGTACGGAGGAGAAGCCGGCGATGGTTGCTTGATAGGAGACAAGAAGGAGGCAACGTGGCGCAAGGTACCGTAGCAGGTGGGCAGGGTCACAGGGTCAAGGCTCAATGTTGTGCGGTGAGTCAAGGATAGGCAGGCCGGTGAGGCAGCACCCGCACTGATTCTGATCCCCTCGTCCCCAAGGTGAAGTGACGAACTGAGATGCGGTGAGGTGAGGTGAGGTGCGGTGCGGTGGTGAGATCAAGCAAGTCGTTACAGCACAGTCAGTTTGGGCGTCAAGAACCAAGGTGGGGGTGACGATGTGAAGTACCTTAGTGTGGGACGGGACGGGAAGAGCATGGTGCAGGGATGGCACAGGATGCGAGTAACGAGTCGGGGACTGGCCCGGCAGGAGACCGGCAAGACAAAGTGGCATGAAAAAGAAAGAAACTGTGGTCAGGCAAACAAATGCTTGACCCTTTTGGAACATGCGGCGCCTATTCGTTTGATGGACCGGATGGATGGGATACATCATACCCCGAGGTTGGGGATGCACGCCCCCAGGCCAGGGACGGCGAGGAGGAGGAGGAGGAGGACGACGACGACGAAGAGCAGCTTGGCCACGAGAGGCCCACCAATATTGGGATCCAATGGATGGATGCCTTATCCTGTGACAATTGGACAAGGAGAAGGTGGGGGTTATGTGACGGTGACAAGGAAACAGGCCCAACGTAGTAGTAAATCTGCAGAGAATAAGGTGTAAAAGGCGGGACAGTGACAGGGCGGAGGAGCAGGTGAAACTAGACAAACTAGACGGAGTGCGCCGTGGAAAGTTCAAATAAAGCCAACGTCCAATACCAAAGGTACGTGGAGCGCTCATAAGCTGCGTGGTCCGGGACTTAGTGCACAGCAGAAGCGGGAGAGGCAGAGGAAATAAGGTGCACGGTTTTGTTCGTCTCGAGTGAGAGAGATGAGAGAGAAACCCAATTGGCAAGGCAGGACATTGTTTTTGCCCATATTGTGTTGTGTTGTTCGTGTTTTCCCATGGCATGCACACACTACACTGCCACAAAAAGTCTACTGTGGTGGGTTGCGAGTTTCTTGACCGCTGTAACCTTCCCAAAACTCCCTAGCACGACCACCAGCGAAAGCTCCAGGCCTGTTTGCGTGCTTTCCTACGACTTCGGAATCAGATGTTGGTGGCCCAATTGGCGAATCCCAAGAGGCGTCGTAAATTAGCGATGACCGACCAATGTGCCCTTGTGCCCTTGTGCCCTTGTGCCACACCAAAAATCCCCCTTTTCTCCTGCTCTTGCCCTACCTACCGAGGTACCCAGGCACTACCTACAGGGCAAGGGACCTACCTACCTGCCTTACCTGACCTGGCCCTATTGCTGTACAGTTCCTCCGCCCCCCCCCCCCCCCCCCTTATCGCCGCTTCCTCGCAGCATGGCTAAGGCAGGCACAACCCTACGACAGGCGGCAGATCAGGCCAGAAATGGCAGGTGGTGGAGCCCCGCAAAAGCCCACGGCCCCGCCACCTAGCCCAGGCGAGGTTAGTGCGCCGATCATGTCAAGCCTCTCACAACGGCTCATCGCGTCCTTCTGCTCCTCCATCTCCATCCCATCACTAACCGTCCCGTCTTGTGGCCGCCGCAGAACCCTTCCATAGCCTTGGCCTTCGTGGCTTGACTCGGCCTTGTCGGTTGTCGGCATTAGCAGACGACAAGACGGGTCATTTCAGACAAGCTCTCCGCCACCCGAACGCCAACGATGCGGAGACCCGATATGACGATCGCAGCTTCTCCTTCCCTAGATAGGAAGCTCGACTACCCCTTGGCAACTGGCTGGCCCGGTGCAACCTTGAAAGGTCTGCAGTGTCTTCCACCATCGTCCCCCCTCCCCCGTCATGTCAGGTCCATGGCACGGCGCGGCGTGCTGAGGTCGTACCGATGGCATCAGAGCTCGCCATGTTCATGTCACCTCCAGCAATCTAGAGCAAGAACAAGCCAGGGGCCGCTAGGTTAATCAGCGCACGCACCTAGCCGAGTCGGCGCCATGATGCATCCAGAGTCACCAGCCTGCCTAGTTGGGTAGGTCGGAAACAATATGAGCTCGCCATGCGACGACAGCGCGGCGCACCACGACAGGCTTGCCGCATCTTGAATGGAGAAGGTCACCTCATTTAAGGGCACGCCGTCTCGCCTGCTGGACTGCTTCGGCCCCTCCCCTCTCCCCCCTCCCTCCGATCCTCGTCCGCTCTTTCGTGTCTCAGCCCGCATTCTTTCGGGTAGAACAACGCACTTTGGGATCCTAGGTCTCAGTCACATACAGTTACAGCATCCTAAGCTGCTGCGTGTGTTGAATTCCTCGCCATGGCCCGCTTCCTCCGTGCCATCGCCGTCGCCGCGGCGCTGGCTACCAGCGCCTCGGCCCTCGACCCTCCCCGCCCCCCGACCCAGCCCGTTGGTGGTGGAGAGCGCCTCATTACATACCAGGAGAGCCGCAGCGGTGCTTTCGCGGCTAGCTCGCGCGCCGTCAGCTGGGTCGATGGTACCGACGACGGCCGGTACATTTTCGCCAACACGGCAGGACTTGTCTTTGAGGACATTGTCTCTGGTGAAAGCGAGACCTTTGTCCCCGCCAGCGCCCTGCCCGCCGACTACAGGGACTACTGGATCCGTCCGGACCTGAAGAAGGTCCTGTTCGCCACCAACGACACGAAGCAGTACCGTCACTCCTTCTTTGCCGACTACCAGATCCTCGACGTCGAGTCCGGCGAGCTGACCCCACTGGTTGCTGACCAGGCTGGTGATATCCAACACGCCGAGTTTGCCCCCGCTGGCGACGCCATCGCCTTTGTCCGCGGTAACAACCTGTACCTGAACAAGGGCGGCGAGGTGACCCAGATTACCAACGATGGTGGCCCTGATCTGTTCCACGGCGTGCCCGACTGGGTCTACGAGGAGGAGATCTTCGGCGACAAGAAGGCTCTCTGGTTCTCCCCTGATGGCGAGTATGTCGCCTACCTGAGTTTCGACGAGACCGGTGTCGAGACCTTCACCATTCCTTACTACATGGACGGCCAGAAGACGGCCCCCGTCTACCCCCGAGAGCTCGACCTCCGCTACCCCAAGGTCGGCACCACGAACCCTACCGTCAAGTTCTCCCTGCTCGAGGTTGACTCGGGTGAGCCGACCACTCTCGAGGTCGATGCCTTTGCTGCTGACGACCTCATCATCGGTGAGGTCGCCTGGGTCACCACCAACCACACGAGCGTTTTGTACCGCGCCTTCAACCGCGTCCAGGACCAGGAGAAGGTTGTCCGGGTTGATGTCGAAGACCGCAAGTCGACAACCATTCGCGAGCGTGACGGCTCCGACGGCTGGCTGGACAACCTCCTCGCCATCCAGTTCGTCGGCAGGCTGAACGGCACTTGCGACCCTTACTACCTCGACATCTCTGATGTGTCTGGCTGGAAGCACCTGTACCTCTACCCCGTCAAGGGCGGCGAGCCCATCGCCCTGACGGAGGGCGAGTTTGAGGTTGCCTCGGTGCTCAAGGTCGATACCAAGAAGCGCCTGATTTACTTCACCTCGACTGAGCGTCACAGCACTGAGCGCCACTTGTACTCCGTCTCTTACCCTGGTGGCGTCAAGAAGGCGCTTGTCGATGACACTGTTCCTGGGTACTTCGGCGCTTCCTTCTCTGCCGCTGGTGGCTTCTACATTCTGAACTACCTCGGACCCAATGTTCCCTACCAGGAGCTTTACGCCACCAACTCGACGAAGCCCCTGCGTACCATTACGACCAACGATGCCCTCATCGCCAAGATTGCCCAGTACAAGCTGCCCAACATCACGTACTTTGAGCTTGAGCACCCCGAGGGATACTCCCTGAACGTCATGCAGCGCCTGCCTGCCAACTTCGACCCCAGCAAGAAGTACCCTGTCGTTTTTACCCCCTACGGCGGCCCCGACGCCCAGGAAGTTCATAAGCGATTCCAGGCCATTAATTGGCGCGCCTACATTGCTTCGGACCCTGAGCTCGAGTACATCACCTACACTGTCGACAACCGTGGCACAGGCTGGAAGGGCCGCGAATTCCGCGCCACTGTGGCCTCCCACCTTGGTCGCCTTGAGCCGCTTGACCAGATCTGGGCCGCCGAGCAGCTCATTGCCGAGTACGATTTCATCGACGCCGAGCACATTTCCATCTTTGGCTGGTCCTACGGTGGCTTCCTGGCCGCCAAGACCCTCGAGGAGAACTCGGGCGTCTTCACCAGTGGTCTGATTGTCGCGCCCGTCACCGACTGGCGCTTCTACGACAGCATGTACACTGAGCGTTACATGAAGACCAGCCAGATGAACCCTGATGGCTACAATGAGACTGCTGTGACTGACACCACTGGTTTCAAGAACCTGGCGGGCAAGGCGTACATTGCGCACGGCACTGGTGACGACAACGTGCACTACCAGAACACCGCCGCCCTGGTTGACCTTCTTGTCGGCAATGCCGTACCGCACGCCAAGTTCAACTGGCATGCGTTCACCGACAGCGACCACAGCATTGTGTACAACGGCGCTGGTGCTTTTATCTACAAGGTCCTGACAGAGGCCCTGTATGCTGAGAAGAACCGCAAGGGTGACCCCCTGAAGCACCAGTGGAGCCGCAAGTCTGTGGCGAACGCCAAGTTCGTCTACGAGTATTGAGCGTATCTCGAGGAGGGGAGGGTCCGAACAGGATAGCCTCTAGGCGTAATTATAGTATAATAATGAACATGAATACCGTACACTTTGAGCATTTGGAATCTTTAGCGCACCAGATTGATGTGCGATGTACCTGGACCGCCTGAGGATGACGTCACTCCTCAGTTTGCCATCACGTGACAGCGCGTCACCCGCCAATTTGTAAAGTGAACGCGCCTGAAGCCTGAACGCGCACGGTTCAGGAATTAGCAACCGGCCGGCCACCAGCTGAAGTATCACAATCACCAGTTCATCAGATCCCGATCTGTGAAGCATCCAAAAGGGGAATGCGATACGTTGTTCCTTCATATCTCATTGCAAACCTAAACCCAGTCCCTAACTCGCGCAGAGGAAGATGGCGGACGACTACGACTCGGGCGACGACCTCTTTGACGGGGTGAACGAGGATGCGCTCCTGCAGAGCTCTCAGGCCCAGACCCCCGCCAAGCGTCCCCTCAACGAATCCGACGGAAATGCCGTGTCGAGAGCTCCATCGGATGAAAACCCCTCGAAACGCCCGCGTATTGGCAATTCAGACACGGATGGCGGCTCGTCCTCTTCGTCGAAGCTCGCTCTTGCGACGAGCATCTTGAAGGAGAAATTTGGCTACCCGGCTTTTCGACACGAGCAGGCGGCGGCCATTGAGAGGATCCTTCACGGGGAGAACAGCCTCGTTGTGTTCCCGACGGGAGCGGGCAAGTCGCTCTGCTACCAGGTCTGGCCCTCTTCCCCCCTCTGCCGAGTCTGGCATCTCCTGAACGGGCATGATGTGCTAAATGTAGGTTGCAGATCCCAGCCATCGCTTTCGAGGCCATGGACCGCGAGACCGGCGACAGGGAGGAGGGCGACTCGGGCGTGACCATCATCGTGTCGCCGCTCATCGCCCTGATGAAGGACCAGGTCGACGCCCTGCAGCGGAGGGGGATCGCGGCCGAGTGCATCGACTCGACCAAGTCGTGGGAGCAGATCCAGGACATCAACGCCTCGCTGCGGAGCGGCAAGCTGAGAATGATCTACTGCGCGCCTGAGCGGCTGAACAATGAAATGTTTGTCGAGAACATGAAGTATGTGCGTGGCGGCGTCAGACTTCTTGCTGTGGATGAGGCGCATTGTATTTCCGAGGTGAGCCACTTTGCCCCCCCTCCCGCTTTTCGATGAGAGAGTCGCATGGGCTGAGACTGATGATGCATAGTGGGGACACTCTTTCAGGCCGGACTATCTAAAGGGTATAGTCGTTCACCTTTTTACCACGGGTGACTTTGGTTTGCTGACTTGATCCAGTTGCGCGCTTCGTTGATGAGATCAAGGCGGAGAAGGTTATCTGCCTGACGGCCACCGCGACTCCCGTCGTTGCCGATGATATTTGCAACGCTTTTAGTATTTCCAAGGACGGCGTCTTCAGGACATCGCCCTACCGCCCCAAGTACGACTTCTCTCCCTGCTCCCTGATGATCAGCTGCTGATGTGCTCAGTCTTCGGCTCGAAGCTGTGGCGACAAGCAAGCAGGAAGAGAAACGAGATTTACTTCTTGCCTACCTGAAGAAGCACAGGGGCTCGACCCTTGTATATGTGACGCAGCAGAGGGTAAGTAGAGTTGCATCGCTTCTCAGGATGAACGGCTGATTGAACTTGTCAACAGCAAGCCGAGGATCTGGCGCTTGACCTCAAAAAGCAAGGTTTCAAAGTCCAGGCATTCCATGCCGGCATGAAGACGGAGGAGAAGACCCGGATCCAGGATGCATTCATGGCATCGAAAGTCGACATTGTGAGATGACATGCACATTTCTGCCTTTGATTTACATCACGGCTGACTTGGTAAACCCAGGTTGTTGCTACAATTGCGTTTGGCATGGGCATCGACAAATCCGGTATGCTGAATGACCAACACATGAAGGGATTTGTTTTACTAACCCACACAGACATCCGGAGCATTATCCACTGGGATTTGTCAAATACCGTGGAAGAGTACTGCCAGCAGGTTGGTCGTGCTGGTCGAGACGGCAAAGAGAGCCACTGCATGCTCTACCTGTGTCCGGAGGACTTTTACGTCAAAGAGGCCTTTGCCCGAGGTGACCTTCCCTCCCGTCAATCCCTCCGAGGTCTTCTCAAAGACATATTCAGCCCTGAGGTTCTGAGTCTATCAGTTGGCGACACATTCAAGACAAGTCATCACCCTCAGACGACGGAGTTCGACATTCGCATGAGCCCCTTGAGCATCATCTACGCGGCCCTCGAACTGCGTTTCAAGCTCATTCGTGCCATCACCCCCGAATATAGCTCTTACACCTTCGAAGCCAATAATGTCTACTACCCTCGCCTCAAAAATGACAAGAGCCCCGAGGCCGCCGCCATCTTGAACAATGCGAAGAAAGCCAAGAAATATCACAGCATCGACCCCACCGCTGTCTCCAAATCGACCGGCATCCGCCGCAACGACCTGATCAAATATCTCAACATGCTCAATGACACGGGCTGCATCAAACTCAAGGTCAGCGGCGTCCAGAACAAGTACAAAATTCTGAGCGAACTGCCCGGCACAGACAGGGAGATTGACGAACTGGTGGAGAAAGTCTACGCGGACCTCGAGCTGCGCGAACAGCAAGCCCTAGACAGAACGCAGCAGCTCATCAAGCTCGTGACGGCCAAGAAATGCTTCGCACTCTCCCTCGCCCAGCATTTTGGCATGGAGCTCCCCGGACAGGCGACGCAGTGTGGGCACTGCACCTTCTGTGTGACAAAGACGGCTGTTGAGCTGCCGGCGCCGGCGCGAAAGCCGTTCGATTTTGAGGCGGCCGAGAAGGTGCTCGAGGCTACTGATGTGCGTGATGATCCGAGATTCTTGGCGAGGGTCGCGTTTGGGATCAAGAGCCCACGCGTGACGAGGCTGGGGCTCGACAAGAAAAAGATCTTCGCGTCCATGGCGGAGAGTGATTTCGAGGTATGTTCTCGATTGATGCATTTAAGATCACTGGCTGACATAGCTTAGGCGTTGCTGGCCGAGTTCACGAAGGTCTGCAAATAGGGTGCTTCGTGCTCTCACGCAAAGTATCGAAGGCAGCAGTAAGGATCAAATGGTGTCACTTTGACGATCATGGACGGGCCAGAATGGTCCTAATGCATATTTGCAGTGACAGAAGCATTATACGGGCGTCGCATGAACCAAACGCAGGCTAGTTTATTACACGGCACGTACAAGACGCTCAACAGACGAAACAGGGGCATGGAGTGGCAATCGCTAGTCACAAACACACTCATCGCGGACGCTCCCTCACATGGTCCAGCCATTTATCCACAGTCTTCAGAAGCGGGTCCCCCGCGTGTCGATGGGAGCCAGACTTGCTCCTCGACTTTGCACCCTTGGCAACGTCGCGCACCATGTTCCTCTCCCGGTGCGACGTTGTTTGCGAAGCGGTTGATCGCGGTGCAGCGTAGTGACGGACCATAGCGCCAGCCACGCCGTTCTGGACAGACGGCTGCGTGAGCGTATCGCTAGGGGCAGAGGCGAGGCCGTGTCTTTGGGGTAGCGTGGGCTGCATCATCTGTTGCTCCGAGGGGCTCACCAGGAGCATTGGCCTCAAGGGCGTCATTGGGTTTTCAGGCTGGTATGTCAGGTCTTGTCCGATTTCTGCAACGGCTGGCGCCTCATAGGAGCCGACGGGGACGAGGATCGGGATGATTTGCCCGTATGTTTGAGTCATTGGTGCTATTTGCAACTGCATGGCCGGTTCAATTGGTGGGTACACGAGTCCCAATGTCGAGGCGGTCCTGGGGTGGGTGAACTCATATTCCAAGTTGTCTGGTATCGAGATGATCAGCTGCCTGCCAAAGTCTGGCTTTCCGAGCGCTCATGTACATACCGCCGTCGATCGGCTGTCGGCACCGGTAGAAGAAACCCCTCGTATCATAGACCCATGCTGACCAGGGGCCGGGCTCTCTGGGATCGATATCGGTACAGTCAATTGCAACGTCGCCTGGTGCTTCTGTCTCGTCTGCTGCCGCCTCTTCTTCAGGTTCGAGTTGCTGAGAGTCTTCGGATGGTTGCCGATGCTTCTTCTCTTTGCGTCGATGGCTATGTTTGCTATGATGACACCTGTGCTGAGAGGGATGTCCCATCTTCCGACTCGAGGGTAATATGTTCTGTTATTCTGCGTCAGGCTATCAATATTCTAATTGCATTCGTTACGCGGCCAGAACAGACGCCAGTGCTGCAGGCAGGCGGGCTCGGCATATTTATGTCACTGAGAAAGGGCAGTGCTAGACAGCGTAGGATATCAGATCTCACAGCCGCGAAAAGCCGACCCCAATTGGAATATGTCTCTTCGGTCAATAAATCAGGCAGCGAGAGCGAGAGGGGGGTAAACTTGGGCAGCCTTGCCTTTGGCTGGGCTTTCAGTTCAACAGCTGCAAGCCACCAGAAAGGGTGAGGCGCTGCCGAGACGATGTGCACTTGTACATGCGTAGACGGGGCTGGCCGCGCATGTATGATGACAGGGGCTGAGTGATACATGGTGGGAATGTCATCCCTCCTTGTCATTTCACCTGCGGCTTTCGTGGGACGCTGTTGGGAAGCACACGGAATGATTGCTCGTTGGGGGTTGGGGGGGGGGGGGGGGGGGCTGAGAGTTTAAACGGTTCGCAGAGGCAATCAGATGGAGGGTTTAGGCAGTGGTTAGGCATACAGGCCAATGCATGATCTGCGAAACACATTCGTCCATGCCCTGAAAGCTGGAAAGCAAGGAGATTTGTGGCTTCATTGGCATGGTCTCAACATGCGTAGTGATTGTTCCATGATTAGTCGGCATGATCCCAGGTCATGCAGGCAAGCTTTCTCAATTGGTGTCAAGGTAAAAGCACCCGTACTAGCTAGGATGTTTCTCATATGTCACATTGGCTTGAGACCTGACGATAGCTAGCTTGGGTCAGAAGGAAAGCCACATTTCCTGTGAGCTCAGCGTCACATGTCGTGTTAACACCACCTGCAGGCAACCGCTTCTTGTAGCAAGACGACGTTATTCTGATGTTGGAACTGCGAGAACAGCAACTTACCCCTCGGTGCAGTTCTCAATGCTCTCTGCAAGCCGACGATGGTAGGCAACTAGTTCGGCTCATACACTTCCGGCAGTGGCCTCTCCTCCACCCAGGCCAGGACACCACGTGCGAAGAGTTCCGGAAACTGAAGATCCCAAGCATGCAAGGCGTCTCGGACAACGACAGACCTTGACCCGTCGTCCAGTCTCTGGCCGCGAATCATCCTGTTCTCCAGCACTTGGCCAGCCAGCTTGCTAGCGCCCACGTCATCCTGCCTCCCACCGGCCACCATCAGTGTCCGGGCCTCAATCTTGCCCACGTCCTCGAGACGATATCGAGCGATGGTGGAAAACTCGTCACGGAGCATACCCAATTGGCAGTTCTTTCTCATCTCGACGAGTAGATCCTCATGCCGCCGCAAGCCCATCCAAGCGGCGTAGCGCCAGTAGAGCGCATCCGGAAGACCCAGAAGCGACCATGTAAAGCCGTATATCAGGGAGGGATACTGCGACGCGCGCAGCCTGAGGCCTTGAAACGGCTCGGCACCCGTGACGAAGAGGGATGTGACGAGCGAAGGATGTCGCATGGCGGTGACCTGGGCCGCGAAGCCTCCAAAAGAGAGGCCGACGACGTGGGCTTTCCCACCTTGCGCGTTGACCGATATAAGATCGGCCACGTGGTCCGCGACGTTCTCGAGTGATACCAGCGGTATGTGGATCGATTCCGAATGCTGCGGCAGGTCTGGCAGCAGCAGGTGATACTCTGAGAGGAGGGGAATGACGTCTGCGTATTCGAGATGACAGGAGAGTCCTCCGTGTAACAACACGATGGTCGACGGCTTTTCGATATTCAGCGAGACGAAGGCAAGCATCGGCCTTCGCAGTGACTCTCCTTGCGCCATGATTCGTCTTGCTACTGGTGAGCTTGGTCACGTCGAGTTGAGACGGGGAGGGAATTCGGGCAGACAAGGCTGTCAGTCAGTTGAGGTGATGTGAAGTGAATGATTAGCGCTGACCACGGCTCAGCTGACGGGTGTACGGAGCTGGCTCCGAACGACCCAGCCGACAGACCGACACCAAGCAGCAAGTTCCTGCACTGTACCTCAACCATCACGAATACGGCGGCCGTTGAAACATTGGCATTGATTTGACTCGGCTTCCTGACCGGCGTTCCTTGAACACGGCGCCATGGTTGGAGGCCTTCGGGACCAAACTATGCAAACACGCCGAACACCGCCCTGGACCCCGTGATTTCCCCAACACACAGCCTGAGCCAATTGATCAAGTGCGCCTCACGGATCGGCATTTTGACGTACACCTCTCCCTGTACGAAAGGCCGTGGCCAAATTCAAAGAGCGGGTCTTCGGTGTCAAAAGGCAAATCCTCCTTCGAAGCCTCGACAGCAGCCATCGACCGCGGCATGTCAAAGGGCAGCTTGCCCTCCGGCACCCAGCCGTCGACGCCAAAAACGATGTCGAGGAATGCATCGTGGCTGCTTCCGTAGTTCCCCATCAGCGCGGCAGCTGCCTCTGCAATCTCGGGCACAGCAGGTGGCCTGTTGAACTTGATGTCGACCACCGTCGGGACCGTAGCGTAAATCTCTGCCTGGCGCGCCTTTTCTGTGACGTTGAACTCGATGGAGCCGTTGTTGATGCTGGCTGCCAGCCCCGAGGCCGTCGTCGGCTTGAAGGGCGACGGGAGGCGGAGAAAGGCATAATCGGCTTCCTTGGGAGTACCAACGACCTTGAGGTTACGGGCCTCAAGGGCCGCCGGATCCATGCCCTCGACGTAAAAGCTGGCGTTGAGCGCCGACTGGGGCAGAGGCAGGAATTCGTCCGGGTTCGTGAGGAGGGTGAAAGCCCTGCGCTGCGTCTCGTTTCCGAGGCGGCTGAAGTACTCATTGCCCACGACCCTTTCAGCGGCGTCAACATTAACAAACGGGTTATCGAAGAGGCCGAGCTCGAACTTTTCCTTCATAAGCTTGCGGACGGAGTAATCGATGCGCTCCTCTGCGATTTGCCCGCTGTTCACAAGCTGGACGATCAGCTCGGGCTTCGTCTCGCCACCGAAAATGTCAATGCCAGCCTCGAGGGCCTTGCGCGCACGCTCCAGCTCGGTCAGGTCCTCGACGCCCCAGAAGCGCGTGGTGACGACCCCCCAGTCGGATACGACGATGCCTTCAAAGCCGAGCTCATTCTTGAGAAGGTCCGTGATGACGCCCTTGTTGAATGCAAATGCGACTTCTTCCCATTCGGTGCCGATGGGGCGGGAATAGTAGGGCATCATCTGGCGGGTGCCAGCCTTGATCGCGGCACGGAAGGGGATGAGGTGGTATTCCTGATTGTTGCCAGGATAGTTCTGATTCTTGCCCTGCTTTGAGTCAGAAGAACATTCTGTGACGCAACGTTGTTGTAGAAAGCCTGCCTACCCATTCAAAGTGCGAATCCTCGCCATTCTCCATAGGGCCGCCACCAGGGAAATGCTTCGTCGTAGTGATGACCGAGTGCGGTCCGATCTTGTCGCCCTGGAAGCCCTTGATGTACTCCACCAGCAGGGTGCTCGTGAGATTGGCGTCCTCGCCCATTGTCTGGGCGTTGCGTCCCCAGCGCGGCTCGGTGATGATATCGACAGTCGGGTGAAGCGCCTGCCTGATCCCCACGGACACGTACTCCTCCCGCGCAATCTTGGCGAACTCGAGTGCCAGCTCAGGCGACCGGAGCGCTGCGATACCCAAGGGTTCCGTCCACCGCGAGAACGAGGCGGCCACATTCGATACAGCCGTGTCGTCAGTCCATCCGTGCTGCGGGTCTGACGAGAGGGTGATGGGGACACCGAGGCCCTCGTCGCGAGAAAACTGCTGCAGCGCGTTTTGCCATTCTGCCACGACACGAGCGTCGTTGACGCCACCGCTGAAGACGTAATGAGTGATGTGCTTGTCGGCGACGTATGACTTGATGTTGGCGTCGAATGTATCGTTGATTAGAGAGGTACGGGCATGGAACATTTGCCCCGCCTTCTCCTCAAGAGTCATGCGGGAGAGGAGATCATCCACACGCTCATCGATGCATCGTGTTGAATCCCAGTAGGGAAGAATGTCTGCCCCGGAGACAACAGGAAGGACTGCCAAGGCAGCACCTAGAAGAATAGCGGTCCTCATATTTGGGTTGCGGTCATGTGAAATCAGAGTGAGTGTGAGGCGATGGACTCTTGTATCAACACCAATGGCAACCAATTGAAAGGAAGCCGGGCAGGTATATATGCTTCAGCACAATCATATTCGGGTTCGTGGATTATGATCAAATCAAGATGATCACACGAGTCATGGTTGCCGCTGGGCGTGAAGCTTTCCTTGTTGTTGAAGGCCAGATCAGACATCATCTTGCACCTGTATTCGGTCCGAGAACGCTGACCTTTGGCGACCTGCATCTTGAGAGGTGGAGTTGAAGAGATCCCAATAGTTGTGTATCTCGAGCCGCGAGAGCAAGATTTGCCGGTCACCCTGGCGACATGGAGCAGTCCATGAGCCTAATGACGGCCAACTCCCCGGCGGATGATGATGCCAAGATCTCGAGCTTCTACATGGCTGTTCCAACTGAGTAAGGCGAGAAGCCAAGGTCGAGACGTCAGTGGAAGCATGATTTCTTCTCAGTGCCGACTCAGAGATCCGGCAGCCCGCCCATGACGATCCCCTAACGCTAGCCTGGGGTTGCGCACATGGCGGGGTTTAAGCGCCTGGGCAGACGGGGAACCATTCGTGTTCTGGCAAAGACCTCTCGTAAACGGGCCCATCTTGCGGGGTAGAATGGACCACTGCAATGACCAAGATGTTAAACAAACGACATCGCTCCTCTCCTGCCCACCTCTTCTCGGGCCTTTTACAATGTGGCGCATGCTGTCGGTTGCCCTAAACTCCGTGCTCCGTGGACCGTCACCGTGGCATACGCACCGGAGGCCGATGCGGACCGCGGGGTTTGGTCCGACAACAATGGAAGGTACCTTGAGCGAGGAGACGGATGTGACACTATACAAACCCAGCTGAACGATCCGAATGCCTCCTCATGATGCTGCAACACACCTCTGGTCTTTGTCACCAAGGTTATATCCCCTTATCCCACTAGTTTGGTTCAAGACATTGGGTTCAGAATCGCGTGCTGGAAAGAAACCAAGTCTGCTCAAAATAAAGACCGAGATCCGGTGATGCATCTAGGTCGTGCTGCCGGGCCCTGCCGGTGGGAAACCTGTGTCATTTAGCTGTGTGCCATCGTCTTGGCATGTGTTGTACGCTACCCCGCCAGACCAGTTTCTCCCCATATTCTCCGACCCCACATCCCGAAGTAACGTCTGCGAGGTGCCCTCGCATCGGCAACATGGGCGGCCTTCATCATCGGTTATGATGTGGGGGTATGATGCTT
Source organism: Verticillium nonalfalfae (assembly GCF_003724135.2). Taxonomy (NCBI): domain Eukaryota; kingdom Fungi; phylum Ascomycota; class Sordariomycetes; order Glomerellales; family Plectosphaerellaceae; genus Verticillium; species Verticillium nonalfalfae. The sequence goes on from NW_021167230.1 coordinate 101,155, forward strand.
GCAGACTGCCCTCATTTTCCTGGACCAAATCGTCCAGTGGTGGGTTGGAAATTGTGACCTACACCGCCAAAAGGCCCGCTAGGAATCTCGACCAACTGCATGTCTCGAGGTCACGGTGATTTGAGTAGCTCGCTCGAAGTGCTCCATGCCGTGTAGGTATTGTGTCAAGTGGCTAGCATATTACCATAGCCTCCCTACTGCAGAGCTGGAGAAGGGCGGGTGATGGTACCGTAAGAAAAGACCACTCGGCGAGATATCTCAAGTCGTGATATGATGTACCAGCTTGCAATTCTGATGTGAACCCGAAGTCTGTCGTATTCGATTGAAATGGTGCAAAGTATGTACAAGAAACGCGAAAACCAGATCTAAGTAAGTCATTACCATCGACGATGCGCCAAGCTTGCCTATTTCTCCTCCGGAGATAAATACGCCCCAAGCCTGTCGGACGTTAGCTCGATCGCCATATAATGACTATTCAGCAGGAAGCTGCGTAGTAGATGAAAGGCCTCCAAAAGGGGTACTCACCCAATGATTGCATAACAGGCACACATCAGTGCGCCCTTCAGTCCGTTCGTTTTCGCTGCCGTTCCCCCATCGTTTAAAATCAACATGTTCACAATCAATACGGATCCTAGCAGCGTCGCCATTTCAAAAATGTTAAAGGTGAGAGCCAGCTGGCGGTTGAGAATCCAGCCAGCGATGATGGTGAGTGGTGTCACGCACAGCGCGATCTGAATCGAGGAGCCGACGGCCACGGCCACCGCGAGGTCGAGCTTATCTTTCGCGGCGACCGTGACGACGGTGATATATTCGGCAATGTTGCCAACGATGGGCAGAATAATCAAGCCAATGACTGGCTCGGAAAGATGACCCTGATGGGTAACGGCGTCTATTGTGGAGACGAGGAATTCGGCGCACATGGACATTAGAGCCGATGTGACGACAAGAACCAGAATGGACATGAAACGGCTACCGGTCGGGCGATGCTGGGCATGAGCCTGATTGCTGCTCGTGCGCATGAGCTCGAGAGTTGTCGGGCCAGAGCGCATGAAACCCGGGGCACTTGGGGCGCGGGATGTGGCCGCGGACCCGGAATTGGACCTGGAGTGGCGGCGTGAGCGGATGGAAGGCTCAGTAGATAGTGGGCGGCCGGGAAACGAGTTGACGGGATCAATGTCGTTGTCGTTGGAACTTGAAGCGACCTTGTCAAGATTGGCCATTTCGATCTGGTCGGCGGGCTTCCCTGGAAAGTGCGGCACGGTAGGCGTGCCATCGTCGGCAAAACGAATGGTACGAGGGGGCAGGGTGTAAGCCCGGCTGCGCGAAGGAATTTGAGGCTCAGGAACAGCCCAGTGGCTTCGCTGGGTGCCAGTGCCTTCAGCTGGGATGGCGTCATGGGCTACTGGACGGGTACGCAGCTCATGAACGAAGTACAATACGTAAATGACGAGCACCATGATGGCAGAGATGCGGCTCATCTTGAGAATAGCCTTATCCGCTCCTTTGGAGCCTTCGAAGGTGTAGTCAAAGGCGGTCTGTCAAGGTGAGCACATGATCAATCACGGGATGGGGGCACTGAACCTACAGGCATCAGAAATACGAAGACAGAGACGAGCAGAAGGCAGCTGAGGAGTTGCGTGTTGGAGGTTGAGGGTGCAGAGGCATCGTGCCTCGAGAAAGTGCTGGCGAACAGAGCAGAGCCGAGAATCAGGAGCAGGTTGACGATGATGGAGCCAAGGATGGAGGCTTGCACGATCCGGATGTGGTTGTTGACCAGTGCGACGCTGCGCTGTTAGCAATCAAGTTCACCACGCCAGACACGGTTACATACACGCTGTGAGGATGTCAGCACTGGGATTGAGGACCAGGAGGAACTGGAAAACGTACAAGATAATGAGCTCGACGAGGTTGCCGAGGCTAATGTTGAGTAGGGCACCGACAGTGTCGCCAGCATCGTTGGCGATTCTCTCCGTCGCGTCTGTCAACAGGGCCGACAAGGGCACAATGGCAATGACGTTGGTGATGAAGGTCAAGATGGGGCTCATGCCAGATAAGTAACTCGCAAGGCCGACAGGCACGAAGACGAGCAGGCTGTTGAGCCACGAGGCGAGTATCATCTCACGGAGACTGCTCACGGATGACATGGCAGGCCGACCGAGGTCGGGGCCAATGCCAGACTCGTAGGCGTAGCCCGAGTCGTTCTGGGGAATGGGTGCCCATGGTCCTCCTCTGTCGTTACCCGAGAGAAAGGGTCGAAGGGCTTGCTGAACGCCGTCTGATGTCAGGTTAGGACGCGTGTGAGAGTGAGACAGCAGTAGTGAAAACCTGCCTCTGACGTTGGTCCTCAGCAAGCCGGTGAAGCCATGGCTGTCCTGGGAACGGGCATCTTCAGACACCGCGCGCTCGAGGGGCAGAAGATCAATAGAACTCGAGGAGTCGCGCACGTCGTCGTCGTCCTCGCTCGAGTGGCTGTAGTCGTTGTTCACACCATTGAATGGAGTAACCCTCGGGTGGAGCGCAGCGGCAATAGCCATCAACTGGGCGGGCGGAAGCACAGGATGCGAACAGCTAGAATTAAAACAAGTATCGGATGCCGAACACGGATAAGTCGATGGAGCAAAACAAGACTAGTAATAAAAGAAGGGCGCTATACGATGCCGTCGTCTTCGTCGTCGCTGTCGTCGAAACAAGGTTCTCGTCAAAATACGGCGATGGAACAGTGTCGTACCGTGAAAAGACTGCAAAGAAAAAGGCCCCTTTTTCTTTAAGGATGAAGAATCCAGGATGGGGGAAGGAGCCAGAACGAAGGGATCGTGAAATGAGGACCAGGTGCTCTTGCTGATGGAGCAGGGGTCCATGGAGCTAAGCTTCTTACAGTCCGGCGCTAGACTATTCAGAGGCTGGTGCTTTCTTTGGCATGAAGCCCATTCGCTGGCCCATCAATTGGGCAATGACAACCCATGCAACGGCATGAGGAGGTCCAGGGAGCCCTTGCCTGTTGGGGGATGAGGAATTAAAGTCAGGCATGCCGGAGAGCTCCTGACACGCTGTAGTTTCGCCTCAACATGGGCTGCCTCAATGCCCTGTAGCAGCTCTTCCCCTGTTTCCAGGCTCTTTCCTGGCTTCCGGAGCGCGCACATGCCACCCTGGCGCCGGCTCTCTCGGGATCCCTCGCGTGCTCACGCTGCATGTACATGTAAGGTTCCTTAGTATGGAAAGCACCCACAGTAAGGTAGGCACGTTACTCTTTCTACCTATCTGCTTGGCTACGTAAGGTCAGGTAGGCATCCAAATCGTCAATGAGACGAAACCCACGTGATCAAGTCCCGGATTACCCAAAAGGTCATGCCAGTGGGTGGGCGAGCATGAGTGTCAATCATATTGGCCGGATGCCGATCGCGTCTGGCTGGTCCATCTGGTTCGTCAACCCCTGACCGATCCAAATCAAGCTCTGACCTTTGTCTTGCCTGGCGCCCGGCTGTCTGGAGAGGAGCGAGCTTCAGGCTGCTTCGCTAATACTGGTCACGAGCTCCGGTGCCTGTAAGGCTGACGCACCGGCCACTGGTATTTTATTTGTTCAACCTTAGACTCAACTTGTCCAGAAGCCCAGGCGCTGGATGTGAATGTGGAGGATCTTGCCCCAGGCTTTATCAGTATCTGCCCCTTGCTGGAAAACATAGGTCTGAACCAAAGCTTGCATGACTGCCAAGACCGTAGTTTCCACATCAGCCCACCGACAAAATACTGCTAGTACCTCGACGATCTGACCGAACCCGAGATTACGGCCGTGACTCGAGACGCGACGGACAAACGTCTCCCTGTCCATGCGAGGTTTGATATGATCTGCCAAGACATGAGCCAGTGCCGGCTCGTCCCGCTCCATCCTGCCAGCTGCCGGCAGCTGAGACCAGCTGGGTAATCAGCATTCCCAGCATCCGAACAATGAACCAGCAGCAAGAGCTTTGGCCTTGCAGCTAAGACACCAAGACGTGTGCTCTAAATATACATCATCATCCCTTCTTGCGCCCACGACAACGAGGATTCGGTAGCACCGTGCAAAGACCGGCCTCGGATACAATTTCCCATAATGCTCGTCCGCCGCAGCCTCCCCTCCTTCCGGCCGGCGCTGCGACCCAAACCTCGACATGCCGTACGCCACCAAAGCTCGAACCAAACCCCCTCAGCCAAACCAGCCAAGCCCGCGAGCGCGCCAGCGACCACCGCCGCTCCCTCTCCCGCCCAACAGTCCCGTCTCGACCGCATACTCGGCCGCCTCCCACAGCGCCTCCAAGTCCACACGGCGGCCCTCCGCGCGGCCCCCGTCTCCCACACCATCGCCTTCCTCGCGCTGCACGAAATCACGGCCATCGTCCCCCTGCTTGCCTTCTTTGCGCTCTTCCACTACACGGCCCTCGCACCGCTCGAGTACCTGACCTCCCGCTCCGCAGCCTGGGTGCGCGACGGCGCCGAGAAGGCGGAGCGCTATTTCAGTCGCAAGGGCTGGTTCGGGTTCGAGGCCGCAGATCGCGGGGCCGTAGCGGGGGCGTTCGCTCGGTCTGGCGACGCGGAGGCGGGGGACACGAGGGGACAGCTGGAACAATGGCAGAGGGATGACGAGAGGTACAAGGTTGTCGTAGAGGTTGCGCTCGCGTGGGCTGTGACCAAGGCGCTGCTGCCCGCGAGAATTATCTTGAGTGTCTGGGGAACACCGGGAACGGTAGCTCTGTGGAAGAAAATCTTCCGTAGAGGGCGGTAATTGACTGTTTCTCCCGAAAGAAGAAAAAATAAAAAAATAAGAGAACAAAAATAAACCGGCTGAACCAGGCACTTGGAGACAACGGAGGCGATTGATCATGAGTTTCTGTTCAGCTATCGTATTGGCTTTTTTACATGCAAATCCACCTGTCTACGAGACGGGGTCTCTCTACCATTCATCCTCAGCCTGCATGTAGCAAGCCGTGGTCAACGGACCACGACAGATTACTAGAGCACGCTACTCGCCTTTTCCGAATCACCGAGCAAAAATGGAAAGACACTTAAGCCTTCTCGTAGATCCAGTCGAAGGCAGCGGACTTCCACTGAACGAGGTCACCCTCCTTGAACCACAGGGCGATCTCCTTCTTGGCGTTCTCGACAGAGTCAGAGCCGTGGCAGACGTTGCGGCCGACGTCGATGGCGTAGTCGCCACGGATGGTGCCGGGGGAAGAGGCGAGGGGGTTGGTGGCGCCGAGGATGGCTGGAAGATAAAAACGTTAGCTGGCTGACTATGTACAAAAAAAGAACGAGGCAACGTACAGCGGCCGGTCTTGACGGCGTCACGGCCCTCCCAGACCATGGCGCAGATGGGGCCGCTGAGCATGTAGCTGATCAGGCCGGGGAAGAAGGCCTTGTCCTTGAGGTCGGCGTCTAAAGGGCGGTCAGTGAGCGGGGTCATCGGAGGGTTGTGGCGGTGTGTGGGGAGGTAACGTACAGTGCTGCTCAAGGTGCTCCTTGGAAGGGGAGACGAGCTTGATGGCAGCGAGCTTGAAGCTGGCCGAGTGTCAGTGCTTGCGATTGAAGCTGGAGTGATGTGTCTGGACTAACCCGCGGCTCTCGAAGCGAGAGATGATGGGGCCAACGAGGCCACGCTGGGGACTGTGTCAGTGGCGGTTTCGAGGGGCTACTGGCGATGGTGTCTCAGAAGAGGGCGTACCTGGACGCCGTCAGGCTTGATGGCGATGAAGCTGTATCTCAGTCAGCCTGGGTTGCGTGTAAATAATGCCATGCCACGTTGGCGAACCCCCTCGGAGGAGCCCTCGGAACATGGCGGGGGTCGTGTTGTAGAGGTCACTCACGTCTGCTCGGCGGAAGACATGATGTCGGTTTGATGAACGGGAAGGTTCTTGAGTTGAGGAATAAAAGTATTGGCAGTTGCCTGGAGGTGGTCGTCGGGGTGGAAGAAGTCGTAAGTGTGGACGTAGAGGAGGAGAGAGAAAGAGAGAGCGAAGAGGAGGTAGCCGAACCAATTTTTTGGTGCTTGCTGGGCGGCATGTGGCGGGGTCGATTGGGCCTCCTTGACCAGCTTCTGGGGATGGAGGGGCTGCGCCATGTTGATTGGCGGACGACTGTACAGTAAAACTAGCAGTTATGTGAAGGACCAGCACTGTGAAGCAGGAAAAGCCAAAGCAGAATCAGTATCGCGTCTCTTGGTGGATGCGCGGAATCGAATGCGTTGGACAAGAAGGAAACAGTTGCTGTGAATAGATTGATCCCAGACAGATGTTTAGAAGGTCGCAAGATGGACGCCTCGACCCAACGCCTATTCAAATTGACATTGCCATGAGATGCATAAAGCTGGCATTTGGAGCTCCTTCCCACACAGCTTGGCCAGGGCGTCCAACTATATTCTATTCCTGTTTCCCGAATACACCTGCTCTCATGAATATGTTTCCACCCTAGGTACCTTACCATCCACAGATTGCCACTTCTGCATCACCATAGGTTCAAAACAGAGGAGTTGAATCAATTGAATCGTGAGAAGCGGGATGAGAACAGCCATCCTGAAGCCTTTATAAAACTCGGCCTCCGAGTTCGCACGACTGGCGTGTTCTCAGACCTTGATGCCGTTCTATGCATGTATCAGAGTCAACACACAACGCGGGGCTATCACCCCTGTGTCTCGGTTTGACACTAACCCTGAATGGGCCTCCCGAAGGACAGCTCAAGTCGCTGTTGCCACCATATGGTCAACATCGTGGACATTTGGCAACATCATCATCAGCGCCTTCAGCATCTTCAACAACAAGACTACAGCATCGTGCAGTTTCAATCTGACATGTCGATGCTTGCTTTTTCTCACTGAAAATTCACTCTCTACTTTTTGTTTGTGTATTTCTGTAGCATCGTCCGTCATTCTCGCCATGGGGCCTCCCAGCCCTTTATCCTTTAGGCGGACAGCCATCCTCGGTCTGCTGTCCTTCGGCACCCTGATCCCCTCAGCATGTATGTCGCAACCTTAATCCATACAGCTCGAACTGAATTATCAAGCTGACTGATCAAGTCGCCGTCAAGGAACACGATTTCAAGAAATGCCACCAGTCTGGCTTCTGCAAGCGCAACCGTGATTATGCCGACAGCATCAACTCCAAGGGCTCAGCGTGGACTGCCCCATACGATATCCTCCCCGATTCATCCTCCTTTCAGGATGGTCAGCTTGAAGCTGTCATTCTCAAGACGATCAACGACGACAAGGATACGGTTCGACTGCCAATAACCATCTCCTTCCTCGAGTCTGGCACTGCCCGTGTTACTGTCGATGAGGAGAGGCGCCAGAAGCAAGACATCGAATTGAGGCACGACAGTAAGATTCGCAAGGAGCGATTCAACGGTGTGGAGAAGTTGGCCATCACCGGCGGGCTCAACTTGGACACGGAGGCCAAGGTTACACATCAGGATAAGTCGCATATTACGGTCGCATACGGCCCTTCCCACAAATTTGAGGCAGTGGTCAAGCTCTCGCCCTTCGGCATTGAATTCAAGCGCGACGGCGCCACCCAGATCAAGTTTAACGATGGCGGACTACTGAACGTGGAGCACTGGAGGCCCAAGATTGAGAAGCCCGTTGAGAAAGTCGAGCCAGCCGCCGAGGGCGAGCAGAAGCCCATCGAGGGCGAAGAGGCGGCAACACCCGAAACGGTGGTTGGTAATGATGAGAGCACCTGGTGGGACGAGACCTTTGGTGGAAACACAGACAGCAAGCCCAGGGGCCCAGAGAGTGTCGCGCTCGATATCTCTTTCGTGGGCTATGAGCATGTCTTTGGCATTCCCGAGCACGCTGGTCCCATGGCTCTCAAGCAGACACAGGGTGGAGACGGCCAGTACACCGAACCTTATCGTCTGTACAACGCAGACGTGTTTGAGTACGTCCTCGACAGCCCCATGACTCTCTATGGCGCCATTCCATTCATGCAGGCCCACCGCAAAGACTCGACCGTGGGTGTCTTCTGGCTCAATGCTGCCGAGACATGGATTGATATCACCAAGGATAAAAGCAGCGGTATCGTCAGCTCCAAGACAACTATGAACACCCACTGGATGTCGGAGAGTGGTCTGTTGGACGTCTTCGTCTTCCTTGGACCTACTCCCCAGGACGTGACCAGAAACTACGTTCAACTCACCGGCACGACTGCCATGCCCCAGGAGTTTGCCATTGGCTACCATCAATGCCGCTGGAACTACGTTTCTGATGACGATGTGAAAGATGTCGACCGCAAGATGGACCGATACAAGATCCCCTACGATGTCATTTGGCTCGACATTGAATTTGCTGACGACAAGATGTATTTCAACTGGGACAAGGACATGTTCAAGGACCCCATCAGCATGGGCGCGCATCTCGAGGAGCATGGTCGGCAGCTTGTCCTCATCAATGATCCTCACATCAAAAACAAGGATGGCTACAGCGTCGTCTCTGAGCTCAAGAGCAAGGACCTTGCTGTTCGTAACAAGGACGGCAACATCTTTGACGGCTGGTGCTGGCCAGGCTCCTCTCACTGGATTGACTGCTTTAACCCCAAGGCCATCGAGTGGTGGAGTGGTCTTTTCAACTACGACGCGTTCAAGGGCACCCTCAAGAACACCTTCATCTGGAATGACATGAACGAGCCCTCAGTCTTCAACGGCCCAGAGGTCACTATGCCCAAGGACAATATCCACTTCGACGATTGGGAGCATCGCGACGTGCACAACCTGAATGGCATGACCTTCCATAATGCCACCTACCAGGCACTCCTTACGCGCGAGAAGGGCGAGCTACGTCGACCTTTCGTTCTCACTCGATCTTTCTACGCTGGCTCGCAGCGTTACGGTGCCATGTGGACTGGTGATAACCAGGCGTCCTGGGAGCATCTCGGCATCTCACTCCCCATGATCCTCAACCAGGGCATTTCTGGCTTCCCATTCTCTGGCTCTGATGTTGGTGGCTTCTTTGGCGATCCTGAGGCGGACCTTATCGTTCGCTGGTACCAGGCTGGCGCCTTCTACCCCTTCTTCCGCGGACACGCCCATATCGATGCGCGCCGCCGCGAACCCTACCTGCTGGACGAGCCGTATCGAGGTATTGTCACTGCGGCGCTGCGTCTCCGTTACACCCTCCTGCCTTCCTGGTACACTGCCTTCCATGAAGCTCATCGCAACGGCAGCCCAATCGTGCGTCCCCTGTACTGGACTCATCCCTCTGATGAGGGCGGTTTCACTATTGACGACCAGTTGTTTGTTGGTTCGACTGGTCTTCTTCACAAGCCTGTTGTGGAACAGAACCAGGAGTCGGTTGAGATCTACATTCCCGATGATGAGCTCTACTACGACTACTTCACTTATGATGTCAAGTCGACGTCAAAAGGCAAGCGCGTCTCAGTGTCCACGCCTCTCGAGAAGGTGGCGCTCCTCATGCGCGGCGGTCACGTCTTTGCCCGTCGTGATATTCCCCGTCGCTCGAGCCATCTCATGAGGTTCGACGACTACACCCTGGTCGTCGCTGTGAACAAGGCCGGCAATGCTGAGGGCGAACTCTACGTCGATGACGGCGACTCTTTTGATTACGAGGGCGGGCAATACATCCACCGCAAGTTCAACCTCGACAAGGCCGCCAAGACGCTTTCGTCAGTGGACGCCGAGGGCCGTGATACCAAGGCCATCAAGGCAGGCAAGTGGCTCGAGGCTATGGAGGCTGTCCACGTCGACAAGATTATCGTTGTCGGAGCCCCGGCTGCGTGGGACAAGGCGGCGGTAAAGGTTGAGTCGGAGGGCAAGACATGGACGGCGCAGGTCCGCTACCACAAGGCGGAGAAGGGTCGGGCGGCATTCGCGGTGGTTGGCCGCGTCGGTGCTCGCATCGGCGCTGATTGGACTATCAAACTAGCATAGAGTGGGTTATCCAAAGGCTCCCGAGCCAAAGTTGATCAAGCATTATCTTGGTTTGCGTACGCACGATTTATGTAAGCTGTTCTGCATTCGCAGACTCACGAGATTTGACTGGTTTGTCAAAATGATTCATGGCCGATTCTCAAGCTCACATCGTGAACCTCATCTTGGTAGAGACATTGGTCGACGTCTGCGAGTGTACTGCCACCGCATCCTCGGAACCATCGAAGAGTAACGGGGCATCACCCCCGAGGAAGCTGCCATGCCGCCAGACCCGAAGCACATTGGAAGCAGATCCACCTCATCATGCCGATCGCTTGCGCGGGGGATAATGGTCTTTAGGCTTCTGGGGCCGACGCCATGAGGCAGCGAGTGTCAGTGTGGTATATCGTTTGCAAGGATACCAAGACAAGCCAAAGCAGTTGATTGCTTGTATTCCGACTGTGCTCGATCATGATCTCGGCTGATCGACGATTCGCTACCCTTTCTCAGTGGATCAGCTGGAGACTGTTGATCGAGGGTTCTGGACTGTCATGTGTGTTTTCGGATGAGTGAGTGCGTGGAGTGGAGGCGACGATCTTGGGAGCGGCGCGGGAAACGGTGGCAGAACGGTGGATGGTATTGAGAAAGGTGCTTGATGCTGGTGTGCAGAGGCCGAGGAGCATGATGGGTGCGGCTTCGCGCCCACTGTTGGCGACTAGACAGCGGTGGGCTGCATCCTACAGGGGCTTCACGCACGCCCTCCGGAGCGGGCGCCGGACACCATGGACTCTGCGCACCGAACGGCGTAGTAGAGAGTCCATGGACTGCACTAACCTGAAGATAAAGGTGTTAAAATATTGGTCGTCTTGTGCACTGTCAACGGCGGTTGAGGTCTAGGTGTCAAACGAGACTACAGCTTGTTGAATTCGCTTTGGAGCTGCTTACCAAGAGGGCAGGAAACTCAAGCTACACCCACAGAAAAACACACCTGATTTCCAGAGGCTCATTCAGAAGCTTGGCCGATATGACGGGCCATCGGCCTGCTGCAAGGAAGCGGTATCGCAACCAGTCCACTCGAAGTTTTCTACAGCTGCTGGCGTGCAATGATTCTCTTTCCAGGCTTCATGTTCGAGCGAGTGCAAAGATGTCCAGTCGGACGCACATCTGAGCCGATGCCACCCAGGCATCCAGCACTCGAAACTGCTAATCGAAAATTACTAGCAATCTATCAAACTCTTACGAGTGGGATCTTGAATCCACCAGTCGTTCATCACAGCCTCCCTGGACCAGAGCATCGTAAACCCCCTCCCCCCAAAACACGCATTTCTTGGCTGTCTGGGAGTATTTTCTCAACAGAACCAACCGTCTGCACGGCCAGCCAGCATTGGAAGCCAGCGAGCCATAGCGCGACGAAAACAGCGGTTGGCAGGCGGGCCGAAAGAATTAGATAGCGGCCGGGCGCCACACGGGCGGCAAACCATGACGGCAGCAGGGTGTCCGTGGCGGGCGGCAAAGGCGCCCCAAAGGGCTCAGTGCACCAAGTTTTCCCTGATCAGATGGCGTTAGGGGGCGTTGATCAACGGTGCATGTTCCTGCATTGCTGGCGGGTGGCGTCAACGTGCCCTGTAATCAAGCAAGCTGCCCGAGTGGAAGTAAATTGGTCGTTCGAACCAGGCAGAGACGCCTTGATCGGGAGCAAGAACCATTGAGGATCCAGGCGGGCGCAGTCTCGAACAATCTCAACGCCTTATCGAGTCAACGCAAGGCTAGGATGTGAGAGGCCTGATTCGTACAGCAGCGCCTCATGTCGGAATGAAATGAAACAGCCACATGCAGGCAATAGGAGAAGGAGGGCAAGGCACAATTCCTGAAGCGCATGGCGGTGCCCATCTACCGTCCGATAAGGTGCCGAATTTGGCGCACCTTATCTAACGCTAGGTGATCTCACGGCGCCGGCCCTGGACGCGGGACTCGCGGGTCTTGGCAGGCGAACGGCGCACTGTTGGTGCCGGCGGTACGGGTGCGGTGGCAACCCAGTGGGAGAGGGCCCTTCCCGGACGGTGCTCGCTGCTGGGTCCCTTCACCGGCTTGGCGGCTGTGGGCCTGCCTCCTTGCCAAGGGGGCGTCAGACAAGGGGGGGAGGGTCTTAGAGGCCTTGTGGATGCTGAACGGTCGGTGCTTTCGGGGAGTTGGGGGGCCCGCCGTGACGTCAGGCCTGGTGTTTTGCTCGCTTCAAGTTCTGCCATCATTTTCCTCATGCTCGACGTGTTCGTCCCGCGATTGCCAGGCATGTGAGTGAGCGAATTCCCCCCTTGGCAGTACAGGTGATACGAGCTTGTGGCTTTCTTGCCCTGCAGAAGCGACATGTTGTAGTGGTGTGCTGTTGGGGGATCGTCGTTATCCCGAGGGCCTATGAATGGATGGCATGGCCGCAAAGGCGATTCGGAGTGGTGATCGCGGTGTCAGGAACGCGCCGGCAGGCAGCACCAGGAAGAGGCTGAACGGGCGACCACGTTCATCAAATCTTTGTGTCCAAAGGTACCGAAATGCCGAAGCTTCACGACAAATCGTAGCGAAAGGATCGGTTCACCTGCCACTAGGCAGTTCGATCGTCAGAAGCCGCTGGCTTGGACTAGTCTTGCCATCTAAAGTCGTTCAGTGACGTCTTTCGGAGTCATGTCGACATTGGGAAGATGAAAGTCTCCAAACAGGAGGAAACAGACCTCTGAACAGACCCGCTGGGCCATCATCGTCCGCCTCGCACCGTCGCTAGAAACGGTGGGATTCATCAGAGGTTTGATTCGACGTGCCAAGTGTGCTGCGCAGAGAAAGACTGGAGCGTGGTGGGTCCCTGATCGAAATGACGAAGGAGGTTGTGACAAGACTCCAAGGCTCCTGGTCCCTCTCGACCCACCTTGAGCATCTTGGTGGTGGACGGTCGACAGCAGACAGACAGATTTGCAAGATGCAAACGCCTGGGAGGGGTGGTTCTTTTCCTGGGTTTGGTAAACTCCGAGGAATTCCAAGCCTCGAGCGCTCAATGCAATCGAATCGAGCATGGTCTGGAGCTTCCCTCGATGGACCCTGGGTTCCACCTCGGGGGCACCTTCTCTCTCACTTCCACCTCCTTCCTCTCCACCTCCACGCATCCATTGATGGTCGTTGTTTCCTTTCCCTGTCCCCTTTTTCTCGATTCCTCCTTCCGAACTTATTTTCCTTGCTCCTTCCTGCACTTTCTCATCATACTCTTGTCATTCTATTTCCTCCTCGTCTGTCGTTGACGCGTGAAAGCCCATAATCACCACCCATCTATCCGCTGCATCTTGCCGAACCGCCTCGCTGGGTTCAGGCCTTTTCTTTCCTTTTCTTATCTATTTCTAGCTATTTACCTATATGCCTAGGTAGCTATCCCTGTTCGATCGTTGGGCTTGACGATTTCCACATACTTCAAGCGTAGGCAGGGCCTTTGCGGCGCCCCGACTCTGGCCTCGGCAATATCTGCAGCTTCTTGAATTCTCCATTGATCATAGCTACGCATTGCTCCAAGGCCATCAACCTCATCAACACCATCCTTGGCAGAACGAATTCATCCAAAAACTGCCATTGATTCGGTCTCCAAGGCCACCTCAGCCACCATGTCGTCGCCAGTCAACCAAAAACACGACGAGTATGATGAGAAACACTCCAACCACACAGCCGAAACGCTACACGACCCGGCCAATCTCCAGTCTCACACGGATTCGCAAAAGCCTAGTCATGAAAGACCTCTAATGCCTCTCCATGTGGACTCGCATAATCACCTCGCACCTCCGACGGAAGGACCCTTTTCTCCCAATGGCGGCGGCACTCGCGAGCAAGCAAGCCGTCTCACGGACGACCTTGAGCTTCTTCGTGTCGAGCGCCTCATCTCCAATCAGGAGAACGAGCTGAATCGGTCCCGCTCTCGTAGCCGCCAACACCAGCCCGAGCCTGAGGACCTTTTCGCCGGGAAACCAGTAGAGGACGAGAAGGTCGAGCGCCCGCCTCCCGAAAAGAAGGCTGGCATCTTCGGCTACTGGCTCCTTCGCTGGCTGAAGAAGCTCCCTCGTTGCTTCCGCTACTTTTTCTATCTGCTACCAGGCGCCACGCTTCTGTTGATTCCTATCCTGATCGGATATTTCAGCCCTGGCGACCGGCCTGTTGGCGGTGATGGAGGTGTCGAGTTGATGTGGTTTGGCATCTGGTTAATGATCGTATGGTGCACCATCTGGGGCGCTCGCATGATCACGTCTCTGATGCCACCCACATTTGCTGGCATTGCTACTCTCATGGGCTCCAACAACGGCAAAAAGTGGAAGGACATTGGTCGTGTCCTTGAACTTCACACAGCGCTCTTCATCTGGATGCTCTCGGTTTTGGTCTCCTTCAAGCCCATCAACAACAGCCACCGAGTCCGCCGCACTGGTGACGGCGATGGCTCAGTCGAATGGATCAACACAGTGTACAAGGTCATCATCGCCATATTCGTCCTATCTGCCCTCAATTTCATCGAAAAAATCATCATTCAGTGGATCGCCACATCCTTCCACCAGCGCACCTACGCCAAGCGTATCGAGGACAACAGAAGCGATATTCATCATCTCATTCACCTGTATGACTACGCTAAAGAGAAGATCGCTCACGACGATGCCATTTGGGAAACAACCGGTGAGGCCAGGGAAGGATCTGGAAGCCGCACGCCCATGGCCCAGCTGCACAACAATGTCCGCCAGGTGTTCAATAAGGCTGGTGGCCTCGCGAACCGTGTCGGTAACGATTTCATCGGCCGTAAAACCGATCTCAACCATTCGAAGAAGATTGTCTTCGAGCTGTTGCGTACGTCGTCGTCGGCCCACTCTCTCGCTCGGTTGATCTACCGGTCTTTGCTGAATCCAAACAACGAGACCATCTACGAGGATGACATGCGGATTGCCTTCAAGACGGAGGAGGAAGCTGAACACGCCTTTGGCATTTTCGACAAGGACTTCAACGGCGACATCAGCATGGAAGAGATGGAGTGCGTTTGCAATGAGATTCATCTTGAGCGCAAGGCCATCGCTGCCTCCCTCAAGGATTTGGACTCCGTCATTCAGAAGCTTGACAAGGTCTTTTTCTTCATCATTTTCGTCATCTCCATCATTGTGTTTATCACAATCCTTTCCGGCTCGGCTGCCGCCGGCCTCGCGTCCGCTGGCTCAGCTGTCCTGGGTCTTGCGTGGATGCTTCAGGCTACTGCCCAGGAATTTCTGCAGTCGATCATCTTCGTCTTTGTCAAGCACCCATTCGACGTCGGTGACCGCATCACCGTATACGGTAACACCGGCACGACCCTGCAGGGGGATGACTACTACGTCACCGAAATCTCCCTCCTTTACACCGAGTTCAAGAAGATGGAGGGGCACATTGTTCAGGCGCCCAACTCCGTTCTCAACACCCTGTTCATCCTCAACCAGCGCCGCTCCGCCGGCCTCGCAGACCCCGTCGAGCTGCGTCTCGGATTCGGCACCGACCCCCAGCTCATCGAGGATCTCAAGGCTCGCATGACTGACTACTGCCTGGCCAACAAGCGCGATTACAAGCCTAGTGTGCTGACCGAAGTTCGCACCCTGAACGATGTGCAGTCTTTTACCATGAACTTCATCTTCTTCCACAAGTCTAATTTTCAAAACGAACTCTTGCGTCTGCAACGCCACAACAAATTCGTTGCTCAGCTCATGGTTGAGATTCGTGATCTTGGCCTGCAGGGACCTTGGCAGGTGCAGCCCGGTGGCTCCCGCGAGTTCCCCCTGCACTGGGCTGGTGCCGCGCCACCTCCATCGTACGAAAACTCCGCGGCCAAATCCAGCGGCACGTCTGGCCCCGGGGCAGTATCCGGCTCTGCTGCGGCGCCGCCACTGCAGCACTCGACCTCCGTCGCGTCTGGCGCATCCACCGCCTCTCGTCAAACCTATACGCCTGCTATTCGCTCTGTTCCACTGATTGAAGAATCTTTCGTTGATTTCCAGGACGTCTTCGAGAGCCGAAAGGCCGAGCACACCCCCAAGATTTCGCGGCTGCAGAGCATTCGTGAGAACAGCAGCAGCAACTTCCGTGACGGCCGAAGCAGCCAGGATCGTGATGGTAGCCCCGCACGTACCAGCGGCGCCGCGCGACCCAGCCAAGACTCCACGTCGCGACGTCACATTTTCACTGGCCGCGCTCGCAGCAGGAGCACGGCCTCGAAGCCGCCGAACGAAATGGTGTAAAAGATTCGATTTTATCTGTGTTGTGGAGGATATACCACGAGTAGAAGAGGGGGTTTCCAATATTTTGTCTGGATGTAAGAGTACGTCAGATACAGGCCGCCGCCTAGGCTGGTGGCTGTGCTGGACGTTAGATAGTGCCGAAATGTAGGCTTCTCATCATGATCATGACTTTGGCTTACTGTGAAAAGGAATTTTGTGCAATGGTGGGATAGACGTGGCCCTTTTTATATGTCCAGTTGATGGGCCCAGTGAGCGTCTCATCGGTTCATCCAGATGACCGACAGGGGTAAAAGGATGACCGTGAAGTTACCTGTTCGAAAGGATAGCTCTTGTGCTCTGGAATTTTGATCCGTACTGACACGGCACCCTACGCCCAAGTCTCATGTACTATGTGCAGTGATTTGGGAACGCCCCGTCAACATGGCAGATGAATGTGGTGCTACACCGTGTTCCTAGTCTTAAATAAGTCATCGTCGGCACCCTTTGAGCGGTCGCTGGAAGCCAAGGAACCTGACGACCTCGTCCTATAGCCCTTGGTACGTGGCTGACTACAGCCCTGTATGCAGTTGGTGTTTGAAAAGCTACAACTTGAAATAAGGTCATAACCTGTGAAACGGCTTTCAATGAATCCAGTGGGTGTACGCACTTGAGGGTTCTTACACCTCACCGCCTATCAGGCTAGATAGCTTTACGCAGGTTTCGGAGGCATGATGGAATTGCGCGGAAGAGCCTTCGATCCTTCAAGATCTCTCTTGGCCCAATGGCTGCAGCATTCTTGTCGCGGCTGCAATTCGGAACCGTGCATCGCCTCAACCGGCGGCGGCCAGCGCCCGCAGTATTGGGACCGATGCACATGAGATTGATCAGACACTCCGCGCAGATGTGCGCATGCTGTGATCAAGCATGGCCCTGATGGCAGACGTCTGAAGTAGTCACCGCCTTGTTGGCAAGTCTTTGTCTCTTGTCGTTGCAATGGACTGAGCTGCTCGGTACGAAAGAGAGTTCGCAGCACAGGGACCGGCGAGCTCGATTTGTCAGCGCAGCAGTTTGTCATCAGCCGCCCACGGGAGGCAGCTGGGTCAGGCCTCCGGGCCGGACTTGGGGGCATTTGTCCTGGCCAGTCCAGCCAAGAATGCGAACCTGGTGTCCGTGGAAAACCAGGACCGCCGGTTGACTTCCTCCGCCTCGCACGCATACATGCCTTTGAAAGAGGGAAGATTGGTCAAGAGATGGTGATGGGAGGTTGGTTCGCATCATCAAGGTTGCCTGAGATCCGAAACCACGCGTTTTTGACGCGAACTTGATGGTGTTTGACTGACCAAGCAAGTGGATCAGCGAGTATTCAGGCAATGGCAGAGTGACACTGCGGGGAACAGCGTGGTGGAGAGGCCTTGCAAGTGGTAGCGCCTCAACCTCATGCAAGCCAGTCCCATCACGACATCGATGATGCGACGCCCGCTTGGGATGGGTCAGGAGGGGTCGGCGAGGGGAGGTTGAGGGTTGATAAATAGCTATCATGTCCCTCGGCGATGCTGATGAAGCCCCAATATAACTTGAACTTGATCGTTGAACCCTTCAGTCTATACTCTCATCACACCTACCTGCTCTCCAAGCCCAAACAACCCGCCTGTCACGATGGCTTCAGCTCCCGAGCTCATCCTCTACACCAACCACGGCTGCCCTTGTAAGTCAACCAATTGTTTTTTTTTCTCCTCACGACAACGATCGCGACACTCACACTCATCAGGGGCGCACCGCGCACACATCGCCCTCGCTGAGCTCGGCCTCCCCTTCAAAGAGGAGATCATCGACCTCAACACCCCGCGCACCGAGGCCTACCTCAAGATCAACCCGCGCGGCCTCGTCCCCGCCCTCTCCTACAACGGCGAGATCATCACCGAATCAGGCATCGTCGCCCAGTTCCTCGCCGACGCCCACCCCTCGCATCTCCTTCCGGCCTCGGACACCAAGGACGGCGCCCTGCGCCGCGCGCGCATCAACTTCTTCGTCGACACGTACTTCTCCAAGGTCAACCCGCTGCTGTTCAAGATCATCGGCGCCAGCTCGGATGAGGAGAAGAACGAGTTGGCTAAGACCAAGGTCGAGACTATCGTCAAGGAGATTGAGCCGCTCCTCAGCGACGCCGCGCCCTTCTTTGGCGGCAGCGACAAGATCACACTGGCGGAGGTGAGTCCCCACACTTCAATACCTCAACCCTCTGGCCCCCGAGATGTCAGGTGTGAGTGGGTGAATGAGTGACGTGAACTGACGTTTCTGTACAGGTCCAAACGGGCTCGTTCATCCTGCGCGTCTATTCGTCTGCTGAATATGGACTGCTGCCCAAGACCATCATCGCGGATCTGGCCGACCAGGCGCCCAACTTTACTAAGTGGGCTGACGCCGTGAGGAACAAGGAGAGTGTCAACGCCATTTACGATGGGGAGTATTGGGTGAAGAGGACCCGGGAGAGGTTCGCAAAGGCCAAGGCTTGAGGGGATTCCGAGGGCTTGGTGGCGTACCACGTGTCGACGTTTGCAGGCGCTTCTTTGTTTCGGGGTCCTTTCATCAGGGCCGAGGGAGGTCAATTGACGTTGAAAGAAATCAACTCACCCTTTCATGAATCTGACTAGAATTCGACGTGTCATGCATGCCTATGGGAGATTCTTTATCATATGGACAAAGAACCCGAATAGGTTCGAAGGCGCCGAGACAATACACCTCCCACCGCCCCCCCCCCCCCCCCCCCGGGGGACCAAGCGACCCCTCATGCCTCCGTACCTTTGCATCGCCGCCAGTCGGCCTCTCCCGCATCCATCGGCGCGGAACGGCAATCGGCATGGACCCCGGATCAACGGCAGCGGCCCGACTTGAGGAAGCGTAGACAGGAGCATAAATGGATCAGGCTGGTTCAGCTGCCATGCCCTGGTGCCGCCATCACTGACTAGCTCAGAGCCTGGGGGAGCGCAAGTGGCGATGCCGATGTGCCGGACGCGGACCCGACCCACGCATGCAACACGTCAGCCTCCCATGCGCGCTGCGCGGCGTGAGGCTCAACACCAACCAACCCAGGCTCGCCACCGGAACAGACTCGGCACCCTATCCGAGAAGAAGGGGTCCCTTTTCAGCTCGATGCTGCTGCTTCTTAGCACCTCTCGACTCGACTCGGCCGCGATGTGGTTGCTGCTGCAGGGCTAGCCTGGGTGCCAACATGCGTCAGTTCCCGGTGCCGTGTGGTTGACGCGTCCCCCCTCTCTGCGCTGTTACGACTTGGACGTGGAGGCGTGATGGGGCGCTCCGTCGGCAGCCCGTGAAAGCTTGTTTCGCGCCAGCGAGGCTTCGGGAGGGTATCCGGGGACCTGTAGGAGGGGCAGCTGTGGGCTGGCTGGCTTCGAGGAATAAGACCTCCATCGAGCCCGCGCATTCTGACTTTGGAAACCGAGTGCGCTCGTCTTCTTCCACTTGCCCCAATTGCTCACGCACTGCTCCCATCGTCTTCGTCATATACACGTTAATTGCCTTGATCAAGTCCTTCCCCACAATGTTCGGATTCGGTTCGTCATCCGCTTTAACCCATGTCCTGGAGCTGTTCTAATGTGCAGACAGACGAGGCCAAAGACAACTACGACAACGCCTACGGCGGCAACCATGAGTCCAGACTCAGCCATGAGGTCGTCGCCGGCGGCGCTGCCTTTGGGGCGATGAAGCTTTTCGAGGACAGGCAGCGCAAAAATGGTATGCATTGTCCCCTCACCACAGGCACAGGCCGTGGCTGACAAGACACAGGAGAGCCCGTCCACCACGCATTCGCCAAGGAGCTGCTCGCGGGCTTCGCTGGTGCCGAGGTTGACAAGCTCGTCGAGACCAAGGGGCTGGACTACATTGATAGGGAAAAGGCCAAGAGGCATGCAGAGAGGCAGGCTGAGAGCCTCTATGACAATCAGTACGGCGACATGGAGCAGTACGACCCGTAAGTTCATGTCCCCGCTGCATCTGTGTGAGATTTGAGTATTTGCGGGAGCTGACGGAGACGTCTAGGCGTGAACGCGAACCGCATCGTCACATTCGGGAGGATAGGGGGTATGGCGGTGGCAGCGGCTACGGCCAAGACCAGGAGCAGGGTTATGGCCAGAACCAGAGCCGTGGGTACGATCAAAACCAAGGGTACGGCCAGAACCAAGGGTACGATGATAGACGTAACGAGGAAAACAGGGGCTATGAGGAGAACCGCAGGTGGTAGGAGTCTGTCCACAAGACTTGGCTCATACGCAGAATGTCGTGAAAGCGAACGCCTGAGAATATCATTGCGCGTGGTATCAGCTATGTTACAGAGATCATGAAGCCTTCTTAAACCAGCCCAGCCTCGATGGCCTTGGCACCCTGCGGAGCTTCGACAGCATTCGAATTCGCTGACGACGTCTGAGGCAACTGCCCTCCGAGAACCCTCTCAAAGACGGCCTCCCTCTCCTTCTGCAACGCCAGTCTTGTGCTCTCGAGAATCCCCTCCTTCTCCCTGAGTTCGTTCTCAAGTGCATTGAGTCGACTCTTAGCATCCGAGCCCAGCTGGTTCATGACAGTAGCACACTTGCGAACAGACTCCCTGCTGGCCTTGATCTTGTCGTGGAACTGCATGTCGGTGAAGATGTTGTCGAAAAAAACATCCGACATGATGTTGCCCTGCGCGATGTCGACGTCCGGCAAGTCGCCGACGAAAGGGCTCATCCTTTGCGCGCGCAGCACCTGCATCCTGGCCTCGGCCACAGCCTGCTCCGCCTTGCGCAGGCTACTCCGCTCCATGGCGTCGGCCATGGAGCCGCCGCCGAACATGTCCATGCGCGAGTGGCTCAGTGCGCTCTCCATCTTCTCGAGCGCGTACTTGAGCTTCTGCATGCCCTGCGACAGCAGCTGAATGACGTGCTGCTCGGCTTCGACCTTGCCGCGGTGCTCATGGTACGCCTGCAGCGCCTGGTTGCCGTCCTGCTCTTTGCGGTCCTCCTCGGGGAATCCTTGCGTCGGGCCCGCAAAGATGCCGCCGTATAACTCATCGAGCGCGCGCTGCGCGTCGCGGTGCCGCGCGACCTGCTGCTCGAGGTCGGTCTTGACCTGTTGCGCCTGGTCTGTTTGCTCCTTGAGCGAGTCGTGCAGGCTCGTCTCGCGCTGCGCCGCCTGCAAGACGTCGAAGTACTCGCGCTCCTCCTTGGCCGCCTTGTCGGCGAATTGATTTGAGCGACCGACGGCCTTGTGCAGGAAGCGGCGCGTCACGCTGTCGCGGTACTTTTCGTGATCCTTGAGCTCGGACTCGCGGCGGCGCTCCAGATCGCGGCAGCGTTTGACCGAGGACTGTAGCTCGGTCGTGAGGTCCTGGAGGAGACGGGTCTGCTGGAGAAGTGAAGGTGGTGCGTGGTCTGTCTCGCGCAGGATCGAGAGGAGCTCGCTGTTCTTTGACGCGGCGGCCTCAATCTGACTTTGTATGGAGGTCATGATGACTTGGATTGCCTGATAGGTATAAGTGGGAAATGTGCGTGAATAGCGTAGGACAATGATCTAGTGAGTAGTGGGTGGTGAATATGAATGTGCAGGATATCTCCAAAGTGACCTCGGCCAGGGGAGGGGCACTCTTCTCCTTTAACTGTCCCTCTACCTCGTCAATTGTGAGGCCATCTGGGTGATACCAATAGCCGTGGTGGTGCTCACGGGGCGAATGCTACGGCCACTGATGCCTGTGATGTCAGCAAACGTCGTTGGTTACCTCTGCGGCACAGTAGATGTGACCCAACGACATGCATTCAAATGAGCCTATTGGAACAAATCGCCAGTTGGAGGGGGTGGGATCTGCAGGATTCGATACTGCGCCACGTCCCAAATCCCCCGAATTCCAGAAATTTAGGCTCCTAGCCCGGATGTTGGCCCATCAGGGCCCTGGGACACAGCGTAATATACACAGCCTTGTGGGCCGCCGAGCAACGCCGGCCGGGTCATGTGTGCTGTGCATCAACCCTTTGGCTGGGTCGCTTGGGGGCGATGAACGTGTTTTCTGGCCTTGGCGTCGGGGCCTATCTGCTGGAAGCTGCCTGGCTGGGACTACATTCGGCGTACTGTCTTCTAGGGCATGACACCTAAAGGCGAGCCGCTAGATCGAGTTGTTCTGATAGCTTTCTTGTCGAGATACATCTCACACCTGGTGCTTGATACAGGGCAGCGCTCTGTAAGCTCAAAAGAGAGTAGTAAAACATTTCCAACAATGACCGGAATGATGCATTACAGGCTTGGACGTGTCCTTTGTCGAGGCTCTCATTTTCATAAGGCGTTGATTCGAGCCTCCAGACAAAGAACCGTACCTCGAGGTGCCATTTCTTTGGGCTTCAAACAAGGGCTGCCTCTCTTTCATTCTCGTCGCAGAAATTTATAAACGTGAACTTCTGACACGACAGGACTCGGATTGAACTCAGGAAGCCTTTGCATTTCCGTCATCTCTTGACACCAACCACCGACCGTCTATGGCCTTGAGCGTTCACGTAACGACTCCTTCAAACATCTATCGGCTCGAAATTCACCGAAATGCCTTTTGGGTACAGGACTGTGGCGGCGAGTGACTCGCCCTGGGACCGGGAGTATGAGACTGCAACAGACAAGGTCTTCATCCCACCAGGACGGTCAGCCATGGACCCGGCCTTCCCCCCAATGGACCCACGGACACTTCATCCCCTGACCGCAGACCATCAGAATGTCTTGGACATTCATCATCCTATCCCTATGGACAAGCCTTCGCCACCTGAATTGGACGCGTTGTTTTACTCGGAAAGTTCTCAGATGACGGACTTCTTGGGTCTGCGAACCTTTGAGGCCGCAGCACTCCATAATCCCGCCTGGAGCCAGAACCGATTGGAAGAGGTCAGCGTGTCTGTCAACGAGAGCAGCTGGCTGAAGGTTTTTAAAAAGATACGGTGGTGTTCATTCGAGAGACCCATTATAGAAACCTCACCAGGATTGGCTGCAGCTGGATTTGGCATGGCTGACGATTGGAGCGTGGATAATCCAGCCGTCTGGGGTCCGTTGTCCACGTCAATTGAGTTGGCCAACCGCATCATTCTACAGTCCTTCAAGACACCATGGTAAGTTGTCAAAGAGATTGACCCTTCGATTGTGTTGGGTGGGTTTAAGCATCATAATTGCTCACTATGTTGCAACGAAGGATGCAGGCGCTCTTAACGCCAGAGAATTGGGTCACACAGTTTCGTGACATTCAAGACGCCCGCCGACAGTTCCCAGTGGTACCGAATGCTCCAGTGCCCGTGTTCTTCCTGGATCAAAATCGGCCAGACAAGACAGAAGAGCAGTGCAAGCAATATGTTCAGGGTCTTTTTGCGACACAAAAGCCACTGTGGCATTTGTATGCTGACACGGATGACCGTAGCAGGGTCTGGATGGGATTTGCAAGTACCAACGCAAGACCAGATCTTGTTTCAGATTCGGGATTCGGTTACTATGTCAATCATCTTGCTGCCTTCGTCGATGTAGAACCGTTACGGACCATGTTGAACCCCAACGCTACGTCGCATTCTCGCTACATCGCGAGAGCCATGTTGGCTATTACAGTATGTCTCTCCGTGCTCCTCACAGCTGCCATTTTTAACACGGTAATCTTCCAGATAAGCCATGAACTCATGGTAAGTACAAAGTAGTTCTTATGCGTACTCAGGGAGATATGCTTTAGTCCATACTGATGAACCACGCCACAGCACATATTGATCCTTCAAATCTTTAAGCTGAAAGGTTGGTCGGCTGGCCGCGAGCAAATGGTGAGGCTCATTGGAGATACAATCCTTGAAAGAAAAGAAAATTAACAGCAGTGCTCTCTAGTTCTTCAATGGAGAACGTATGGCCGAGTTGGGCCACTCCTTTATCCATAATTTCTTCGGAAATGCTGTTGAAAATGCACCACTGAGACTAGGAAGATACATGTCATTGCGCGGACCCGTGGCCGGCTCTGGACCCTTCTTCAACGCGTACTCGACCTTTTTCCCCGAATTTCACATCTCGATGAACGGCTTCAGTGCCATTGTACACGTCGTCCCCGATCAGCCAGCAGACCCTCTGGCATACAGGAAGGATACAAAGTACACACAGCCGGTGTTTTGGTTTCGTTCCCTGAGCGATCCCATTTTCTGGAACACCCATGTCAGAAACTTTGGCCAGCCGGCCTTACAATGCCCACTCTTCCTGCCAGGGACTGTAGTAACGCCGACTGATATGAACAAATATTACGAACACACCAGATGGGATGTTGCTGCCGCGAACTTGATGACAGCCAACTTTCAGAACGACATGCAGACGGCACGCGCCGACCTCAGCCTGGTGCGTCACGCCGTAGCGACGTGGCGACCATGGCATCACCGAGCTCATGCTCAGTGGGCTGCAACCGTATACAGTCACGAACAATGGCGGGGCCACCTACATGACATGGTGGATTGTTTCCAACCCCCAATTGCAGGCATCGCCGGGCCACTAAAGGAACACAAGGCTGCGAATTTCGTGGCCAAAGTGACGGCCCCATGGTTTAGACAATACGTCGCCAGTTGGCAGGCGTATCCGCAACCTCACTGGCTGGGGCATTTCCCAGACTTCGAGACCTTGCACCATTGTAAAAGGGCCAAATCCTTCTTCTATCAATCTATAGCGTTTCTCGTCGATGCAGCTCTCGCTCCCAGGGATCAAGAGATCGGTTTTCAGGATCCGCCGCTACCTCCAGCGCCTCCCAGAACCTGGCGGCGAAGCGGGAACAAGCCCAATCCGGTTGGCTACGACCCGATCGCATATCACGAACAGCCCGCTCCAGAGCAGTACACTATCGAACCCAGACACCAGCCAAACAATCAATTTACATCAGAGATCCGAATCCGCGCAAGAAACATTGAACTAGCGTACCGGTGCTACTGTATGTACCGGTGGTTCTTCCTGACAACCCAGCCTCTCGACGTCGCGTTCTTTGCGCAGTTGAACTCGCACAAGGCTCAGATGGTCGCTATTCAGCAGCATCTGGTCTCACATCCGAATGCTCCCCAGCCTTTGATCCCCTTCACTTTCCAGTTACCGCCGTACACCGAGACGGCGCAGTTTCGCGCTGAAAGCTTCAACGTCTTGACGATGACGAAGATGCTGGAACTCAACCCATTGCGAGCTGTGCAACATCTTTTACAGCCTGGCCAGGACATTTTCCAGGAGTGGCTTCAATTGCCTCAAGATACAGTACTGCAGCCTGCCCATGCACAGCTGGCGCGGACTGTGGAAACCCGCGGTCTCGAATATTTCACACTGGGCAGGCTGTACGACTTGCGTGTTCAAGAAAAGAGTGTCCTCGTGCTGGTTCTTTTTGATTCGGAGATCGATATTTTCGAGCTGGAAGATGTCATGCAGGTATTAACGATGACGGCTGACGAGGTGCGCGATGAGATGGAGCCATCCGCCTACGGACACGTTCTTAATAAGAATGTCAGTGACGAGTTCTACGCCAAATCACATGGAATTCTGCCATTAGGACGGGTAGCTCAGTGGCTACGCGAGGAGGATGTTGCCATTCGCGATGGCAAGGAGGGCCGCCCTCACTGGATCACAGCGGCTGGATTTGTCTATGATTTGACAGGTTCGCCTCCCCCCTAAACTTTCTCTTCATGCAACCGAAAACATCTGACGCCTTACAGACTTGAAAGAACTGGCTTCAGAAAGCCAGTCGAACCTCGTGGAGACACTGATGAGCGCCCCTGGGAGCAACCCGATGCCGCGTGTCTTCCTTGGGGATCACGACTTCGACGATGCACTGGCACTGATAGAGCCTTTAAAGATTGGAATGACCCTTCCGTTCGGATTGGCTGATGAATCTGGCTCGAAAGATGTACTTACAAATCGTGAAATTGGATGGAATCAATTTCCTCAAACACGACAGTACATCCAGATCCATGAATATGTCTACGACATCACTGGTATGCTATAGTATACCGCAAGTTCGACTCACGTAATCCATGCTGATGAAAATTTGACAGACTATGCCCAATGGCACCCTGGAGGCACAAAGATTTTGGCCCATGCTGCCGGGACCAATGCTTCAACCATTTTCGAGGAGTACCATTCTGAGAATGGAAAAGACCTTTTGGAAGCCATTAAAGGCCTGCGGGTAGGGCGTATTGTATCATCTCGTACTCGCTACGAAAAACTCTCTACAACCGAAATTCGTATCCAGGACAAGATCTTCGATATTGCGCCCCTTCGGGAGACAGAAGCGGAGCTATTCGTTGCTCTCAAATCCTACTGTGGCAAAGATGCTTCGAAGAAAGTCCTCGCGATGGAGCCCAGCATCGAGCCATCAGAGACACACCCGTTGTTGCTAATATCCAACAGCAAGCCAGAGCTAATCGTCGCGAAAATAACGCCCGGCATGAAAGACCTGCCTCTAATGAGCGAAGCTGAACTGGTGATGCATGACGGCGACATGTGCTATGGTCGTCATGGGTTTGCGGCGTCATATGTGGCTTATGACGGCGCTGTGTTTGATGTTACAACACTGATGCAATACGATCCACGTCCTTTTACCGATGTTCTAGCCAGGTACCTCGGTAACGTTATCATATCAGGTGCACAAGAAGTTCGACTCGGGCAACTATTGCAACAATATTTTCCGTTCCGAATTGTCGCCAGGCTCGCCAAGTATGATGAGCCCCTTGAATCACTGGCTTCAGAAGTAGTCCGGTGGCAAGGGCATCGAGACTGGCCACCGACATACGGCGAGCTGAAAAACTACCTATTGCGTGAGGATGAGACGAAACAAGCCTCCTCACCAGCGGACAAGAAAGGCAAAGAGATATCAGAGCTGAGGAGCCCATATAATGCTCCAGAACATAACATCGTCCAGGAAGATCCGAAGCCGGAACAAGAAAAGCGCTTACCGGGAGAGCCATGGAATATTTCGTCGGGGAGGGCCATGAAACTACAAGAGCTTGGACCGGTGGCTTTGAAAAAGTTGCAAAAGCAACTAATGGCGAGTCGTGGATCACAGTCAAAGACAAAGAGAGTGCGGGAAGAGGCCGTCCGATCGGGATCGCGACGGAAGAAACGCTCCTTTGAGTCAGAGTCTTGGGTGAGGGGTGAGCCCATGAAACGCGTCAGAGTTGCCTAGTCCTGTATTCCAAATCATGCGACGCGTCCGAATGCCGACATCATTCTTTGAGGCCCCCAAGCCTTTACCATTGGCTTAAATGATGCTGGTATGGAGAAACATTAGCTTCGCTGACCTCAAATTGCAAGTCCAAATGGTTCAGGGCGTGATACTATTCTCCCACGACTTTCATTGTAGTGAGTCTCGGACTGTGCGATATTTGCCAAAGAAACTTGTATAAGCAGACTGTGCAGCAGAAACCAACCACGTTCTATTGCAACAGCAAACTTCCGCAGTGAAGGATAGACGCCAAGCAAGGTACTTCTCCATCAGTAGAGCCACGGCAATACACAACAAGTAGTTGTGACCGGGTGCTCCGTCAATATGTACTCCCATGAATGACACCCGGTTTATGTCTATGGAAAAGCTGACTTCGAGAGTTACTTGCGTGCTTTGACCTCGTATGTCTGATAATTTACCCCATTGTGTAGGGCCTCCTTCGCCCGTATATTAGCTGTGAAGCGTGTAGTGTTCGACAACAAGCGAATGATAACGCTCTCCACTGCTGCAAGGAGTCAACACCCAGTTTTAATGGCCACTTGTCCTCCCAACATATGGCGCAACTCGATGCAGCCTAAGCACGTATCTCACTGCATTGAGATGACGGCCAGAAGAACCTGGATTGAAAGCGCTTGGTCGGGATGCGAGCACACAGGTCAGCTCAAGTCATCTTCGTTGTGGGGTGCCACACACTGTGTCCGAGACTTCACAACTTCCCAGGCTTTCAGATGATGGGCCAGAGCGTGTCGGGGCCTAGGCTCTGTGCAAAAGACAACCATGGTCGAAGGATCTGTCGTTGAGGAATGAGATTACGATCTCGGGACGGCCCCTGATTCTGACGCGGCCAGGCACTGGAGATGAGAAATCGGCTAAGACATGCATGCATGGCAAAACATGGGCCAGGACATTTGTCCCTCCCTTGATCATGTTGTAGCTCGTTTACCGCAAAAGTCCGGGTCCACGGAGAATAGTTGAGATCATCTGCATGGGCCAGGCCGAGCTCCGATACATCCGAATCACAAGAGTTACATCACCACTGGAATTGCAGTCGGTGAACTGACTTTGCTAGGCACAGAGAGGCTTCCAACCACTTTCAGCCACTTGCTCTGGGCTGAAATCCCCACCTAAGTAGGTGGCAAGCTTAGTTATGCTTATTGGCACTTGAACTAGCGCCTTTTCTCTCGCGGTGTTAGCAGCGTGTTAGCATACTGACAACATTGATTCGTCATGCATGCCATGGCGGCCGGCGGAAGGAGTCTGTGACGAGGAATGGAAATAAAAATGATCGGAGGGGGGAGAAAGATAACCACGTTGGATCAGTCTCCACCAGTGGAATGGAGATGGAGCAAGTCATCACGTGGTCATAATTCTTTGGGCAACAAGGGCATCCTTTTCCGTTGTGAAGTGGAGGTTGTAGATGAACTCTGACGAAGTGTCATTCGCGGGGTACGCTAAAAGACCGCAATTAACCTTGGGCCAGGCGGGTCTGTAGAGGCTACGATTGTCGATCAGTGACATGACCCCGATCTGGTAAATGATCGAAGCAGGGATGTGGAGCTCGCTAGGTTCGAGGTGTCATTCGTCTGTTGAGTACATCCCAGGCCTGGTCGTCGAGGCGCAGCCCACGGGAACTTCGCTGGCCGCTGGTTCCAGCGACTGAATTAATCATCTCGAACGAGCAGAGAGCGCAAAGTTTTAGCTCCGAAGCCGAACACCCTCGGAGCTGTGTCTGATCAAGGTTGATGACGACAGAATGCCTTGGCAATGGCCAGATCAACCGCGCCGCTTTCGCAAGGGAGTCAAGCTGCTGGGCAAAGGTCGGCCAATGTGCACCCGAGTCTTGGGCGACTCTTGGCAGAACGGGCCCTTGCATCACTGTTTACCAAGTCTGGGATTCAAGCGCCTAGGCGGCAAAACAGTGTACATAGTATGAGACTTTTCGATTAAATGGGATTTGTGGAGTCACTATTCATCTACCAGGGCTCGTTCCTCCACGGAGTCCATGGAGACCCTTCGCAGACCGAGATGTTGGAGCTGCCATGAAGTGGCCAGGCATGTCCTCTGGCACCTGGCCGGGTTTATTGCTTTCTGAGCGGACGACAAGCTCGGACTAGGCAGGGACCTTCGTAAGTATCCGTGCATCTAGATAGGGACATAGCCGCTTGGCTTGACACTTTGTACGTCGATTGATGATCCGTCATTTCCCCAGTAAACACAGCCACGATAGCAAGTACGGGCCCGAAAACAAGATTGGTGGAAGAGCAACAAGATGGTGGGTGTCAGGCTGGTCTGGTTGATAGAATGTGGGAATTTGTCCATGAAACATCTTGGTCAAAACCTGGGGAATAGTGATGAGGACCACACGTGCGCACAGGAGCTGGACAATGTCTGCCTTTGGCATGGAGCTTCTTGAGCTCAAAAGGTGTAATCCTGTGGATGATCGTATGCCAAGCCGTCGGGCCCAATAATTGGGAGGCAATCGGATGAAGTTTAGGTATAGCTCCCACGCTAAGATGGCGGCTGATGGCACATCCGGGACATTGATCCACTGTGAGAGATCGACAAAGTGCAGGACTCCTAGGACCAGTACTCGATTAGGCACTTGCCAAGAGGCTATGCCTCGCGTCCAACTCTATCCGTTCGTTCGACTGGGTGCGTCTGACGAATTGCTGCTCTTCTTGGTGACTTGAATACTTGCCCTGATGAAGCCTTCTCGCCAGGTCTTCTACTTTTTACTGCGCAGCCTGCGAGCCTGGTGACCGTTGGCTGACGACAGGGGCCAAGACACCAGCCCATGGCGTCGATCGCGGAAAAGCATCTTAAATTTCGGACTATCAGGCTTGGCCTCACTGATACGAAGGCTTGCCAACACACAGAAGGGATGCAACCGGAGCTTCCCAAGCCCCTGGATCACTCCGTGGAGCCAATGGAATGCATCGAAATGAGCAGGGAGGGACTACGATGCCAGAAAACGACATGCGGCTTTAGACTCCTTCGGTTGTCTCTGGGCCCCATCTTTACCAACGACCAACCATGATGAGGCAAAAGGGGTGACCACAGCGTCCATCAGCCCGTCGGAGTCGTTGTGTCCCGTCGAACGCCGAGCTTTTGATCCACCCTGCCGGCACCTAATCTGAAATCTGCCGACTTGCAGGCGGCGTAGTGTTGTTGTTCGAGAGGACCGCGGAGAGCCACCGGAATGACGACGAGGATGAGGACGCTCGCTCTTGGCTCCCGTCCATCACAGGGCACTTGCGATCCTGGTCTTCTGTGATTCCTGCGGGATGATGCATGGCGTATCAAGCGGTTCCTCTAGCGATCTATATAATGAGGGCGAACGCCAACTACTACCGCTAATCTCTCATCTCATCAGTCACATAATCATCAACTAGCCAACGACATATCTCAATCTCACAACACACTCTTTTACTGAAGACCCAAATATCAAACATCCCATCACAATGAAGTTCTCCGTCGCTGCTCTCGCCCTCGGCCTCACCGCCGTGATGGCCACCCCCACCAAGAAGATCATTCACAAGGGCGCTTCTGCTTTCCCTTTCGCCTTCACATCGACTTTCAGCGTCTATGCCACTCCCGAGGAGGTCGTCAACCCTGAAGGCGTCTACACCGGCGGTCTCAAGGGCTCCAAGTCCTGGTTCAACTTCGGCATCAACTCCCACGAGGATGTTATCTGCTACAACATCTCTGTCTCCGGCTTCCAGGGCGAGTACCAGTCCCCGGCCTTGACTGCCACCCACATCCACCAAGGTGCCAAGGGCAAGTCTGGACCTCCTAGGTATATTATTTATCCGCGTCCCTTGATTCACAACAACACATGGTCTAACGCGCTCCAGGGTCGTGTTCCCCGACCCCGAAGGTGAAGGCGACGTTCGAACCTCCATTGGGTGCATCAAGGGCCCCTTCGTCACTGGTGTCAAGCCTAACGGCGGCCCTGATGCTGGCGAGGGTTTCACCCTGAGCCGCATCGAGCAGAACCCTACTGACTACTACGTGGACATCCACTCCTCGTTGGCAGTTCCTGGCGCTGTTCGTGGACAGTTCAAGAAGGGTAAGGGTGACTGCTAGAATAAAGTCATCTACCCCACATGCTCTATGGTTGGCTTAGGATGTGTTATCACGCTGTGAGCTACACGGAACTTGACGAGTGTGTATACGGTAACCATTGTTCACCTTCTTACGCTTGAGCATTATGCTGAGCTACACTTAATGTTTATATTATGGATACAGATGATCGAAAAAAGCTTCTCATCATCAATGCCTCAAGGTCCTCCTCTAAAACCGTGATACGACAACATGTGAACACATACAGTTTACCCCCAGCGGGGTGAACGCCCTCGAGCTGACAACTTGGGATGAATTGCTACTCGTAGTCAGCGGGAATACTTAACAAGCAAAGCATGTGCCGAGACTCTTTGGCATACGAAAGATGGAGTCTCAACGGCTCCCAAATCTATCAATAGTGAGCTTAGGGTATTTCCCTCGTCTTCAAGAAAGTTACGAATTTTTCGAAATAAAAAGCACATCCACACAAGTTGCAGTCAAACTTTGCTTGCAACGGGTTTACTGAAATGCATACAGCCCCTTGGAAATGTCGTTTTTCTCGTTTTCTAGCACGTTTGCAGGCAAGCCCAAACTTTGGCAGTTGTCGTAAGCGAGTGAACCTGGCTGGCAACGCGTATTTCTGACCTCACACCGAGGCGCGTTTCCGCATAGCTTGGTTCTATAGAGGTCAAATCCCTCCATGGAAGAGACTTGGGAAGTTTTTGCCTCGATAATCGTGCAAGGAAGAATCGAGCACTTTTTAACGTCAAATCTAGGACCCTGCAGTTTACGCTCCTGATTCAAACCTCCCCGTTGAAAGGAAAACAACATGGGTCACTGATCTGCAACTAATGCTCCATTTCATCAGGGTTTCAAGGAGTTATGATTGCCGGAATTTGATACAAGATTTTGTTTCTTGACGTCAAACTGGTGCAAGAGGTCAAACACGCAGCCTTCACAGCTCAACTGACGGGTGGTAAATACAGGAGGGGTTTCTGCGAGCATAAACCTTTTGCTACACGACTGACAGCTCAACGAGATGCGAACGGGAAAGCTCATCAACGACTTGCAGGTACGTCATGAACCGACCCAAGACGCTCAAAAAGACAGCTCTGCACATGCGGTTACGCAGAAGCAATAATCTTGGCTGCGGCAACTTCAGCAATGCCATAAGCGGCTGTTTGGATGTGAGCCGAAGGGATAATGGGAATGATGCTGTTATCAACAACACGCAGGCCAGTGGTTCCGTAGACGCGAAGCTCAGCATCCACAACACCACCGTCCTTTCGGGGCAGCATGGCACAGGTACCAACAGGATGGTAAAAGCTGCCCATGGCCTTCTTCGCGAATGCGCGCCACTGCTCGTCGGTCTGGACATCTGGGCCGGGCTCAGTCTCGGCCTCCCAGGTTGCCTTGATGGGTGCAGTTTCGGCGATGCGGCGAGAGAATCTTGCGGCTTCCACAAGAGCAGTAAGGTCATACTCGTTGCTCAAAAACTTTGGGTCGATGATGGGCTTTCCACAAGGGCTCTGGGGGTCGATATGCACACTACCGCGCGAGAAGGGATGCATTACCGTGGACAGGAAGGTTACAAACTTTCCACCAGTGTAGCCAAAGGCGCCGACATAGTTGGCTTCGTAGATAACTTCCACCGAAGGGACCTGGGAGTTATTGAGGAACTGCAGCTTCTTGGCGTCGACAACGTTTTTACTGGAGCCGAAGACGTCAGTGGCAATCTTCTTGATCTTGGCCTCAATGCCGAGCTGCTTCCAGTTCATGAAGCCGTAGGCTGCAGTTGTATACTCGTATAGCGACTGTTTACCCTCCTGCCACTTTTGCAGTTCACCTGTGGCGTTGACCCCCGCGTTGTCAAAGATGAGGTTGTCGAACGAATCGATGCCATCCTTGAGTCGGTACGTGTTGGAAACGCGGATGTGGTCCTGGTAGTTTTCGCCCACACCAGGGAGGTTGACAAGGGGAGTGATGCCAGCGGCCTTGAGAACATTGGGCTGGCCAACTCCCGAGAGCTCAAGAATACCCGGGCTTTGGACGGAACCAGCAGAAACAATGACCTCCTTCTTGGCGGTGATGATGACACCACCGGGAAGGGTCACGCCGGTGGCCTGGTACGAACTCTTGCGCTTGACCAAAATGACCTTCTCAACCTGGGTATTTGTCTTGACAATCAAGTTTTTGCCAGCCAAAGGAAGGTAGCTGCTCGCTGAGTAAGATCGAGTGTGCCTTGTAACATCTATGTTGGTCGGCTGGAAGCCTACTCCAATGGGCTCACCACCCATGCTCTGGCGGTCGTTGATGTTGATGCCCAACTTGCTTACGGCAGGCTCCCAGAGCCTCAGCACAGGGTATACCACACGATTGTAGTAGTTGCGGATGGGCCCCTTGAAACCATGTCGGTCGTCGTCGTCGTCGGTAAAATTTTCCGACTTGGTCATGGCATTGATCATGGTGTTCCAACCCCATCCCTTGTTGCCGAACTCGGCCCAGGACTCGTACTCTGGCGCAGACGCGCGGTCGTAGCAAAGGTAGTTCATGGCAGACGAGCCGCCAAGAACCTTGCCGCGGTTCACAAGAACTGAGCGGCCATCAAGCGCCGACTGTCCTACCGTTGTGAAATTCCAATCGAGCTCAGACCCCAAGATTGACCCCCGGAAGCCAGGAACATTGATCCTGAGATCATCGGGAGCGGCAGGACCTGCTTCGACGAGCAAGATCTTCGATTTGGGGAGGCCCAAACTCAGACGCGTAGCGAGAGCGGCACCAGCAGTGCCACCTCCCACAACGATCTGCCACCCTGTCAGCGTGCCTGGAACGTGTCAAACCGCTCGAGCGGCACACAACCTTCACTTACGTAGTCATACGAGTCAGGCTCAGCAGAGACACTGCCACTTAGCGCAATGGCCGCAACAAGAGACTGTGAAAGCTTCATGACTGAAGGCGATGTTCGCTGGTTGGCAAATAGGTGCAGAAGGAACCAACGAGCTTGACGAGAGTCGCTTGCAAAGGAAAAGGTTCTTTACCTTCTTTGTGGGCGAGGCTTCCAGTGTTTATCAAGCATGGGATGGGGTAAAGACACCGCTTGCCGTTACAATCGTACGCGGAGCAACGACGGACATCGCTTCAAGCGTGCACGTTGCATTTGCCGAGCCTCCTGCAGATAGAGCCAATAGTGCTCGATCAATGGCTGGGTATGGCCTCATTCCGCAGGCGAACAGGCAACGGACGATACACAATGACCTTAATAAGCCCAAAGGGCCTGAACGCAGCCTGTATTCGCGACGAATCAACGTTGCAGCTCCACGCGAACGAATGCTCCTCGCCAATACTTCCGAGATTGCCGCATAAACGTGGGGCTCAGGCAGCCGGTAATGCTGCAGGAGACGGGCAGCTCTTCCTGTAGTCAGGGGCATTTTGACAGAATGCGTTGCATAATTGGAATTCGTTCCCTGTATCGCTACCGGATCACCTGCTTGGTCAGGAAGGAGACATTGGGCCATGAGGTGAGAGACTCAGGGCCTGCATCTAGACAAGGTCACAGCTGAAATAGCTGGCCGGACCTGTCACCGATGCCCCGAGGCCTTACGGAAAGTAACGGCAGGCGGCGGGGGAGTTCGACCAAGCTGGATCTAGCCTCTGGAAAGAGCATATGGTTAAGTCAAACCAGGGGTGCTGGATGGAAGTTCTCTGAGCTGCCTGTCGTCCAAGACCCTGCTGTGCTGGTGGATGACTCGCTCAGGGGGAACCTGGCTAGTCACAAATGGTGTCATTCATTTCGGCCCTTGCTGCAGCGGCTGTGGAAGCCGGTGTCCTTCCCCGGCCTTGAGTCTAGAAACAAGGGCGCCTGTCAGCGCTATGTTGCCAGGGTTGTACGAGTGAGCCAACCACTGCGGGGGTGGAGCAGCGTCAAGGGATCTGAACCAGGAAAGCTAGAAAGCTTGAAAAGCTGGAGCTGCGTCTGTGCGGAGATGGGTAGGCCGGCACATACGCCACATCACAGCCATGCCCTGCGCACGTATAGTGCAATGGCTTCAGGGTCTTGCAATCGCTTCTGTGTACCATGTATGCATCCGGAGCGGGACCCCTTTTCAACTACAGTATGCATTTCCATCACGAGAACTGACTCGTGGACAACAGCAAAGATGGAGAGGCGTGCACTGACCGATCATGTCATTGCTCTTCTCCGGAGCCTGCAAAAGCGTGCCTTCGGCAGGGGGCGGCATTTGTTGAGTCAGCCACTGAGGGGATTCGATAGCATCTTTGTAACATCAATCGCTACGCCGCGGAATGTTCCTGGACAACCTTGACGCCACGAAGACGTTCGTGGTAAAGTCGGCACATGGCGTACTAACTAATGCTGTGCTGAATTCATGAACTAAGGTAGGGGGGTCCCTCACGAAAGGCTTCCAACTTAATCACTGAGGATACCCAATACGCCTCTCAGCTGCTCCACAGTTGGCCTCGGAGGGAATGGACCGGCCGGAGGCCGCGGATGAAACCGTTGCTCAGGCCTTCTCAAGGCCTTCCAGACGCCGGAGATCCTGCAAAGACGTGGGTATTCTCTCCGCCTCCGCCTGTAGCGTCATCCTATCACTCACAGATCAATTATTTGCATCGGTCAAAGCGTAATTGCACAACGCATGGAAGACACCAACCCTTCGCATATGGGCTTTGTTGATCGAGGCCGAACCCTGTCGTCCCCGATGTCTGTCTGGTGTCCTTTGGAATTAAGCTACGTCCGATCCTCGTGGCTGTGTTCCATCAGGGTACATATACACCACCAGGTCCTTCCAGCCCTGCGTGGCCTTGCGAGTCTTCTAGCCCTTTTTTTCTGAATGGACAGTACGAAATGGCGGATCTGCCTGCTATCATCAGAACCGAGACGAGGGGGCCTATGGGCGTCGGTATAGCCGTGGGGTTCATATCGGCTTCTGTGCTTTGTCTTGCAGGTCGATTCTACACTCGTGGAGTGATTCTCGGATCCATCGGCAAAGATGACTGGAGCATACTGGTGGCAACCGTCAGTCTTGCCTGAGGCGTCTTTCTCTTCTGATGCTGACCTGCCGAGCAGATATTCGCTCTCGTCGACTCCATTGCCATTTGCTTCGAGGTAAAATATGGCCTGGGAAGACACTCCGAGAACGTCTCGGCTGCAGAAGGTGCGGAGCACCTAAAGGTCAGTGTCCTATCCACGAGCTTGGTCAAGGAGTCCGCCTCGATCTTGTACGGGTTGGTTATGGAGTTCAATGATGCTAACTTTCAGACGTACACAGTGGCTCTTGGTTGGTATCCTCAGCTATAATCTGGGTATTAACGTTGTGAAGCTGGGCTTCCTCTTCCAGTATCGACGAATCTTCGAACAACCAATAGTGCAGAAGGTGTGCTACTGGTTCATCATTTTCGTCTGCATGTGGACGTGCGTACAGGTTATTCTTCTGTCGCTCGCATGCCTACCGATCTCGTTCATTGTTCCCAGTATGGTCGGGAAATGCCTCGATACACTGCCCATCTGGTATTTCTCCTCCGGCATGAGTATGGCGACCGACATTATGATATTTTGCATTCCGATTCCTTCGGTGTTGAAACTTCAACTCCCTCTGAAGCAGAGAATGCTGGTTCTTGCTGTTTTCTGCCTCGGCTTCTTGTACGTCGTCCCACCTCAGCGTAGTCCTTTGCTATGCTTTTTGAAGCTAATGATAAGTCTTCAGTGTTTGCATCATCTCAATCTACCGCATGTTCACTCTTCGAACCGGAGTCATCAGTACCGACCCATCGTGGGATAATATTAGCGTCGCAATCTGGTCCTGCCTCGAACTCAATGTTGCCATCATTGCGTCTTCACTACCAACATTGCGCCCCCTTATCGCCCGTATTCTTCCAGGCGCTGGCCTCTCATCCGCGCGCAACTATCACAACACATACCATCGGTACGGCTCGGCATCGGCAGCGATGGCGCATACTGGCTTCCAGTCCACCGAGAGTAGAAGCCAGAAAATGCGTAGCACAAGCACAGAGGAGCTAGCGCTCGACGACTTCAGAACCGAGGGTCCTGCTACTAGTGTCCCAACTGGAATCCATTCCCACGTTTCTTCCGACACAAACAAGAGCTTCTACCTACAGGGCAATCTGGAGGAACACCGCATCGTCAAGACAACAGAGATATCAGTGGATGTACGCGAGCGATAGCGACTAGAAGATTCCTTATGCATACAATATTCCAAGGGTAGTGGGACACGCAGTGAACAATGCAACAACATTCCATACCACCGACACTTGGCTTGCAATTAGGTCAGACACCACGGCTTGAGACTGCGAACAATATCCGGCAACGGCATCCTTTCAGATCACCGGGTTTTCGACCATCAGGACTGGTGATTTGTCCGTGAAGTAATGTGCTATGTTTCAGCATCTACTTTCTGACACCTGCCATCTGATATCAGCGTCCCGGAACATGCCGAACAGCAGCTTTTCAGGCGGCAGCCATCGTTTTCGTGCCCTAAGATTTATAATGTCGGTAGGGGCAATGATCAAGATCAGTACAAAGGCCCGACCCGGCGTTTCACGAGGTAACCTCGCGTAGAAATCGTTTCATTTTGGTGGAGTCTTTCCCCGCATCTATTGTGTTAACCCAAAACGGGGGTGTTGACGCGACGAAGTGGTGAGGCTTCAACAAAGCCAATTGAGCCCACGCCATGGACACAGGTTTATGCCTCACATCCTGCCTGAAAATCGTTCCTCAGCATCTCCATATCGGTGGTGTGGCATCTCAAATAGGGATCCAATGCGTCATCACGAGGGCTTTCGAACTTGTTCACTCTCGTACACCGCCCTGTCAGGCAAAAGCTTCGCCAACCATTATCAAAGCCACACTCGTGCCATGTCATCGTGCGAACGCCTCTTGACAAGAATGAGCCCGGAGGCGTCTGCTATGGGCTGGGTGCGGCGCAGTCGATTCGTGAATAGCATCAGTCTGCATAAGGACAGTGATGGCGACTCTAGCTGAAGACGACCGACCTGATTCGAGGACGATTTCGCTTACCAAATAGCCAGACCCTTCGTGGCCAAGTCTTTCAAGGCTGAATTAAGCTTATGTCTTGGCAGCGCAATATGGTCACAGAACAAACGCCTTGGGATGGTTCTGTCTTAGTCCCTGCAGCCCGTGACCATCAGCCGCAGCTTTCAGCATCTTGAGAGACACAATGCGCCGCCACCAGGGACCCGGAACGCTCAATGCCGTACCTGGACCGAGCGCCACGATACTTTCATGAGCCGTAAGTGGACGAAGCTATCGCCGTCTAGCGCCTCAACATGCAGGTTTGCTTGGCAGCAGGCATCTTTGGTCGAGCGATAACATGTGGGCGCGATGGAATTTTATTCGACATGCCCTACGACGTGTACTGTATAAAAGTCGTCCTTGGGAACAGCAAGCCAGGCAATCGCATGTATCAGCCACGCTGATATTGCTTCTCTCGAAAGCCATCTTGTTCACCCCTCCCTTGTGTCTACCATAATGAGACAATTCATCAAATTGACCTTTGGCTTCCTTCTCCTTTTGGGGCTTCTCGTCTCGGCTCAGGAAGACTCCGCAGCCGTTTCGTCAGCTGGCGACGCGTTGTCTGTTGAGCCAACCCCTACGGACGTACCTGTCGACGTAACCTCCCCTGTCGTAACACCCACTCCGTCCGAAGAGCCAGTCGTCCCAGTTCCTGGCACAGAGTCTCCTTCGGATCAAGGCCCTGTAGATACACCGTCTTCTGTTGCCGGCGAAGTTTCCATCAGCGCGCAGTCGAGCCCCTTAGTCTCGTCTTCCGATCTCGTCGAGGCCTCTGCAACATCTGCCGACGAATCGTCTGCTACAGACGCATCAGCTAGCGCCACCCCGACTGAAGGCGAGGATGTCGGCGAAGCCGAAGAGTACGACTTCGAAGCACGCGAAGTGACTCCGTTGGAGAGTAGGCCCGATGTCGTCACGCAAGATGAGCTTCTGGCCGAGGCTGAGGCCAATCTACCCGTTATGGAGATCCCCGAAGAAGACGCCAGAGAGATTGCAGCCCTCGAGGCAAGCATGTTTGAACACTTTGTCAGAAACGACCCCGTCATCAACCCGGAGGACAACATCACGCTTCCTGAGTCTGTTTCGAATTGCGAGCTTGGGCTGGGCAAGCGAGACATGGCCGGCGGCTGGTCTGGCCAGTCGAATTCCAGGGTTATGAAGAGACAAGAGTGCAGACCGGTGACACGCCTGGATTGTGATCTTCACATCTGGCACATGCTGTCAGCCAGAGGTGCCAAGCGCCCTGATACTATTGAGACCAGGATCGAGGAGTCGGTACGTGTCATTCCTTGGATACCCTACTCTGCCAGCGTGTGAAGCTGATGCTGGCCAACCACAGGTGGCTTATCTCAAGTCAGTTTTTGAGCCTCGGGGTATTTACTTCAACCACGTCAGCACCAACTTCAGGCAGCCCGTCTCGACGACGGCCGATTGGAAAACGCTCAAGAAATCAGAGTCCAAGCTCGTCAAGTGGCAGACGGCCAGTCGCGCCGGCGATCACATGGCGCTGAATCTCTGGCTGGTGAACAATCTGGTCCCTGCGAGTGGTGTGGAAAAGCCAGGCGGAAACCTCATGGGAGTGCGTCTTGCTTGCCGCCTCCTGACCATTTGAAATGCTGACGAGACTTAGTATGCCACATTTCCTGAAATGAAGCGCTGGGCAACCGACGGAATCGTCATGCAGCAGTCTGCCATGGGAACGCCAGCGTCGACCTTTGTCCACGAGGTTGGCCACTGGCTGGGCCTGCGCCACACGTTCGGCAACAAAGTTGATGACGGCGAAACGGACTGCCTTGTGGGCGACGGTCTTCGCCGGACGACACACACGCGTGGAGACCGCAGCGTCATCTTTGAATGCCAGCAGCTCCCTTGCAACGAGGAGCGCGGCGTGATGCGCATCCCGAACTTTATGAGTGTAAGTCGCCAACCTGGATCACTTTCTTAAATCGCGAATGTCGCTGACAGGAGAGTAGTATTCGAGTTGCAAGGGCCAGCCGATTAATGCAGGCTTCCATGTTGACCAAAAGGCTGCCATGTTTGCGCGAACCATCAGGTATCGTCGGAATAACGCTCCAGACGACTGCAGATACATTGATCCCAGAGGTCTCACCATGTATAGTGAGAGGTCTGTTCATAAGCGATCGTCTATGCAAGATCTCGTGGATGGTAAATGCCCTGACCTAGATGCAGAGGCAGATCGAATTCAGAATGAACCCGCCGCAGCGCCCAGCGGCGACGCAGCAGGCGGTGATACGCAAGGGGGATCAGGGAATGGAAACGACAATAACGGCAGCGGAGCTAGCGAGCTAGTTATACATTTGGGGACTTGGTGTTTGGTTGGCCTCACCGGTTTCATGGTTGCTTTGATGTAAGGAAAGGGGATGAACGAGAGTTTCTCAGGTTAGGTAGGTATGGTAGTAGGGGATTACAGCATGAAGGACATCGTGTGACGCATGAATACAAGCTTCATGATAATTTGAATTTCAGCAACCCTCAGCATTCGCCTGGTCAATGATCACTTGACAATCAGCGGTAGGCTCTCTCGAGCTGGAGAACCTTATCCCTTCCTGGCTAAACATCTACCGTGGACCATGAGCGCAATCGCGCTGATGCCGCTTTGCAAACGTGGCGATATGTTGTACACCCCGCACAAAACAATGAGCCAAGGTAAGGACGAATAGCAAATGAGACCAAGATGTGGATCAATACAAGCTGGGCGATCCACGAGATACAGAGTATTCGCATGAAAAAGCTACTCTAGCTGCATTTACCATCACAGAAAAGGGTGGTGGAACGCGATATGCTTCAATCGTGGTTCGCCTGATCGCAAAGTATAGATTTTGGAGCAAACGCTCCGTACTGTCGTGCAACGCGTTGCTTCTATCAGCTGGCAGAAACAGGCGCATCGCCAAGGCGTTTCTCACAGCCAAGGACCAGATACAATGATGTCATGCTCGGTCTGGACCTCTATCTCGCTCGTCGCTCAGGCACGGACATGAAGATCCTTCGGCTTATTTTGTTCCTGCAGAGAATACAGGATCAGATCACGACATGCGAAATTGACGCGTCGCACAATCGCCTCGTACCTCGTCACAGTTACACGTCATGCCAGGTGGTTCTAGGATATATAGACGGCCCACAGCTCAATCCAGCCAGTCGTCATTATGTCGAGACACCCATACACCGAGGCATCATCTTCGTAAATCGTAGGAAACGACTGTTCATCTTACACCAGACTACTACGAGCTCAGCGCCATGAGAGAGGAGCAATCACCTGCCGAAGGTCGGGCTCCCACTACCGGGCCATCCCTGCCGACCGTCAAGCTCGACACAACCCTCGCCGACCTCTACCGTCAGGCAGCTCCCCGAAAGAAAGCTCGCCGCATCGCCCAGGTCCTTTGCGGCGTGAACTCAGGCCTTCCCCTCTCAGCCAAGTTCCCGCGAAATACAAAGTATCTCTACCAGGACTCGCCCTTCAACACAATAACCGCCAAGGCCCCATCTTGCCCGGACGAAAAGGCCGCTCTCACCCGTGAGCTTGCCATGAAGTATCTCTCTCTGATCCCTCAGCGCGACGCCTTCATCTCGGGCTCAGCGCCCGTCATACTTTTCCACATTGACCACGACGATCCGGCCCAGGTCGAACACGACCGCGCCGAGGCTGAAGCTACCGTCTCCGTACTGGCTGCTGACCAGAAGCCCGAGCTCGTGTTCTGCGCCGGGCCAGCAGACATCCCCGTCCAAGAGAAGGGCATCGACGCCATTGCGTATAAGCTAATGGTCGATGGCCTGGAGAGGTATGACCTGCTCGTGCAGCCGGACGTGCACTGGTTCGTCAACTCGAAGGACGCCCTCGCAAAGTCTGGTCTGCCAACGCCAAAGTGCGAGATCATCGACCTCGAGGGTCACGGCGGGGCGCAGCGCGGCTGCTGCGAGGTGTGCGTGAGCGGCGGCGACGGCGAGGGGAATGAGTTTGTCATTCCGGTCGCGTGCGAGGGAGCGAGGGGCCAATGGTTCGCGCAGGAGAGCGAGAGAATTCTGCAAAAGATTGTACAGAGGAGCCTACCTTTCGTTCTGAAGAACCAGCAAACGTTCGGAGGAGCAGGGACATATGTGGTCAGGACAGAAGAGGAGCGTGGGAAGGTAGTTGGTGATCTTCGAGAGGGGGTTTTGAGAAAGCTCATGTCGAGCGTGACGGAAGCGAATGCGCATCTGCGGCCGGGCGCCCTCATTCTGTCCGACCTCGTCGATGAGCCGATTGGGGACTACGGCCTGACGTTTTTCGTCACGGAAGAAGAGGCAGAGCCTGTATTTCTTGCGGCATCGGAGCAGATGATTGGGGAGGGAAACGCCTGGATCGGCAGCACGATCAATTATCGACGCCAAGATGAGCTCAAGAAAAAGTTCACCAAGCTGGTCAAGGAGGTGGCGGCCTGGCTTCGGTCGCACGACTATGTCGGGCCGGCTGGGGCGGACGTTCTAGAGACGGCGTCTGAGTCGGTCATGGACGAAGGTGTCGATGATGACCTGGCGAGGTACCACATTGTTGACCTCAATGTGCGGACGTCGGGATCTTTGGCGCTGCCGCTCATGAAGACGCACTTCACTGGTCGAGGTCTCGACAACGCATCCTCATTCTCCATCAGTTCCAAGCACAGCCGCGATGAATTCGTGGCCCTTTTCCGAGACGATTTTGAGTCGGGCAAGATGTGCATCCTCAGCTGGTATCAGGATCGTGACACTGGAACGAGCCTAGCGGACGTGGCCGTGGGAGCCGCGACGCCAGAGGACTTGAAAAAAGAAATGCAGAGGGTGCGCGACGCCACAGACGAAGTAACCTTTTAGCCATGAGACTTCTGAGCGTGCGGGAAAACGAGCAAGACAGAGCTGGTAGAGATCCGACCATAGACACGACGTAGGGACACGCCGAACATTCTTCAAACCCCGTGCACATCATGATGCCTCCCTGACGACCATCTGCTCAGGCTGCCTTCCCTTGCCCTCGGCCAAGACACCCGCCTTCCTCAAAATGTCCACGCAGTTGTTCACCACCTCAGGCTTGACGCCCTCAACACCCGCCGTAAACTTGACCGTCTTGAGCCACTCTCTCGCGTCAGCCTCGGAGTAGTCCAGGTTCGTGCTGATCCACCGCACAGCCTCCTCCTGGTTCTCGTTAAAATGCACGATTCCCTTGTCGAGCTTTCCGAACAGATCCTTCACCCTCGGGTCCAAGGCGCCCTCAGCAGCCAGCGCTGTTGACGCCACAATCTTCCAGCTGCTCCATGGGGTGTAGATCTCTCCCACCCTGCGAATCTCGCCCGAGTCGTAGTACTTCTTGGATGTGAAGTGCTCCCACATGAAGTAATCGGCGTCGCCCTTGTTGACAGCGTCTCGGAGGTTGGCAAAGGTATTGAGGATGACCGTGTCGGAGAAGGGCGCAGCGTCTGACGATCCGAGCCAGCCATGCTGGTCAGCGAGGACGAAGCCCATGATTTGGCTGCCCGAGCCGATGCGGGAGACGCCGATGCGCTTGCTTCGGAGGGAGGAGACGGAGGCGATTTCGGGGCGGGAGGAGCCTGTCGATATGGCCCAGCCTGATGCGCGTTAGAAGATCCCCTGGAGCGCACACGATCCAACGCAGAGGAGTGTCGGGTGACTGGGCAAAGATCGCAAAGGGCACTCACAGAGAGGTGTATCGACGTAGGTGCCAACGAGACGGTATCCGCCGTCGCCCTCGACGCCCTCCTTCCCGAGACCCGCGATCCAGCCTTCAGTGAGGCCGATGCCAATGTCAATCTCACCGCCGCGAAGAGCTGTGATCATGTGGCCTGTGCCGGAGGGGAAGGGCACCAGCGTAGCCTCGAGGCCATAGTGCTGCTGGGCGAAGTGCAAGGGGGTGGAGAAGTGTTCGGGCACGTAGCCGATGCGCAGTGGTGACGACGCCATGACAGGCTGCGAGATGTAGACTTGTGGGGGGGGCTTCCAATTCTGGTCAGCGGGAAACGAGGCCGTGCAGGTGATGGCGCTGACGTTCAAGAAATCGAGACGCGCAAGATATGTCACTGAGCAAAGCTGTCTCGTTTGTGACGAGGAGCGAGGAGCTGCGGGGTCATCGGCAAGCTTGGCTTTGGTGGGGTAAGTGCGTGGTGGGGTAAATGGCTGGTGGGGGTGGCTGCTTGGACGAGGCTGCTTGCCATCGACAATGGCTGGCCGATCAGAGACGCAGTTGATGGGATTGAGAGTCTGCACTCGAGCAGATCAAAGTTTTTTTTTTAGGGGGGGGGGCGGTCGCTTCATCTTGACCAGAACCGTTCATAGCGT
Organism: Verticillium nonalfalfae; assembly: GCF_003724135.2. NCBI lineage: Eukaryota > Fungi > Ascomycota > Sordariomycetes > Glomerellales > Plectosphaerellaceae > Verticillium > Verticillium nonalfalfae. The sequence continues at coordinate 145,955 of NW_021167230.1, forward strand.
CGCAATTGGCCGTGACAACCATGGTTTGCCTAACACTAAGCCTGACCGGCCCGGATGCCATCATATTCTCAAGTGCGGTGTTGATTGTGGACCGCGCATGGCTAATCCGACTATATCGTGGGCGAGACTGAAGATTTCTCATGGATGTAGACGACCTTTGTGATTCTAAGTTTAATGCGCTCAAGGTGCTTAAGGTCATGCCAATAATTCAGTTGGAAGATAGTGACTTACAGCCATCAGGGGATCATGATAATCAGGATACAATGCCCTAGCGTCACGGAAAGTCAAACAATGCGTCTGTAAGTAACAACGAAGCTTCTTGGAAACCATGGTCACAATGGTCCCCAGGAAACCACCTGGGCATAGAGGTAAGAGTGGTCAAATTAAGCCACGGAGATCGTGTAAAGCCAAGCTGGGGTTCTCGATTACACTCCTGCATATATAAAACACCGGGCCCGCCATTCTTCGCGTTCAGGCCAAAGTTCAGCTGCTACTTACCCCTTCCGTTATCTGCGGAAGACAGCCCTCGTGAAATCCTCACTAGGACTTCGAACGTAGCCCTTACACCTGAGGAGGATTGCATTTCCCACCCTTGCAGCCCTCACGCGCGAAACAGCTAAACCAAAATGGCGACAGGATGCGGCCTCACAAGACGCTACAACACGAGGCTTTATACGCGGACCAAGATTGGCTCCTGGCTCTGCTTGCCGACTGAACTCCGGATCATTATTCTGGAGACATTTACACGCGACAAACATCCTGGCTGGTCGGCACTGGCCTCTGTATGCAGAGAATGGCAGTACATTATCGCGACGAAAAACCTCCGTAAACTGGAACTCCGCTCATCCTGTCTAGAGAGTTTTGGACGGCTCATTACTTTGCAACGAGGTTTCGTCCGCCACATCTGGCTCAACGTTGTCGTACAGAACAACACATGTCCGCATTACCAGTTCTCCCAACAAAACGGACCTCTCATCGTCAGCGCAATCCGGAAGATATTTTCAATCCTCAGTAAATGGAAGCCAGGGAGAGGGTTGACTCTGGAGCTACACGCGCATCGTCCCAGTGACCAGGACCGATTCTTCAAGGGGTTTTATTTCGCCACCGACCACGAGGGCGAAGTCGGTTCTGGGGCTTCTCACCCAAGGTGGCATCATCCACTTCATAGATGGTTCGATCGCTACAGTTTTGGACCTCCAACCAGATCAGCCATATCCGGCCTTTTCGAACAGATTACGCTCAATTTCGGTCAGCAGAAGCTCCCCCGCGCCGAGGTTGTGACACGCCTCATCGTACGCCGACACTTACGTCGAAGGCTCAATTACTGGTCATTAAAACCTATATTGGATAGCCTTCCTGGTCTACGGCACATGGTGTACGAGCCGTGGCGGGGGTGGGAGAATTTGCGGGCGAGCAGAGCTGATATGGGTGAGTTGTCATCTTCATGCCTGCCGAGATCCATGGATTTTGAGACGCCGTGCTGCGTACTTGCGCTAACGGAATACTTGGTAGAACATAGCCTACTGTTCCAGCAGAGTCTCCCTGCAACAGTCAAGACATTGACTGTGTTTGAAGATTTCAACGAGAAAATCGCGGAGGCACTGGTCCGCAACGACAGCGTGGCCTGGCACAGCAGTGTGGCCCGCCACCGGATCGCGGATCCGGTTTTGGGTGCTATTTTTGCCTTGAAAAGTCGCAAACTTGAGCGTCTCTCCGCGTCCTTCTTGGTCGACGCCGAGGACTTCTTTGATTCCTGCATCAAGCAACACGGGACCTGGCGCCGCTTAGAGACTCTGGCCCTGACAGTTCGACTCTTCCAGGAAGAAACGCCCCACCAAGAGATCAATGATCTCCTACTCAAAGCCAGCGAGGTAGCAGTACGGATGCCTACGTTGCGTACCTTGGTGCTCTGGAACGGCGCCAGAGGGAATGCGTGCGCTTTCATATTCCAAGCGAAGCACGGCTGCGCATTTCTCACCTGGCGCGGCACGTGGGATCACGAGATAAGCCGTAGGGTCGAGGAGGGATGGGAGCAAGCTGCGTCGCGGATCCATTCGTGTTCCGTCACGACCAAAAAGGAGAGAATTCGGGGCCAAGTGTCGTCGCACGGCGATGCTATTCACCTGTTAAACTTACCCTGCCAGGTGGTCGAGCCTTCATCCCTGTGGCAAATCCGAAGGGAGGGAGCATTGCCCACACTGTAAACCACAGAGGAGAGTACCGATGACACTGTTCTTGGGACAAACATCGGTAAAGGTGGAAGAAGAGGGGTGGGGAAACAGGGGATCACTGTCGCGGGGCAGATTCGCGAGCCGGTGGCCTGAATATATTGCGTAACAGTTATCGAGGAGGAGATAACGGATGTGTTGGTCTCAGTCTCTACCTACGGTGCCTATGGAGAATGGCAGTCGGTTGTGGTGTATTTCTGGTTCGACAAGCCCTCCAAGAGGGCAGCTCCAGGAGGTAGTAGGCCTGTGTTCACACGAATACGCCATGTCAGCCAGTAAGTACAGCATCAGGAACCATACAAAATCCAAGTGACACTACTTGGAAACCCTAAGCGGAATTGTCATACAAGCTCCAACGAAATTGGAGGTGGTTGCAGGTGCTGCGCGGGTAGCCATCAGTTTTGTAGGTACATCAGGTGCCTGGTCCACCGACGCAAGTCACTCCAGTGGACCTTTAGTGCCTGAGAGCCTACCTACTTATAGTGACAGTCATCCCCCGAAGCCGGCAGAGCGAGCGCTGATCACTCGTATTCATCACCGGGTTCGCACGAGGTAATCAATGGTCTGATATCTTCGAACTTGGCCAAGAAGGAGTCATCCCAAGCTCATGTGCCCTCTGAACGACTACGGAGGCTCTCACTAATTGAGAATGAGCACAACAAGAATGAGCACGAGACGAACATCGGCCAATAATGGGACGATGTCGGATATTTGTACTTGCAGCTTTGGGATACACCTACTCTTATCACGACATGGATCCAAAGGCCCAGACATTCACCGTGTCGCTTCGATGCGACAGCCCAGGGGCGTCGGCCCGGTCATCAACGACCCTGCAAACGCAAAGACGGAAAGTTTCCTCTACCCTCCCCCGCTGGTGAGCAATGGAGGCGCCCGATCGTCTGAAGCAGCGTAGCATCGTCGCCCGATGCCTGTTGAAACGTCTATGAGACGGTCTGATCTGCGAGCCAGGGGGGCCGCCTCTGTGTCATCGGGTCTCACGACTGTGGGGCACCTGTCACAGCGCCAGCCCCCGCCTGAGCTTCAGGGCGCTTTCAAACCACCATTCAAACAACCGCCGGCGCCGTCTCGTGATGGCTGTGCTCGGTTTATAATACAGAATGGGCCCCCTCGTCTGCGACCTTGGTCCTCCTCGTGGTACTGCTGGTCTGTCTGCTGGATTTCGGTCGTTGCTTCTCCTCCATTTGCCTTTCTTTCTCAACTCTGACGGCCGGGCTGTCCTTCATTCATCCTTCTTTCACTCTTCTTCAACCCTTCGACTTTCGAGTGGCCGGCTACTCTCCTTAACTTGCGACTCTCCTTGAATACCCTCCTCACGCTCAGCGAAACTCCGTGCCACAATCTCGCAGTCCGACGACAGCAATAACAAGCAGAACGACGCTCTCCATTCTGTCACCATATTCCTAGCTCTGTCATAATGTACACCATGCGGCTCCTCCTCGCCCGCCTCCTCCTGGCCCTGTGCCTCACAAACGCCGTCTCGGCCGGCCGACTCCTCGCCGACGCCGTCGTCATCGCCCGCCAAGACGCCGCCCCGGCCAGCAACCCGCTCGCCCAGCCCCAGTGCATCGAGTACTCCCGCACCGCCAACTTCTCCACCATTGGCTCCAACATCACGCTGCGCTCGGCCTTCATCCAGGCGTCGCCCTTTGGCACCCACCAGAACCTCAACTTCCTCGCCGCCATGGTCGTCGCGCTGCCGCCCATGACGGCCGACGCCGCCCTCAACGCCGCCTGCGGCAACCTGACGACCGTCGCTGCTGCCGAGGCCGCCAGGAACTTCTCCCAGGGCAACATTGCCGGGTTCCCCACGTCGCTGACGGCGGATGCGACCGTCGCCGACTGGCAGGTCATCTTTTGCATGTTTGCCATTGTCACGCTCATGGGCATCCCGTGGCTGTTCATGCTGGGCTGAGGCCTTGGTGTTGTGGCTGCCGCGTGTGCGGAGAGGGAGGACGGTTCATCCAGGCATCTTTGACAAAGGCCATGATTGACATCGTGGAGCATGGTGGTTTGAAACCGGCAGGGGGGGCTTAGCGGGTTGGATAGGTAATGCTTCGAATGTTGGCTGTATCAAGTCTCCTCCACTCTCGCGTTTCTGTTGCACATGATTTCTCCTCATCGGCGGTGTTCGCTCCTCCCTCGTGACGCTCCCACTTTTCTCAAGGGCAACTGCATCGTCTGGATGACGCTCCGTCGTGTCATTGTGTCAACGTGTGCACCCCGTTGTGTGTCTGACCGAGAAGGAAGATCCGAGAGGAAATCACGACCAGCCCTGTTGCAACAAATCACGTAGCTGATCCATATCCCGGGCCTCGGTCCGGCCCACGAGTTTTGACTGGTGGGTTATCAGTCATGAGCTATGTGCAGTGCGCCTTCTGACGTCTTGGGATTCTAATCTAGTGATGGAGACAACGAACCGGGGACGCGCTATACAGGGCTCCTAAGTTTAAGATCCTGCAAACAAACAATCCAAACCAGCTCTCTTCTACAAAATTCCACCTGCCAAGGCTTCAAAGAACGATGTGTACACGACAGGTCTACCGAGCGGCGAAATTCTCCTCATCCTCTGCTGCAGACTCATACCCCATGCCGTCAACCCCTTCCTCGCCGCTCTCCGTCTGCACTGGCGGCTTTATGTGTTTCGGTTCGCGTACCATCATGAATGCCGACATGGCACATACGTGCAAAAAGGAGACATACAGCCAGGGCAGTCCCCTCATGATGCCGCCCAGGTGCATTCCCGCTGAAAAGGTCCATGCCAGGACTGGTCCACCGATGAAGGCTCCGAGTGTCTCGACGATGCTACACATGGCATAGAGGCGCGAGGTGTGTTCTTTTTCGACAAATGCCGTGATGAGAGCGCGTGCCAACGGCGGCGTTGCGGAGCCGAGTGTGCCGAGTGCAATAGCCAGAAGAAATGGCACGATGGATGGGCTGACGGCTTGCAAGAATGCCGAGATTGCAAGGATGCCATACGAGGCACGGGTCAAAAGGAGGTCCTTCGTAAAGTCGTTGAGGCGCAGACGACGGCGAGGCTTGAGGAGGTGGGCCGACAGACGTGGCAGGGCGGTCAGAACGAGGAGGTGGCACAGGGCGATGGGTGAGAGGATATAGGACGTCTGGGCGAGTGACCAGGAGAAGTACTTGCTGATGTACTGAGAAAGAGTCGACGAACTAGAAGTAAACATTGTGCTAGCAGTCAAGGGTGCCAAGAGGCAGAAGAGAACGCTGCGGTTGCGGAGCAAAACTCTGGCGCTGGCGAGCTCGGCAAGAGATGTGCGGACATGGTCCTTGACGGTTGCCACGAAAGGCTCAGTCGGTTCAGGTATGGCGTCGCCATCAGGCAGCTTGACACGTAACGTCTCGGGCAGGAGACTAGCAGCTGTGAGGATGACTGGACTCAGGCAAAAGACGATGCGGATTGGGACCCATGGGCCGTATGTCTCTAGCAGAAAGCCGGACAGCAGAGGCACAAAAAGTCCCGCGATAACGGCGCCTACAGAGAGGTACAGAAAATGAGTCGACCGGTTGGCTTCGTTGCTGACATCTGCAGCCATGGCATAAATGTTGTTGATGGCAAGGGGCACACCGCCTCCAATCAGGAAGAAGACGTGTCCTAAGAGGAGGACCCAAATGCTTGGGAAGTGCGAAAGTGAGAGGACGAACGGGCCCCAGCCGAATCCAAGTAGAATCCCCACATAGGCGAGAAAGAAAGCCGGCTTACGACCCATCCTGAACAGTTGTCAGTAAAGCACCATGCATGTGAACAGGACGGTCGAACTCACCTGTCCGCCAACACACCATATGGAAAAGCGACGACTAGCGTGACAAGGGACGCCACCAGGGCCCCAATGCCACCCAGGTAGGCCAACTGAGACTGAACATCATCAACCTTGCAGTCCTTCTCATCAATCGGCTCGGAGACGTCCTTGTGGTAGTGCACGTGGCAAATGGCGTCTTCCATCAGGCGGACCATGGGTGTCATGAGCAGGACCCCGCTGGCGATGAGGATACCCTTGATGGTGGCAAGCAGCAGGACGATAGCAAAGGGCGTGTCTGGTCGGAAACGATTGACGTTGAGCTTGCATGCCGCAGTCTTCCAGGTGGTCCACCAGGGCTGCCATCGCGCGCGGCCCCGCGATGCTACTGATGGCGAGGCAATCCAGGGCTCGTCTTCCGCCTCAACATCGGCGAAAAGGGCGAAGTCTCCGACATCATCCTCAAGCAGAGGCTCGACATCTGCATCTGCATCGTCGCGATATCGATTCATGATCAAGAAATGATTGATTCCATCTGGTGGCAACAAAGCTTGGTGAAGTGGCGATGTCGCCCGTAGTAATGTCGTTGGGATCAATGTCGATGTTTGAGCTGAGGCTGACGACAAGCAGGCTCAAACAGGTTTAGCGACTTGGGTTTGCTGGATGAACGAGTACGTCGCCCTCGGTGGCTGAGGCGGCGAATGTACGCCCCATAAGGCTGACTTTCAGTGGCTTGACGCTTTCTGAAACGCCGTCCCCCACGACTACAACTGCGAACACGACGATGTGCGATCTCTCCCACAACTTAATCTAGCTCCATGGTTCCATCATCCAGACCATTGGCTAGATCACGAGTCAGCCGGTGAGAGTCGTACTTTTGCTCCTACTGCTTCATGCGTCAAGCTTTGTCGCATTGCATCCGACCTGACTGCCCGGTGAAACAAGACAAGAAAGCAACATGAAGAAGAGATGCATGCACCCAGCCACCCCCGGTTACCCATCGCATCCATGATCACTTTACAAGGCGTCGTAGGCGATGCGAACCTGCCTCGGGTTCGGGTTTGTTCGGGTTTCAACTTGGCGGGGGTGGGCTATCCATTTACCTGGACGTCGGGGACGTGTCATATTCCGAGACTCTCTTCCATGCTGGTCACTCGATCAGGTTCAGGATCACCAACAAAGTGCGTCTACACTTTGTCGGATATACCCTCCTTCTTGCGTAAAGGCCGAATGTGTCCCCCATAGCAAACCAACTCAACACTTTTAGTTCTCCGGCTTGCAGCCCGGCCGCCGTGGACATGCATTCGTTTATCAATCCGGGCGCCTCGAAGGTTCAACATACTCATCTACCATCCGACGGATCAATGGGCACTATGTAAGGTCCAAACCCCGTCTTGGCGACAGAGTCTTCTCGGACTTGACGCAAACAGGAAACATTGGCCGCCGGTTGAGTGTTGTTCCAGTAAGCACGTTGGCCAGATGCACAGCACGCGAGTCAAAACGCCAGCTGAGGACCCCCGCCTGACCCCCACGAACCTGCATTCCCCGTTGAGTTTCACCGAGAAGCGTCCACCAAGCCCACGACTTCCGGCATTATATCCGACTTCCGAGCCCACTTAGACATCTTCTAGAGCCCTCGAGCACTCGGCAAAAGGCGACGGCGTGGCTGCGGAGCGGGGATCGGGCCTGTTCGAGATTGACCGCTCAACTCGCCTAGCCGGCCATGCCGGAGATGTGCCGACTCATGGCTCAACAGATGCTACGTAGTGTCCAGGTGAAGCAGGCTTCGCTGCTTGTCAGGAGCTTCAGGTCGACAGGGATCGGTCCACCAACGTCATCCGGTGTGGGTGGCTCAGTGGCGTGCACCCTTCAGTGAGCCAGGGATGCAAAGGTTTCCGCGCAACTTACCCCGACAAAACTGCCCGAATACCCCGACTCCTACATACAGCAAATGCCAGAAACGTCCAGCGACAGGGGAGAACCCCACACAGCAACTGCCCGCAAAATCAAGCATAACTGGGCAACGCCACAGGCCACGAGACCAGGTGTCCAGGGCTGAAGTGCCGATCCCACCGTGTAGAGACGACAGCACTATGACCGGCATGACGAGCAGGACGAGCAGGATATCGGGCCATCCGCCCAGGAGGAGCACCGACGCCGTCCTTTTTTGGAACGTGCTACGAGACGATGCAACGTGATTAATTTCTCGAAAACATCTTCATCGCTGCGGGCCTGTTTGTCCAGCTTGACAAATTTTGCATCTCTAGGACAAGTTATTGGAGATTGAGGGCGTGGGGGTTCTCCACGTTCGCCCCATTTGACCCCCAACATTTGCCCCAAGCGGCCCCCTCCTATCCCCCCCAACACGAGAACAAGCCCGCCGCAAGGAGACGGACTACGCGGGGAAGCATGGCGACATGGTCCGGCACTTCATACACGCTACAGCGGCGTGGGAGAGAGGAGCACCTCTGGGGGCGCTCGCTGCTTCCCACACTCCATTCCATCCCATCCCAAACAATAGCTTGCGGAGACTAGCGGGGCCCCCTGTTTATCGTTGAACCCCATCGCAAGAACCTGACCATGGATCGTACTTGTCAGCCCAGGGGTTAGTTTCCGGGACCGACCCGCCAGTCCGTCAAAATCTGAGGCATCACGATGAGGAACCCCCACGCCCTCTCTCCAACATCTTCTCCACGTCATACAGGCCGCTTTGTTCCTGGCTCCATGGGGATTTGGCCGCTAAAACCGGGGTAACACTCATGGCACTTTGGTCCGCCACTCAACGCTTTATATGAGAGGACGATCCCCCTCCTGTCGGGCCAGCCTCTCCTGATCAGTCGTTCCGTCTCTTACCTCTCTCTTTTCCTCCTACCTCAGCTCTTCGAATTCCAACATGAGCGACGCACCCAAGGTAGATGCCCACAATGGGCCTGTTCACGACCCCGATCACCTCGAGGCCGCGCCTCGCAGGTCTTCCGACAAAGGTCTCGCCGACGGGCCCCCCAAGGGCGGTGGTCCTCTTTCTGACCCAATCTATCGCGCCAAGGTTGAGAAGAGCATGAAGCGCAAGCTCGACACGCGGTGTTCGCTGTTCGTTCTGATCTATATCATGAACTATCTCGACAGGAACAACATCGCAGCGGCCCGTCTCCGTGGTCTGCAGGACGACCTCAACCTCAACTACTCGCAGTACGCGACGTGTTTGAGTATCCTCTACGTCGGATACATTCTGATGCAGGTCCCTTCCAATATTCTTATCAACCGCATCGACAGACCCTCTTGGTACATTGCGGCAGCCATGCTGCTGTGGGGTCTCATCTCTACCCTCTCTGGTGTCGTCACCAACTTCGGAGGCATGGTTGCTACGCGATTCTTCCTCGGCTTTGTTGAGGCTGCATTCCTGCCTGGAGCTCTTCTCATCCTCTCGAAGTGGTACACCAGCCGTGAGCTCACCAAGCGTAACGCCATTCTCTTCTGCGGAAACTTGATCTCGAACGCCTTCTCGGCGCTCATTGGTGCCGGTGTGCTGTCCAACATGCAGGGTGTTCTGGGCCACGCTGCTTGGCGCTGGCTTTTCTGGAGTAAGTCTTCAGACTCGTGTTCAATCAAGCATTGAGAGCTTTCCAGCTAACAAATCGTCCAGTCGAGGGCGCTGCCACCATGGCCATTGCCATCGCGGCCGCTTTCATTCTCCCCGATCTGCCCCACAACTCGAAGGGCTTCACCGAAGAGGAGCTTCAGGTCGCTCAAATGCGCATGACGGAGGACGTTGGCGAGGCAGATGCCGATTCTGCCGAGCAGGGCGCCCTAGATGGCTTCTACATGGCTGTCAAGGACTACAAGATCTACCTCATGATGATCACCTTCACCACCTACGTCATCGGTCTGTCGTTCAACGCCTACTTCGTAAGTCACCACCGCGTCATCTGCACCTCGACTACGAACCGCACGTCCTAACCCCTTGCAGCCTACCCTCACTGGTACTCTCGGCTTTGGATACGTCCCCACCCTGCTCATGAGCTCCCCGCCGTGGGCCTTCGCCTGCATCGTCTCTCTCATCAACGCGTGGCACGCCGATCGCCAACAAGAGCGTTTCTGGCACATTGTCTGGCCCATCTGCATGGGTATCGTCGGCTTCGTCATTTCAATGGCCACCGACAACGTCGCCGCCCGCTACGTCGCCCTCTTCCTCCAGGCTGGTGCCTACGCTGGCTTCATCGTCTTCTACTCCTGGATCTCGTCCTCCTTCCCCCGGCCTCCGGCCAAGCGTGCCGTCGCCATCGCCATGATCAACGCCTTCTCTCAGATTGGTAACATCATCGGCTCTTATGTGTGGAACCTCGAGGCCAACGGCTTCCGCGGCAGCTACGGCATTGTGCTCTCCATGTTCGGCGTCACCATTGTCGGCTGCTACGGCTTCCGCGTCGTGCTCGTCAACCTCAACAAGAAGATTGAGCAGGGCGGCGCCGCGTGGGAGACGCACGGCGATGTCGCGGCGCAGACGGCTGAGCTCGCTCAGGATGACCCCACCAGGCTGCCTTCGACATTCAGGTACCTTGTGTAAGGGGCGCCTGAAGGCGACTCAACATGTAGATTTAGTAGTTAATGAAGCACATGATTACTCGACTGTCAATACCAGGATACCAAAGTGCACAGTATGATGGTGCGTGTATGTCTGTTGCTGCTGGGATGAGAGGTAGTATTGGGAAAGTTTCCGTCTGCTCGGATGCAACATTCGGAAAAACATGCGCAGCGAAGTCTCATGTGCAGCACGATGTAACCGTACTCAGGCTGGTGAAATACCAAATGGCTCCCGGCGGGGCATTGCTCGGTTGAATAAAGAGTAGGTCCGAATTCCAACTTGCCGTGGGTAACAGGACTGAACGAGTCTATGATCAATGTTCGCGACAGCATCACCATACCAATTGACAAACGCGGGACACGACCGTTTCCGGACAGTCCCCTTCAAGCCAACGGCGAGGTGTGCACGCGTGCAGCGTAAATCCGAATCTCGTTATCTGCAGCCTGCCTTCGATATACTCATCGTGCTTCACTCCAAGGAACACGCCATGCCCGATTACTCGAACCACAAGGACGCAGGTTACAACGACCGGCACTTCCAGCAAGTGGTGAGGTTCTGAAGTTGTAGTTTGTGTGATGGGGGTCAAGGGCAGCGCTCCTGGTAGACCGTTTGGTGAAGGATAGAGTTACGAAGTGTTCATAATTGTGGGCAGGGCTTCCATTGCTATTGCTATCGCGTTATTTCTGAAATGTCGCTTCTTCTTGATGTGCACCTATGGATTATTCGAAATGTGCAGTGTTGCAGGCCGAAAGCAGATATTTTGGTTCAGCGATTGCGGGTACTTCAATTAGCAAATTTGAAAGCTATCACCCTGGATTTCTACGGCGTATGGGTCTTTCACAATTCGAAACCACTGAGGGCACAGAAGATACAATATTTGATGAAGATGATGAAGATGCTACCAGGCTGCTACGACCACTTCGGTCTCCTGGTACAGCTGTTGTTCTACGTCACAGCCAGTGCGGTCTGGTTTCTGGCTGCTCATCAGACATTTCTAGCACTAGCCAGTCCACGTGGATGATGATTACTCTGTCGAACATGCGCCATGACAAGGGAACACTGATCGCGGGCGTTGTTGAGCGTAGGTTGGATATGCGAAGCTACAGGTAGCCAACGCCAAATCGGCCATCATGAGATATTAAATGAGATGTCAAGAGAAGCACCCTTGAAGAAGATGGAAAATGTTTAGAGTGCAACAAAAAGACGAATACAGGCGTAGCGGCAACAGAGTATCCATTCAGGGACTTTTAGTCACCCTTTCGATCACAGCTCATCCTTTTCCTCGTGGTCCTCTCGCGCGTGGGCCTTTGATTTGAACCCATCGCCCTCGACAGCGATGCGCCTGAGACGAAATACTCGCGCCGAATGCTTGACAACCTTGACCTCGAGATCGCCGCCGGCCTGTATCTCGCCAATCTTCTCGCCAAACAGCCGCGGGTCCTCGTTGGCCAGTCCCTGGGAATACGGTATTTCCGTCGCGTTGTACCAATTCGCGGCGCGGAGGACATCGGCACGGACGCCGTCGTCACTGGCCCCGATGAGAGCTTCGGCCGTCTCGAGGGGCATGCGGTGTGCCCACAGATCGTGTACGGACCAGCCTACGCGGACGTGGGGCGCCGACCCGCCCGGTCCATCGCCGACGAAAATCTCGGCGAGGGAGGCCTTCATGTCAAGATCGGCGCCGGCGGCGTTGAGGAAGATGACGGCCTGGTCGCCGTTGGCAAGTCGGCCGCTCCATATGTGGGCCTCCTGGGCAGCATACTCGTCTGCGACGGGGACGCGTGGGGGGCCGACGTCTCGGCGGACACGGTAGACAGCGCGGCCGTGGGGGTCCTGACTCAAGGCAATGATGGCGGGGTTGTTAATGATGGAGAGGGCCGCAGAGTCCATGATGCGGAGGTCGTTGCCGAGCATCAGCGGGGACTTGAGAGCCGCCCACAAGGCGAAGTGGGCCTTGTACTCCTCGTCCGTCATGCCGCCCTGTCCTACCTCGAGCATGTCAAGGTCATTCCAGCCACCGGGGATGGCGCGGTCGGCAAAGGGCGCAACCTTGTTCAGGATGAAGAGCACGGAACACTGCGTGCCGGGGGCGACGCAGAAGGGGTCGGCAACCGAGGCGCAGCTGCACAGGTCATCGGGCCGCGTAAAGGAGTCGTAAATATCGCCAGACATGCGCCAGGCATGGGCAAGAGATGCGCCCCACTGTGCGAAGAAAAAAAATCAGAGTCAGCTTGAGCGGTGTGCTGTGGTAGATTTCCGGTGATGAAGTTATCGTGAGGTCTTGGCAGATGCCAAGAGAGGGGCCAGTCAGGGATCAGGGACTGGTTGCAGAGGGGCCCGGGGCAAACACTGGATAGACTGAGCTCACCGTGTGCACGTAATCCTCTCCCCAATTGCAGAGGTTTAAGGCGATGTCGCGGCCCGACGCCTTCAAGGCATCAGACATGGCCTTGAAGCGGTTGAACGAGATTTCCGGCGTGCCCATGCGACCCATGTGGAAGCAATTGTCATACTTGAGAAAGTCAACGCCCCAGGCGGCGAAGCTATCCGCGTCGTCTCTCTCGTGATCCAGCGATCCCGCTGTGGTTATGATCAGCGCCACATGATCATGGCATCAAGAAACTTGTTTTATCACAGCCACGCACCGAATCGAGCGCAGGTCAATTCCCCTGCACTGGAGTACATGCCGAATTTGAGATTTTGGGCATGCAGGGCGTCGGAAATGGCCTTCATGCCGCGAGGGAACTTGGCCAGATCGGGCTGGACCTTTCCCTTGGCATCTCTGCCGGCAGGATCCTGCCAACAGTCATCGAGCACGACCGTGTTGTAGCCAAGATCACGAAGGCCGAGGCTGACGACCCGTTCGGAGGTACTGAGCAGCAGGTGCTCCGATACATCACAAGCGAAAGCATTCCAATTGTTCTGCGCGCGTGGCCGTTAGCGTTCTGCATGCGCCATGTCGAGGAAGGCAATAAAAGAGAGGAGTGAGTCGTACCCAACCCATTGGTGGGGTATCGGCCAAGCCATCAAACCGTGATGCAGCTCGGCCGACAAGAGCGAGGGCGACGACGATGGTGGAGTGTCGGGCCATGATGATTTCGTTGCAAGGCCGACCTCATTTGCAGACTGGCGATCCTTGGCCGTTCTTTATGGAATTCAAACACCGACGTGCTTCTGAAAACGAGCGTCAAAGGCGCAACTAGTCGAAAGCCAGATCGTGGCCCTATCTGTAGCGTCCCGCCACGCCTGTAGGCGATACCGCATCTGCGCAAGTGCCGCAGTCGTTGTGTCGGTCGGGACCTCTAGAATGCAGTCATCAAAGGAGTGCCGAGGCGCAGGATAACCTTCGTGTCGGCGACCGAGACCCTGGGGTTGAAGACTGCCAAGATGATGGGAAATGGCAGCGGCGAGTTCTCCGCTGCTCCACAGGCCAAGGTCCCCACGGGGGGGGGGGCGTACACCGTACGCGGTGCGATCGCCGGGGATGAAGGTGCCGACGCGAGTCAACCTCACGATGCCACCGTGGAGCGTGATGGGGTCGTCCCTGTAAAGACATGATGATGTTGGTATTCGAACATCCAACACACGGCACGAGGTGTCACGGGAGAAAGAAAATTCCAGGCGAGGCTGAGGCAGGTGCAACGACGTCAAGGTACATGCAGTAAAAGGATATACAGAAGGAATTGCTGGGTATTACAATAACATGATTTTGCTCCTCCACTTCCTGCATGTCCAATCTGTCCTTGTGCTTTCTCCAGCAATATTCGCCAATGCAGACTGACGCAACGGACAACGCGCCTCCCATACCATCATTATTTCAGATCTCGTCCATCATCATGATCCCGCCGTTATTGCCGGCTCCAGAGCGCCTCCATCTCCTCGCTGCCACCGCGCCATGCTTCCGCCTCCTTCTCCTCCATGCTCTCGGCAAACTCAACCATGAAGCGTAGCATCCACCGATCCAAGACGAAGCTCGAATCCACACTTGTACGAGCCGTCGCATGGAAGGCCCTCAGACGACTGATGGCGCGATCGACTGTCGGCCAGTAGCACTGTAGTCGCAGCAAGAGCTCAAAGTTCCGTTCCAACCTCGATCGAGCCACGCCGATGTCATCTTCATCGCCACTGAACAGAAGAGTGTGGATCTGCACCGTGGATGCAATGACCAAGACGTGCGAGGTCATCGTGTAGCGGACATCAGCCCCCGCGGTTGCCTGTGACCGATACACCATTTCGCACAACCGGCCCGCATGCTCCTTGGTTCTCTGCGCATATTCTTGCCGCCGCATCGCCGATGGCGACTCTGTCGCCATGGTGCCCCTGGAATCTTCTGGTGATAGTGGCGCGTCGATGGCTGCGCCGTGCAGGAACTGGTAGTACAGCAGCTGCCCGAAGTGGTAGTAGCCGAGGTACACCGCCGCAAAGATTCGTCCGAGGCCCCTCGACGCGAACCAGGCAAAGTTCTCGGGCGTATCGTGCATATTCGGCGGTAGATTAGCAACCCAGTCGTCCAGCCGCGCCGTCAGCACGTCGACACCGTGGCTTAAAGTCTCCCAGGTCGGGTTCTCGGTGACGCATCGCTGGTTGAAGTTGTTAATTTCCAGCAGGATCCTATTGACCTTGATCATCTGCGCCAGAAGTTGAGAGCCGTGGCTAAAGGCACTCGTCCTGGCACTAGCGAGTCCTTCTGGTGATAGAGCGAGATATGATAGGTCGTCCATGGGCAGGGAAATGTCTGTCCTGTTTGGCAAGAGCTTGGGGAGCTTCACAGCCGTAGAAGACCACACATCAATCATCGACAGTGACCACCAGACTACACCTTGTCAGCACAGTGATCTGAAAACATTTGAAACATCGACAAGCCTCACCCCTGAGGTTGATCTCGCTCTCCAGCAGATTGGAGGCTGGCCTGTTTGGGAGGTCGAGCAGCTGGGCCATGCGGCAGGCCACACCGTAGTAGATGTTCTCAACCTCGGCCTGCCCCGCCGCAGTCTCGCCGGACCCGATGAGAACGCAGAGCTGGATGGTCGTCAGAGAAATATCGCGAAGGTCAAGCAGCTTCTCCGCGGCGCGAAGGTAGCCTGTGGCCCTGTCGCGGGGATCGACATCCGCAAAGTACGGATCGGTCGAGAATCTGAACGTCGTACCCGTCAGCCCTATCTCCGGCTCCGCAAGAGTGCATGCAGGAAGCATGACTCTCGACGCGATGCCTCCTCCTGGGGTTCGACTCGGCCGAGACACTCAGGGGCACCATGTGGCTTCGCCAACGTACCTTGCAGACAGGGCGAACATGCCAAACAGGATGCTATGGGGCACGCGGTCCTGCAAAGCATCCTCGATGAAGCTCGGTCGATGAAACAGCGAGTGGAACTGATCGTGGATGTAATCGAAGTAGAGCCGTACGAGGTCTAGACGCATGGCAAGGCCCGGCAAGGTAGCCTGCGGCTCTGGCTCGACAACTTCGGGGCTGAACCCATCGCCATGGTGGTGGGACGACGCACTTGTTGATCCGCCTTCCGGGGTCAGCGCTTGCGACGTTACTTGGCTGCGTTGTTGAGCACGCTGGTCATAGTAGCCGCCTTCTGGCGGGCCTTGGACACATGGTATGCCTCTCTCCTCGCAGTGCACACATGCGCGCCGGCCATCCTTCGTCTGACATTTGCGCCGACGACTCCTGTGGACCAGAACATGTTAGTCCAGGTGATCGACATGTGGAGGGTGGACTCGAATGCCTCCAGGCCTTGCTCGGGTGATGAGATGGCGAGGCAAAAGCAACCGGCATCAAGGCCTTGGTGCGAGTTCGGGCGAGTGTCTTACCGGCACGCGGCACAGGCCGAGGGCTTCCGCATTCCGCGCCCAGGGAAGGGACGGTGTCCCAAGTCGTCGGTGATAGGGGGGTTAGCACCAGGGGACGGAAGCAGGATTGATGATGAAGTGATCCAGCCCAGCGGGCGCGTTGGTCAGGCACAGACACACAATGATGATGCTGGACGGAAAACTGGTCGTCAATGGACGAGGTGTCCCGCAAACCAGACGCACGCGGGGCCAGGCTCTGGGTGGTCATGGTATGAACCGGGGCCTGAACCCCGACTGGCCCCATCACTTTTCCGATTGAGTTGACATCCCCAGACGAATGGGATCCCTGTCTCCCCGCCTGAAGAAGACGCGAGAGGAACCCCTCAGCGGTTAGGGGCGGGAAACCAGCGGAGAAGTTTTGCGCTGGTCGTGGTTCCACCTCATGGATTATCCTCCTTTGGGACTCGATTTGACTCGCACTGCATATTGGCCGCGGCTCAAGCCGGCTTTCTCTTCATCTGCATATCTCTCGCTCATCGTGCGACACGGAAAATTTTACGGAGAAAACTCTCCAACCAGCACTCGGCTCCGGGCTTCACTGCGGATTTGAGGAACATCGGTAGTTGCACGTGGTGAACGGGTTCTCCTCCACATCGCCCGCATGCCCGCCATCTGGTGCACCGCATCCTTCATCCCCATGGGTTCCCCAAGGCAGGTATGGAAACAGGGCCAAGGAGCTACTCGACAGAAAATGGGTGTCCAGACCCTGAGTCGTGGAGGCCACTCCAGGTCTGAGGCCCAACTGGTTACCCGATTCAGGTCACATCTCCGCACTCCAGTTCCTCGGTTTGACGAAAGAACCCTCCCATCCCTTGTCGGTCGATTGACTTGTTCGATCTGCTAGTGCTGCAATTTCTTGATTCGTCCGTGATGACTTGAGAAGCTGTAATGGGCCATGGCATCCAACTTGGCTTCCCCATCGTGAACAACTATATAACAGGTCACGCCCACACATCAGTCTACTCACGATGCTTCTGAGTCAGCCGCCCTTTAACCAACCGGTCATCAATCAACAAGCTCCTACTGGCAGGATACTCTGACAAAAGGTCTCTTCAACATGTCCCAGGAGAAGGATCTCGGCCCCAGCGACGGGCTGGCCGCCGTTCCGACGATTAGCCATGGGCAGCGCAACGAGACGGATGTTGCCCTCAACAACGAGCGTCAGATGAGCGTTCGCGATACTTTCCGCTTCTGGCCCAAGGCTATCCTGTTCTCTTTCGTCATCTCGCTATCTATCATCATGGAGGTTAGTCTCAGTCTTGCCAGCTCTACAACGTATCCTCGCACTAACGTTATGATTCAGGGATACGATACCCATCTGATGAGCAGCTTCTACGCCTACCCGACCTTCATGGAACGCTACGGCAACCAGGTTGACGAGAACGGCCCTCTGATCTCGGCCCAGTGGCAGACGATCATTGGCAACGGTGTTCAGGTCGGATCCATCATCGGCCTCATCATCAACGGCTTCATTACTGAGTGGCTCGGGTATCGCAAAACCATGATCATCGCTATGACGGCTATGATCGGCGCCATCTTCATCCCCTTCTTCTCCAACGGTCTCCCCATGTTCCTCGCTGGAGCCCTCATCCAGGGTATCCCGTGGGGTATCTTCCAGACTCTTGCTGTCACGTAAGTATCCCAAATTCGGTCAAAGCAACGACGAAGGCCTTGCTGACTTGCTCCCAGTTACGCTGCTGATATCTGCCCTACCGCTCTTCGAGCTTACATGACGTCCTGGGTAAGTTTGTGCTTGAGCCATCTTCGGATTTTCCAGACTAACACGACTGCAATAGATCAACATCTGCTGGGTTATCGGCCAGTTCATCGCTGTCGGCATCCTGAACGGCTTCATCGACCGTACTGACCAGTGGAGCTACCGCATCCCCTTCGCTATTCAATGGGTAAGCTCAATTCCAAACCATCGAGGCAACAGTATTAACAAGGAATAGATCTGGCCCATTCCCATCATTGTTGGTACCTTCTTCGCTCCTGAGAGCCCTTGGTGGCTTATCCGCCACAACCGCATGGAGGAGGCCAAGGAGGCTGTTCGCAGGCTTACCAAGCCCGAGAGCGGTGTTCAATTTGACCTCGATGCTCATATGGAGATGATGCGCGTCACCAACCAGTTTGAGATGGAGATGAGCACCGGCGCTCACTACTGGGACTGCTTCCGCGGCAGCAACCTTCGCCGTACCGAGATCGCCTGTATCACCTGGATGACCCAATCCTTCTGCGGTGTTCCATTCATGGGCTACGGTGTGCAGTTCATGGTTCAGGCTGGTCTCAACACCAAGCACAGCTACGCCCTCAGCCTTGGCCAGTCCGGCATTGGTCTGTTCGGTTGCATCCTCGCCTGGTTTATCATGACGTGGTTCGGCCGTCGCACCATGTACCTCGGCGGTCTTTCGGCCATGTTCGCCATACTCATGATCATGGGCTTCCTCGGCATCCCTGCGGAGACCTCCGGTACTTCGTGGGCTGTCGGTGTTCTCGTCATTGTCATGGTCTTTGCCTTCCAGCTTTCCGTCGGCCCTGCCTGCTACACCATCGTCGCCGAGATTCCCTCGACCCGCCTGCGTATCAAGACCGTCGCCCTTGCTCGCGCTTTTTACAACGCTGGTGGCTTCATCACCAACGCTCTCATGCCCCAGATCGTCGGCCGCAAGGCCTGGAACTGGGGTGCCAAGGGCGGCTTCTTCTGGGCCGGTATCACTGCCCTCTTCCTCGTCTGGACCTTCTTCCGCATGCCCGAGGCCAAGGGCCTGACCTACTCCGAGCTCGACCTGCTGTTCGAGCACGGCGTCGGCGCGCGCAAGTTCTCGCAGGAGGCTGCTGATGTCCTGAAGCCCCAGCTCCAGGAGGTCGCGGACCGCTCTGAGAAGGTTGCCGAGGTCGAGCGCGAGGAACGCGAGGTTCGCAGTGCTTAAGCGTACGAGCTGCCTGAAGTGAAATGATCTTAAACCTTCTGCTCCTGCCGCACATTGCGTATAGCGATTAAGTGACCTGCTTTCAGCCTCTGCAGCGAGGCGTGTTGCGAACATACTAGCATAATAACCACTCCTCCTGAATATACCCCGAATTTTATCTATTGCTCTAAGCTTGAACACTGCGGATTCTTCTGCCGTCTAGATTTCTCCCTCCTGCTGGTCTGTGACTTCGTTGGAATCGCTATAGCTGTCACTAGCCTCCACTTCCAAGCACGAGAACCAGGTAGCTGCTAGCAAGAAGACAAGTGCGAGTGTACTGGAGGCAGCCACGAATACATACGGCCAGCACCATGAGCCCTGTTTTTGCAGCTGTAGTAGACTGTGCATCGTGGGCCCTATTGCAAGCTTGGGCACGGCTTCGAGGAGCACGTCGATACCGAAACCGACGAGTCGCTTCTGTTCGCGCACAGTATTCCGCTGAGGAATGACAACCTGCTCTTCCTCTGCCTCGTGGCTTGCAATGCCTGAGAAAAGACCTGGAGAAGACGATGACTCCGAATTTTGTTCCACAGCGTCTTGGGGCCCTGCCGTGTGACCGTTTGCTCCGTAATTTGGAAAATAATCTCTTGGTTCGAGAAGTGGCCTGGTATCACCTCCTTGAGGCCTCTCTTCTTCCTCCTGGTCGACGGGTACCAGCCAGGCGGCCAAAACGGATTTCATGAGTGTCAAGGACTGTCGGCCGATCTCTATGAGAGCGTACCCGGCTGTCAATGATACGAATGACGATGTGCCGATGAATAGTGCGGCTCCCGAGATGCCGAGGCAGACATTCATGATTGTCAGGCCTAGGTTATAAAGTAAACTGTTGGCACCCTGTTTTCCCTGGTACATGAACCAGACAATTGACATTAGGGATACGATTGTCGTCCCCAAAGAGCCGACGACCTTGGCTTCTCGAGTATGTCTGTCGTGGTCCTGGTGCAATGAGAGGCGATAGGACATGAATCCAAAGGCAAAGTTCCCACCTCCTATTGATAGTGGGCAAAGACATAGGGTGACAACCAGAATTAATCCGGCTTTGATGTTCGGTAACCTGGCCCTTATAGTCTGAATTATGTCGTGAAGGTTTCCGGACGGTCTATTCTCTCTCCAAGTTGACTTGTCCGACGGCAGGTGCCACAAGGCAACACATCCCAGAGCCGTCATCATGGCAGAAATGAGCAGCGGTATACGGATGCCGAAGAATTGCACAATGAAAAGAGAAAGGTAGGATGTCAAAAAACGGGACAGCGTTTGGACCCCAGAATCAAACTGGAACGCCAGTACATACATCCGAGGGGTGCTTCGAAGGAGTTATGTTGTCAGTGAAAAGCCAATCTTGACAGAAACATGTATACGGGGTGCCAAAGATTACTCACCTTGATGGAGGGAATGTGCTCTCAACAAGCCCAGAAATGAGAGCATATCTGAAAGCTGTGCAGGTGAAAGGCCCACCGCCGAGGAAAAATAACGAGTTTGACAAAAATACCCACGCTTTTAGATTATCTTTGGAGCCGTAATATACCGCACAAAAGAGACTTATCGGTGGTAGAGAGTTGCTGAAAGCTGAGAGAAGGGTTACAGATTTGGTGGTATCGAGTCTATGGACCGATTGCGATCAGAATGATGGGCCAAGGGGTGCGGTCTTGGGCCAGATAGGACGTTTTCCACCATCCCAAAAGGCCTTGAGAACTTACGCAGAGAACTTAGAGGCACTGGCTAACACGAAAAACGCAACTAAAGAGGCCAAACCTGATGCAATTGTCAACTTGGGAATTTTGTGCAGCTTTATTTGCAAGCGTTTGATGAGGCTGGCCTGGCACGTGCAAAACCAAGTGATGGCTCGCCAAAGAAATTTGCGGACCAATTGTTGGCGTTCAAAACCTGGGAGATGATATTTTTGCAGCCCTCTTCCGTCTCGATCTCGTGGCACAAGATCTCACGCCAAGCTGGTTGCGAGTTATCCACAGCCAGTACTGTCGCACAGGTGAAGCAGGCAGTCGCAAGGTACATTGGTAGCAGGAGGGCTAACAGAGTCGCAGGCCGATTTGCGACTCTCATAGGTCCAAATTGCTCACTCTGTTCATTCCTTCGAGATACACGGCTCCGTGGCGCATCCTGGGCTATGTCTAGAACCATGGCTCCGTGTGACGTGCTCGGTGAACAGCAGCGCTACACGGATGCTAGTAAAGATGGAAACAACAATAAAGGCTTTGTGGCGTGATACACAGATAAGTCGATGCTGAGGCTGCGTTTGATGATTGACGGTGGATGCTTCTTCCAAACACAAAAATGGGCTGCACGTCAGGCCGGCGGTCAGCCAGCCTTGGCGGTTTCGCCCTGTGCAAGAAATCGCACACCAACATTAGGTCCATTCTGTAGCAAAGCGGCACAGCTTCCTTTGCTGCTGCCTAAGGTGACGTACCGCATCATACAAGACTACCTTGCTTTCACTCAAATACGAGCCAAGATCTGCCTGATCAATGCTTGCTTTTCCCGTTCTTGAAACAACGATCCAGTGTTTATTCGGCCACAAAAGACCCGAAACATCGCACCAAAAAACCAACATCCCGCATCCTGGCCGCGGCCCAGAGATCAGGAAATGGCGCATTGACACATATCATATGATCACTTTAGACTATATAGCCATGCGTATTACATGCAGGAGTAGCGCAGCTGGTTGTGTGGAGGTGTGGTACCAAAATGACCACAGCCTGCTTTTGCCTTGAACAACAATTGCCCCCATCGCTAAGCTACACACTGGGCTAGCCAAATAAAGTGCTGCACTGCAAGAGATTCAGTGCAGATGAGATAGTGGCTCGATCAACGGCGGTCGTGCATCTTTGTCAGGATTGTAAGGGCCGAACAACAGATTTCAACAAGCAAGCGCAGCTACTCAAATCATGCCGGGAGAAGGCAATTTTAAGGTACCTACCTAAACATCTTAGATCATCTGTAGGAAGCCCATCCCGCCAAAAATTGCCTTAAAAAGCCGAGGCTACCCTCATCCAGCCCGATTTGTAGGTCCACGAGTATTTCTGCCAACGCACACGGTCCGCCAACCATTTGCCCACCCTCTGAAATATAAGTTTCATCCTTGGTGCCCAAACCGAAGTCCTTGCTCACCTGTACGCCCAATGGCGGCAGGCCAACGGTATACGGCGAAATTGTCCCCCGCGGCTTCCTGATGGCTTGACGCTCCTTTTCCCCAGCGTCACTGTGGACCGTGGCAGATTATTGCGCAAACAACAGAGCGAGTAATGTGCAAATTTACAAAAAGGTTCGATTTCATTACCGGCCTTCCGGTCGAATCCTCGTTCTCGTAGTCTCAGTTCTCTCGAAACTGGATTGGGCATCGTGCATTACCCATTCCTTCAAGGAACCGCAAGCGCTGTCGCAATCGAAACGCCTCGGAAGACTTCCAACATCACTGCCTCTGCGCTCGAGGGCTAATTTTGGTTCGACCGCATCGTCTAGAACTTAGGAAAGCCCTCTGATTGGGGGTGAGTTGGACCTCAGGGCAATTGTTGGGGTACTTAGAAGGTCGGTATCAGAGATTGGTGGACATGGTAGGTGATTTCACCCTGCGGTGTTTGATCTGGAATTTACTAGAATCATATCAGGATGGAAAATCTGCTGATACATGCCTGACACGGTGTTAGGTGGGCGGGTTGTCGTGTGAGGGTCTCATGCGACCAGAACAGATATGGAAAGCCTTTCCCGAGCTTCGATACCTCCCTCGACCAGAGCCCCCTTCCGAGGATGAGAGAGATCATTACCGATGGGAAGCAGAATACCAAACGTGGCAAAAGTTGAGGTGCAAAAACGACAGAGGAGGCTATTTCTGTCGGAAACATGGCCTCTGGATAACGTGCGACCAGATCGACGTCTTCGATCTCAAAAGCCAGAAGTTCGAAGGCCTTGTTTATGAGATTGATGGCACTATGTACTTGGAAAGAACGTGCCCACCCAGTCACGATCAGTGGGAAGAATCACGAGACCGACACATATTCGAGTCCCTGATCACTCACGACCAAGAACGACATGACGTTCACCAAAAAATATCCATGATATCAGATAAGGTCGAAAATAAGGAAGAAGTACAAGAACTTCTTTATCACACAGAGAATTTGTATATTTCAGACGATGAACAGCCTGGATCGGGAATCGAGGCGGGCGAGCCAAGTCAGTCGAAGAGACGCCTGGCGGGGAAAGGACGAAGTCATGACCCGAAGCGGTCCCACAAAGAACATAGCTCAAAGTACTACGACGATTCCCACCGAAAGAAGTCGGGAGGGGGCAGCGGCACGTCAAAGCGACATAAAGGCCATGGCAGTTCTGGTTCAGGGTCTCAACATTGATAAGTTGCTACATTGTGCCTCCAAAGACCCGGTGAAAGTAAGCAAAAAGCGCGATTGCAGCTCAAGGTTCGTTGGGAGCTAGTGCGTTGGAGGCTGCCGCTTCCCAGTTGATTATTGCTCATCAACAAGGCATTTTTGTGCGAAGGACATAGAACCAAAGGTGCCTCATAACATATTCGCGAGATCAAGAACTTAGATGTCGTACTATCAGTGGCCAATCTTCCTCTACCGCTGTCAAAAAGACGTATTTATCCAGATGGCAGGGTCAGGTTTGCAGAGGCTCCGATACCTGGAGCCTTGGAGGACAAGATAAACAGGCTTCAGACAAACACAGGTCGCAAGGTTCAGGAAACCATGGTGGGAAATCGGCTTCTATCGTATCGCCATTGCAAATCAAGTTTCTTCTCTGAATCGCTTGTGAGCTTTCTTAACAGATTCAAATTCAGACTCTGGCGACGGCGTCCGAGGCAAGTGCGGGGAAATTCCACAGACCCCCAATCCCTACCCACCAGTTGCTTGACAATGAACAGGCTACCTACGGTAAAGTACTACAGTGAGTACCTACGCACTGGCCAGCACTCGTTGCCAGCAGCCTCGTGTACACGAAAACAAGTACCCCAAGAAGGTACTTGTAACACCTAACTCCCCTGCCCCCACCCCCCCCCCCCCCCCAAACAACAGCAGATGTGGGATGGAAGCCTTGGCGACTCGCCAACGGATCTCGTGCACATCAAGGCAAGTAAGGCTGCGTAACGAGCGAACTAGCATGCACCTCAGGGCACCCTCCGCCGCTGAAGCATGTGAGAATGAGGAAGCCTTACATGTGGCTAGGTTATGGGCGTTTGCCGGCTCAAGCATCTCACACTCTTCACCGCGCTGGTGGGTGGCGGCTTTGGGTCCCTCTACAGACACCAATAGCCTCAGCCTCAACTAGTTTGATGCCCAAAGCACGCACATGGTCCACGGTGTTGAAGAAAGAAAAAGGGCCAGTGGAGAAAGAAAGGGGTGGCAGGCGACATGCGCCTCGAAAAATAAATTGACAGTACCTCGCAACAGGTCGGGGATCCCACGTCCATCAAATGACATGGTCATGGCGCTGTGTGCCGGACTTTTAAAATCACGATGGCAGGTTTCATGGGGCTTTCGGGGGGGAAAGATGAGTCGCCTACAAGTACCTTGACAGATGACCGCCGCCAGAAGGACCTTTGGTACCGCGCTGTAGATGTGAGTATAGCATTTCATCTTCCACTTGTCTAGACCCACGTCCTTACTACTAGATCACTCATGTTTGATTCTACAGAAGTACAACCGTACCCTTCTGAGAGGCGGGGCTCGACACAGGCGCTACATCCACATGTTAACAGACGCTGATGGTGGCTCTGTAGGACGAAGTATCATCGAAGGTGCCATCCTCACCCGGGATCACTACTTGTCATCAGCCCACCATACGAAGAAGACCTTCCTCTGGCGATGCGGCTGCTTGTGCCAATTTCTGTACCGTCATCACCGAACCGTTGATCTTTTCTCCCAGATCAAGGTCATCACATTCGTCTGGGCCCCGGCCAGAGTTGCTTTGCAGGTTAGTTGTTTGCCTCGCACCGCATGTTGGGGTTGTAAATCAGCATCCAATTGTGAGAGCCTTGGCCCAACCCCGCAGCTGATCATTCTCTCTCCCCTTCATCAGCTCAACTCGCAGCTTACACTCCTCTCCAGGCCTTTGACGAAGCCCAAAGAGCTTCGCAAGAAGCCATTGATGGGATCATTCTGATCGAGGGCCATCTTATCTCTTGGATTGAATCCGCGGCTCACTTCTCCGCCGACGACCGAATCTGCGACATTGTTGTGGGTGTTCTTGCTGCTGCAATCGACCTTGCTCTTCTGGCGAAGGAGCATCTGTCGTTGCAGTCTGTCGGTATGGGCCCCCGGCATCCTTACGCCATGACTGGACGGATCATCATTCCGCCCCAAAATCCCTTAACCCCTCCCCACCCACCGTTCGCCTCACTTTCGTTGGGAATATAGCGAATAATCTTATGGTTCCAGGGCGCTTCTTCTCGTCTCTTCGACCTGGCACCGTACCACTGGATAAATTCACTCAAAAGAAAACCGCACTTCAGGGTGCCATGTCGACACTGAGCACAGCGCTCCATGACAAACGTACGTCAAGCCGTGGCTCCTTACATACTTGTCGTGTGTATTCTGCTCGAGTCGGTGTTATTCGAAACCGGGTGCTTGAAGTAGTAGGCAGCACCGCACGTAGGCCATGTCACAGATTGCGACATTTGGCAAATCTCGCTGTCAAGTGGCAGTATGAACTTTCTTGTGTTCGGACATTGAGAAACAGTCTCAGCTCATGTGAGCCGCCTGGATGTCTCGAAACCTACAAACCTAAAGGTGCGCGAAGGGTCCCACTGTCTTAATTTCAAGATGGATCACCTCCATACATGGGTTCGGCGTTGCTTGAGCAACAGCATTTCTGGTATCTTGAGCGCACAATAATGAGTATCTCCAGGAACCAAATTTCAACTCGATACTACTACCCGACTGGAGTCTATTGGTGCCGGGCTCTCGCTCACAGAGAATAGAGTGATATCTTTATTACACGGTAGGTTTGTGTTTTTGTAGTGAGCAAAGCCAGTGATTGGCTTTGGGTCCCTTTTTCTTTAACCGCAGGTTTCAGAACCCTCTGCTGACTGGGATTGCGGCAGTCCATCAATCATCTGTAGAGCAAGCTTTGAAGATGTACGACACTTGGCTGCACGATTGGCGCGCCTCGTCAAAAGGTATGCTTTCAGGGTGATGCTCAGGCCACGCCGCTGGTTCTCTCTTCAGCCTAGCCCGTGCTTCAAGCATGTGGGCAGCTTGTTTGATGCGGCGCCTGGCCTCCAGATTTCGTGCTAGCTGATTTTGATAACTTTCTCTTGCCTTAGATACCGCAAATCTTAAAGACATACAGTCGTGGCTCGAGAAAGATGCAGCAAGCTTCTCTTTCCAAGACAGCCATAGCCCTATCGAGGGGACCGGGGAATGGTTATTCCAACAACAAGCTTGGATTGAATGGTTTAACAGCTGCAGTCAAGATTCGAAAGACAACGGCTTGCTTTGGTTGAGTGGGAAGTCAGGTCAGTGAACACATCCTCGTGCTTGTCGAAAAGCCTAACAGAAAGCCTGGGTCAGGAAGTGGAAAGTCCATGCTATCGATTTCAGTATATCAACGGCTCCATCGTCTTCTGCAGCCCCAATCACCCTCGAAAGACCCACTTGTAATCCATACACGCTTTCCTGGTGGTGCTGGCAATCTTGAAGCATCGAATCCTTCCGCGTTATGCGGCAAGTTGCTGCATCGACTCCTAACATATCATCTTAACAGCGAGAGGAAGCTCGATGTTGATGTGGCCGACGGACTTCGAAGCCTGCAGACCGAGCATGTAGGCGGGTCAAAAACGTGTTCTTGGAGTGCCATCTGGCCTATTTGCAAGACGGCATTTTCACGCTTGACTCATGTCAGATATACTTGGATAATCGACGGACTCGATGAATGCCAATTCGCACGCCAGAATACGAACGGAACACCAAGCTTGAGAGGGTTCCTAGATGAACTTCGCGACTTATCGACAAATCACAACTGCCGCATTGTGATATTCTCACGCCGGCAGGCCGACACATCGAAAGTTATCGCTCCGCAGTTCGAGATACGTATTGATCGCGGCCTAAACACCCAAGATATCATGAACTTTACGGAAAAGCAACTTCACGCTGATGGAAGCTTAATTCCCGCGGAGCAAAGGGAACGTGTCTTGCAGAAAATTCGTCTGCGGGCAGATGGCATGTTCATGTGGGCCAAAGCAATGCTGCAGTACCTCGACGAGCTTCTATCTCCGGAAGAGTTTCAGTTGCGCCTTGGCACACTTCCAAGTGACTTGTCAGACGTATACGACGAACTGATTCGAGTCACCGACAACAAGTTTCCACTCGAGACCGCAAATTCCCGGCGCCGTATATTTGTCGTCATGCTTGAAGCTCGGGTTCCACTCGACATTGAGGATGTTGCAAGAATACTGGAGGTTGCGGGCGACTCAGTTCAACAGTTCATAACATATCGCTGCCAGCCTTTCATCGAGTTGGACGACGGCAAACTGAAGTTCATGCACAGCTCGGTACGTGACTATTGCCTCCAAAGCAGTGAGATTCTCAGCCAGCATGCCCTCGGAACACGAGCTCTCGTCTCTATCACATCTTTTGAATCGCACAGCAAGCTAGCGGAACAGTGCCTTTTGTGTCTACTCGACGCTGGATATGGGTCAGAGGATAAAATTGGAGGACTGCTGCACCGCAACATCAAGTCTACAACACGCGGGTTGGCATTACAGCTACTGAGTATGCAGTGGACGGCTCAACCTCCCTCCAAAGGGGTATCCTTTGAATATGCGCAAAAGAACTGGGCATTTCACCTCACAGCCATCGATGATCCTGAATACGGACTGCTTGAGCTTGCGCAACTTTTCTTGCACGTGTCGAACTTTGCCTACTGGGCCGAATATACACTCTTGGAGAGTAAAAACGACTACAATCACATTCGACGCACGAACTTACAGCTGAAGGCATGGTACCGAGACCTTCCTACGCCCAAGCAGAATCAAATATCGGTCGAGGACTATTTGATATATCCATACACAAAGCTCAGTGAGTCCTTCAAGCGGCGTCAAGGACAAGACAAGCTCTTGCAGTGGCTTGCCTTGTTGCAGAATATCAGGTTCCAACGAGACATTGGCCAAACTCTGAA
This sequence comes from Verticillium nonalfalfae, assembly GCF_003724135.2. Lineage (NCBI taxonomy): Eukaryota > Fungi > Ascomycota > Sordariomycetes > Glomerellales > Plectosphaerellaceae > Verticillium > Verticillium nonalfalfae. The sequence goes on from NW_021167230.1 coordinate 174,513, forward strand.
AGCCAGTCCTCTTCTTGCTCAAGCAGTTAAAGGGCTGGAGAATGACCTCGGCTCTGAAGCTCCTCTGACTCTTCGAGTAAGATCCGACAACGCGACTGTGCTGTTGGAGCTTGAAGCTCCAGACAAGGCAAACTTGGAGCTTAGGGCCATCGCTGAGATCCAAGAGAGATTGTTTGGAGAAGACGAACCAACTCTATTCAGGACCCTCAACTCTAGAGGCTCTGCTGAGTTACAGTTGGTTCGTTTCAATCAAAGTGCGAAAACGCAGGAAACCGCTTGTGCAGGTTTTCGGAGACTATTTGGCGCACAAGATCCTCGCTACCTTGGTGGTCGCATTTTATACTCGCTTGCTCTTGTCCAGCTGAACCAACTGGATACGGCGCTCGAGATACTGACTGCCGTATTCGATTATCGAAGAAAACAGTATGGTGACAAAGATCTCTTCACCTCAATGGCACAGTTTCCCATGGGAGACATACAGCGTATCCAGGGCAAACGAGAGCAAAGTCTCAAGAATTTGAAAGAGGCCCTCAAGATACGACTCTTGGTTGTCCCATGTGACAGCATATGGGCCCTAGACATCCGTATTTCGCTTTTGGTGGCTTACCGGGACTTCGGAATGCTCTCGGAGGCTCAAAAGACGGTTGAGCAACTCGAACAAGAGGGTGCTCTGCAGAACAGCTTCGACAGGCACTGTCAAGTCTTCCATCTCAAAGCTTTGCTGCTGGCAGATCGTGGCTATATATCAAAAGCCATTCTTCAGTTGGAACAGTTGTTCTACGGAACCGAACGGCAGAACTTCACGCGGTCTTTCCTGTGGGTTATTCTTGATCTTGCCACGCTGTTACGAGGCCGTAACCCACGAGAGGGAGGAAAGATTGCGGAAGTGTTGTTCGATCATATCCTTGTTGATCAAGCACCAAACAAGAAATTGGAGGAATCCCAGTTGAGCGCGCAGAATGTGCTCAAAATTCCAGAAGTAGACGAGGATCTAGCTTTGTATACCGATGCTGAGGAAGGGACAGAAAGTGTCACGGTCTTTGATGATCTAGATCCAGATCCACCTCGACTATTGCAGCTCGCGGAAAAGGCACTGACCCTGACCAGACAGCGCCAAAGTGAAGCTGTCGACCAGCTTCTGCAAAAGGAGCATGTAGCCTGGTATCGACCTCAGGACCTCTGGGTCAAGTTCGGTGGGCCGCCATCCGATACATCTCTGATGAAAGCGCCTATCGCGAAGTAGGATTTGGTTCGTAATGCGTAGTGGGTCATTTGATCAGTTTTTGTTTCACTTTCAACCCCTGTCGCTACTTTAAATCATGCAGATGGACTTTATTGGTCAGTTTCCAACAATTGAGCTACAGATAAGTCGAGGGGAGATTGAACTCAACAAGGTGGGTAGTTGTGCCATGGTCTGGGGGCAAATTCTACAGGGATCGAAACAACAAGCGTCCCTGCTTTCCAGTATATGTCACTTCCATTATGCCCGTCGGTCACCGAATTAGACAATAAGATTGAGCCGTATGGGAAACAGGGGCACGTGCAACGATGCCACCTGGTAGTCCAATATACTGGATCTCATTTCACGTGTCAAGCTGTCCTCACAATTTAGAGGTACTAAAGTAGGGATCTCAGGATCTGGACTGTTCTCTATTGCGATATTACCTCACCCAACTGCGGGGGTGGGCCTCCTGCCTTTCCCAGCGTGGTCAAGTAGCCGGTGACCAGCCGGGCGAGTGACCATGATCATGTCATAGGGAAGGGATGACAAACGCGTTGAATACATCGCTTCAATTTGGCCAGCAAATATCTTCGTCTTCTCTTGAAAAACAGGAAAATTACTATTCTAGATCTCCATCTATCTCCTTCGTGGTTTTCTTTGATTCGTGATTAAATGCAAAGCGCCTCGCCATGTGATGCCAACATGCCAGTATCCAGCGGAGGCCCAAACGTATTGTACCGGCCCGGGCTTCTGGTGGGCCATCACGCGTCAGGCGCACATCACAGCATTGTTGAGGGGTACATAAGGCAGTTTTTTTCTTCATCGTTGCAGCACTCTTGATATTCCTTCCAGCCATTTAGACATTCCTTGCTGTGATTATCTGTCTCAAGATGTCCGGCTCACCCGAAGGTGTTTACGAACCAGGCGTCGTTGACCCTGGATTACCCGTCGCCAACTCCACCCAGCCCTTCTGGCACTCCGGGCTACACCCTTTGGCGGACCACAAGTCTGCTTGGCCTCACTCAATTGTCGATGTTGTTATAATTGGCTCCGGTATATCGGGCGCCAGTATTGCCCACAATTTGTTGTCGAGACGCCCAGATGTCAATATCACTCTTATCGATGCGCGTAGCCTTTGCTCCGGTGCGACAGCCCGAAATGGAGGACACATCAAGACCATGACGTATGCCGTCTGGGATCATCGCAAGCAAAGGCTTGGACTGGAAGAAGCGATTAAAATGACGGCTTTTGAACAGAGCCACCTCGACGTCATGGCTCATATCATTCACGCCAATTCACTCGAGTGTGACTTCGTGCCCGTACAGGGTGTGGACGCGTACTACGATGAAACGGTCTTTGCAAAAGCCGTAGCCGCGCTTCAAGATATGAGATTGCATGCCCCCAATCTTGCGGACAAGTACAAGATATGCACAGACACCACAGTGCTGCAAGGGGACATGAAGCTTTCCGCTCGTTGTGTTGGCGCCATCACCACTCCCGCAGCTTCGGTGTGGCCATTTAAAATGGTCACCAACCTCTTAGCAACTCTGGTCAGTTTCGACAAAGTCAATATACAAACGGGCACACCCGTCCTCTCGATCGACGACCGGTCCGGAAGTCCATTCGCCACTGTTCGTACAAGCAGAGGCGATATACGTGCAAAAGCCGTGGTACATGCTACAAACGGCTGGCTTGGTCATTTGTTGCCTGAATTGCGTCCGTATATTTCACCTGTCCGAGGAAACGTGGTGCATTACGGCTCTGTCGCATCGAAAGAAGACGCTTCGGTCAACGCGAAATCTGCTCTGGGCCTTGACAGCAAGTATTCTTTCTGGCTACGCTACGCAGACAAAGACTACGACTATCTTATCCAGCGTCAAGATGGGGGCATTGTCGTCGGACGTGCCAACATGGGTCGAAGGGCCACCGGGGACGACAGCCAGACTGATCTACTTCCCATGGCGCACCTGCGCGGTTTCGGTGATCAGGTTGTCTCTTCAGCTGTGGAAGGCTCATCGGCGCACATCACTGATTCTTGGTCTGGAATACTCGGTTTCACACAAGATGCTTTGCCGTTTGTCGGACCCCTAACAACAGTGTTTCCCTCACGCCATCGTCAGTGGGTCTGTGGTGGCTTTCACGGTGTGGGCATGGTCAAGGCGTGGAGGGCGGGAGAGATGATTGCGCAAATGCTTCTGGATGAGACACTTGGCGATGAATTTCCCAAATCGATGATGATTACGGCTGCTCGCATGAAAGCCTTGCGGACCTCTCTGAGGAAGAACTCGGAGGTTCCGCCGCGCCTCTGAGTTTCGGGCATAATGAATGGGCAGTGCGAAGATAAGATGACAGTCGCGACCGTTTAACCGTTTCCTTCTCACATTCTTGCAACGACAATGCTCAAAAACTATTTTATTCCTCTTTTGCTCCGTTTCCATCCACAGGTATCGAGTAGGTATCTCGAGTAAGGAACGCTTGAGCAACATGAGCCCACACGATTATGAAGAATGTTTTGGATTATGTACCAGAGACGAAATTCGGACTCGGGAGAGTTGGGACACCTACAACAGCAAAGGCACGACACTAATATAGACCAAGATATATCGGCCTTTGAGTTGGCCCCTTCCTGAGTTCTGGGTGTTCTTTACTGCCAGGCGAGTTGTACCCCTTGAACATCCTCTTAAGTGTGTAGAATGCAGAACCCTTATCCAAGTTTCTTCAAATATCTACACCTCTCCAAAACCAACCCGTTTTTTGTTCACTCATACCGAACATCACTTTTGCGGTTTGCAAAACCAGTCAGCTGAGGTCACAGCTCGGCACGCGCGGAAGAGGTCGCCGTCGGACTCTGTCAACGTTGACTGGTACCCATTCCCATGCCACGTCACATAACTACGTTATTCATGATCGTAAGCCATGAACATGGCATTGCCGAAAAGACATGGTTGATCCTCACTACAGCTTGCTCAAATTGGGCAGGTCAGCCAGCTGCCCACACTTAGCAGGCGAACGCAAGTAATTTGCCTTGCAAAATATTTTTAACCACAGCTTGGTGGGAGGAATGGCAAGCTCTCTAGGCATTGAGCAGTTGGAGTTTGTTTCTACTAGCGCACGCCGAATCGCGCTCTATATCATACGGGAATCAACGTTGCCGAGAACCTTGCGCAAATTGGTGACAATCCATTCATCTGCAGAGCGCTGTACCTTAATAAAAGCAAACAAAGTGTGTTAAAAGAAACTTTTGCATTAGCGGCCCGTTGCAAGAAGGTAAAAAGATCACGATCACGCTTCGGAATCTCGCTGAAACCCAGCGGCCGTGCGGGCTTGCGTAGGCTACTATCCAAGTCGGGTACAAGGCAGGGGTGCAGTAAAGCACACTCCGAAATTACTTGGCACCCCGCGATCTGAGAGGTTGGCAGCAACGCTACCCCCCGGGAACGACCCTGGCGCGGCCCACGTTCGGCCCAAAGCTGCCGCGCCAAGACGGCACACTAACCGAAGCCTGGAGATGACAACGCGGTTCAGCAGCCTCTTCCATCCGGGCCTGTATCTTGACTGACCGTAATATTTGGAGTGGATATCCTGACGATGTGGTCCGGTCGCTAGTCGAGTGAAGGCTGCGGCGCATCTTTTTCCGTCCATACAGGTCTCCTTTTGAGAGGTGGTTACCCCTTGACGAACTGGCCCCGTGGTGTAATTAGCCTCCGGGATGCTTCGTCTGGAGCGAAGCCTGGGGGTAGATTTTGGGGTAAGGCGAGATGCTTAAACATACTTAAGAAGCTCATTGGGGTGGCACGGAGCAGGCAAGTAGCCAGCAGACTCAACAGATTCTCGTCTCGATCTCCTTCGTTCGTCACCATGGTTTCTCTCCGATCCCTCAGCCTCGTCCTCCTTGTGGGTACTGCTTCAGCAGCGTGCCGCAAGCAGTGCGTGGTCCCCGCTTCTGGGGGCACTTTATCGGACTCGGCAGCCATCCAAGAGGTTCTTGATCGTTGCAACAGGGACTCGTTGATTTTGTTCGAGGAGGGGTCCAACTACAACGTCTTCGAGCCCATTGCGGCCCTGAACCTCACCAACGTGATCCTTTCGGTTCAAGGCAATCTGCATCTGCCCCAGGATATCTCCGCCGTGCAGAAGATCGTCGCAGGAGGCAACGGCCACTGGTTCGACTTTGCGGGTACCGACATACAGTACATCGGCAACTCAGATGTGCGTCGAATTACAACCGAACGCTAGTGATACATACCAACTGACGATGTCCTCAGATCTCACATGGCTGGATCTACAGCTACGGCCAGGCATGGTGGTCTGCCAACGCGAAGGCCGGCGGCACCGGTCTCCCGAACCGTCCGCATCTTATGGCTTTCAAAGCCACCAACGGTGTCATGAACTACTTCAAGTCCTCCAAGCCCGTCGCCTGGAATCTTGCCGTCAAGGGGTCCAACATCAGCATCGCGAATGCCGTCGTTGACTCTGTCTCCGAGGACTGGAGTTTCCCCTTCAACACGGACGGCGTGGGCATCGGCGCCACTGATGTTCACGTCACGGACTGCGTCATCTACAACGGCGACGACGCCTTCGCCATCAGCGATGGCGCGAAGAACGTCGTTGTCGAGCGCAGTATCATCGGATACCAGACCCACGGCATGAGCATCGGCTCCCTTGGTTCCGACGCCAAGAAGTTCTACACCGTGTCCAACATTCGATTCGACGACATCACCGTCGCCGGAGGCCTGTACGCCGCGCGCTTCAAGTCGTGGGTCGGCGGCCAGGTACGTGGAGCAGAAAGACCGTCTCGCGCGCGTCCAGTACGATACTGACCAACCCTCCCCAGGGCCTCGTGAAGGACGTCTCGTGGTCGAACATCCGCCTCTACAACGTCACGTTCCCCATCTTCATCACTCAGACCTACAGCGACCAGGGCAAGGCGTCCGCGAACCGCCCGAACAACTCGTCCGTGCAGATGCGCAACTTCAAGTGGGACAACTGGGCCGGCTCGATCAACAGCTACAACCCGGGCGACGGCTCCTGCGCCTCCAACGTACGTGGCCCCTCCATAAACTTGGCACGGCTCGTGTCACTAACCATCTCTCAAGCCTTGCTGGTACAACGTTGGCCTCCCGAATCTCAAGCACAACGAGGCAATCATTGTCGAGTGTAATGAGGATGATTCGTGCCAGGGCTTTGCGTTTGACAACATGCGCATCTATCCACAAGATATGACGGCGCCCAGTGTCATCTGCATGAAAGCCACTGCGGAGCTGAATCCCAATCTGGGCATCGACTGTCGCAACGGCACCTACATCCCCCTATAGTTATGCAGTAGGATTGGAGATGTTCAGATTCACTGTAGATAACAATAGAAATGTATAAACCATGTGTCATGTATGGTACATGTCAGCCACGGCACGCAGCGAGTTGGAGTATTCGTAAGGCATTTTCGATGCGGTGATCTGCGGCGATCCCGGATGTTACGTGATGCAATGTCAACACCAAGGCGCACTCGAATGACGCAAGTGCCCACGATGTGTGGACAAGAGATGGAATGACATCGAGCTTCTTCACACTGGTGTAGTCTTAAGAATCTAATCTAGTCTATTCTTGCTTCGAGAACGAGCATTGTCTGTCTGCGCATTCACGCCGGTGGACGAACCATGTGTGCTGGTGGATTCGTCTCCGACCTCTTCCACGCTCATGTCCATGCGCACATTGAAAGTCCGACCCCGCCACACCACGGTCGTCCCAAGCAGCACGGCCCAGGTCCAGATTGGCAAGGCGAGAAGCTCGCGCCCTATCCACGTGGGTAGCCACTCGTGGAACGGTCGGCGCGGCGTGCCGCCGGAACTGCCGGTGCCCCTCGCAAACCTGGGCGTGTTCTCGTCAACCTCAACCGTCTTTCCAGCATGCAGCTTGTTGTAGGCGAGCCAGTCTCCGATCATCCAGAGCGTAACCGATGCGAGCCATGCGACTCCCATGGCACTCCACGTCTGAGGGATGCCGAACGTCTGGTTGAACCAGGGAATGGTGGTGATAGCAAAGGAAGAGTAGGAGCAGCACAAAAGTGACTCGACACCAGGCTCCACGATGGTGGCGGCGATGACGGTCCACTTCCTCGCGCGAAGCCATCTGACTCGGCGTGCAATGTAGGCCTGCACCGACATGTCGGCCATGGGCTGAATCGCAATGTCTCCAAAGACAAGACCATGGTTGCGAAGTCCGGGCAGCTTTGATCGCCAGAGAAGATCACCGATGAGGTGGTCCTCACAGATGTAATCCGAGAAGTAGTCGATGCCGGTTGGGTGGCTCTTGTCGGTGGGCAGGTCGGGATTCCGCGTGGGGTCCGTAAGCATGTCGAGGTGGGACTTGCGGAACATGTTGGACTTGCCGACGACGCAGGGTGCGACGCCGACCGTATTGATGGCACTGTAGAATTTGGCGTGGGTGGTCGCCATGAACATTTCGTCCAAGCGACCGCCGCCGTACTGTTGGATTTGCGGGAGAAGAGACTGATCGCGCTTGACTTTTGCCGGATCAGAGGAAGTACCAGTTTCCGAGGAAGCAGATAGAAGGGCTTGCGACTCGGAAGTACGGTCCCAGAGCCCCATGATATCCACGACCAAGGGCAGCAGATGGACAAACTTGTAGGGCGTCGCGCGACTCCCGTCATGTTGCAGGCCCAGCAGCTTGTCCGCCATGCGCCCTGCCACACCCCGCCCAACCCAGATGTTGCAGTCGATTATCCAGACGAGGTCTCCCTTCGCCTCACGATAGCCCCGACTGATGTTCCGGATCTTGGGGTTTGGACCCAGATTATTGACGTGGCCGTCAGAACCATGGAGCAGAGGGTCTTCCTTCTCGACAAGAACTCGGGCGTCGAAGCCAGGGAAGTCTCGTACAAGCTGGACGAGGACAGCGTAGGCAGGGTCGGACTTGTCAGCGACGCACAGGTGGATGGTCAGTTTGTCGCGCGGGTAGTCGAGGCGAAATGTGGAGGCGATGCACTGGTAGAGTTCGGTTTCTAGGCCCTTGACAGGACGGATGATCGTGATGTGTGGCACATCTGCCGAGGGTAGGTTCGAGGAAACAGCTGGACGAGACCGGGAGGCGTACTTTGTGAAGCTATTCTCGTGTCAATGGGGATGAGGACAGGAAAGGCTTGGTGAACTGAGCTCTCACGTACATCCTCGTATTACCAATGCACTGGACCAGAAAGATGAAGACGCTCCATGTTCCCGCCAGGTACGCAGCTCCCTGAACGAGAAGCGAAAGGTCGAGCATGATGTTGCGCTGGATAAGATCTGGGGGGGCAAGGCGATCGATTTCAGGGAAACGCCATTCATGCAGTCGTTCAAGTCATTAGTCGTCAATATCTGCCACGTCACCGACTCTGGGGAGGGGCAACGCAACGGTTGCACATGGCGAGGAACAAAGGAGTAAGTAGCATCAGATACGATGCGAAACTCTCACGCGAAATGGACAGCCGATGGTGTTGGTGTGAGGACCTGCGAAATGGGTGCCCCACTTGGCGAGATGACAGACCGCCGGCCTGTCCTTCTGTCCAAGGTCAATAATGCTCATCGTACCTTAAGATACCTTACCTTACCTAGGTAGGTACCTAGTTACAGCAGAGATCGGCGAGCCGTGTTTTTCCGCCCTGGACCGACCCCGCTGGAAGCTCGACCCATTAGGGCACCTGTGATTTGCCAGCCTCGCTGTGGGGACCTAGAAAAGCCGACTCCAAAATCTGCGAAGACCTCGCCTTTTCCTTCCTGCCTCTTCCTTCTCCCATCAACCAGTACTTAGGCATCAGATATCGGGCTCGGTCCTCGAATGTCTGCACTAACTCATTGCCCATAACACCCATGGGGCCAGTTTCCCTCAATTGAGTAAGTCATGACGTTTTGTTTTCAGGGTTTTGAAGCCTGGCGGCACACGGTCTGGCGCGCGAAGTCGTGCGCCTCGGCCAGATCTTACGATGATGACACCTTTTTTTTATTGTGCTTAGAGTGTCCTTCATTGGCCTCGCTGAGGCAAAACAATATAGACTACAACGGTATCTGATGCATATGATCTGCTTGTCCACGGCTTACTTTTCCCGCAGCGACTTGGGAATCGCATCAAGGACCGCAAGCTAACGATCACAAAGAACAGAGATGAAGCGAGATAGCCATGGCTGAAGCTCAGTCCCCGGCACCTCAGCCTGCCGCCAATGGCGTCAAGTCCTCTACAGCGTCTCCTGCGCAAGTAGAACCGCGGCCCCAGCGGCCCAAGACGACCCCGTTGCATCAGATCTACGCCCTGCCGGCGCCGATCAGGACCTTTCCACTGCCCTCGTTCTACCCGAACAACCCCGTATCTCTCCTCCAGTTGGCCTGGGCGTGGGCGAGCCAGGTGCTTTCCCCGCCCCCAATTGAGCCCTCAGTAATATGGGAAGCCGTCTGGTCACCCGAATCGGGTTCCGTTCATGTCTACGATGATAAAACCATCCGAGCTTTGTGGGAACAGGGCTTTTATGGGAAAGGCAACCTCAGCCGAAGCGAGCCCAACTGGCTCAAGCGAGAAAAGGTCCGCCGCGGCCTCGTGCAGACGCACGTTAGCGAGGAATTGACCACGAGTAGAAGAGAGGAGCGTATCAAGATGAAGTGGGAAAGAGCGAGGGCAGAGCAAGACGCCATCCGCCAAGTCCGACTGGAAGAAGCTCGGCTCGCGATCGCACATAGCAGCTCTGCCGGCACTTTATCCGTGCCCCAGCCCGAAGTTCCAGCCGTGATTGCTGCCGTGCAGGCTCCGCCGACTGGGCCGCTGGAGCTCTTGTCGCTGCCCAACTCGTCTCTCGATGTTCCTCTTGCTGTTGAGCACCCCGTTCTTCCCGCAGAGGCCATTGCTGCAGCTGCAGACCTGATACCTGATGACAGTGAAAGCTCACTTGACACCCCGCCGCACCAACAGTCTGCAAACGGACACGCTGTGGACGGCTCGTCAATACCTACCACAGGAGAGGACCTCAACGGCCACGCGACGTCACCCGATGACAATGCGCCCGACGAGGGCAAGACGGTCAAACGTCGCAAGAGTGTGCGGTTCTCGCCCCGCGTCGAATCGGCTACGTTCGAGCACTCAGACCCTCCCAGTCCAAGCCATGCCTCGATATGTGACAAGACAACCAATGGATCACCGCACGGCGCGAAACGTGACGCGGTGTGGCCCAATGGTTCTCTACGACACAAAGCTGTTCCCGAGATGCCGGAGGCGACAGATGAGATCCTGAACAAGGAACACCTCCAGCTGACGGGCGAGGAAGCGCTCTTCCTGAGCTTCGGTCTCGGCACTCTCAAGGTCTTGGATCCCCAAACGAAGACGCCAATCGACACGTCCTCCCTATTGACGCTCTTCCGCCAAAACGCCGTCTTCCCGCCTCTGCCGCCGACAGCACTGCTACCCGACGACAGTTTCCTGCTCAACTACGCGGTATACCATCATTTCCGGTCGCTCGGTTGGGTCCCACGGCCGGGCATCAAATTTGGCATGGACTGGATGCTGTATGCCAAGGGCCCTGTCTTCGATCACGCTGAATTTGGCGTCATCATCTTGCCTTCTTATTCACACGCGTGGTGGAAGGACAACAAGCATGCAGTGCCACAAAAGACATGGCATTGGCTGCATGGCGTGGTGCGTGTCCTCGCCCACGTGCACAAGAGCCTTGTGCTGGTCTACGTCGACGTGCCGCCACCGCCGATTTTCGACAAGGCCTTCGAGCAGGGTCCGGCGGCGGCGCTCAAGTTGTACAAGATCCGGGAGGTCATGGTCAGGCGGTGGTCGAGCAATCGCAATAGATGATGCGGTGCAAGTTTGGGCGACTGAAAAACCACCATGTACTCCGTGGACGAACACCAATGTAAACCAGAGAGCCTTTTGGTATCGGCCAGGCGAACAAGGCAAATCAGGAAATGTCTGAATATTGTATCAACTTGAACCAAACAAGGCGCACTGTCACGATTTGCTGTGAACTCTCCCAGGGCTCTGTGAAAGACGGCGAAATAGGTATGCTTGTTTTTCCACAAGTACCCCACACCAACCCCGCGTTACGGTGGATCATCATGGGCATGTTCCGCTGGTCCGATTGAAGGAAGTCATCGCGAGCCGGACGCTCGAACAGGCAAAATCGCGTTGTTAGCTCCGGCAAGCAGCCACATTACCAGGTTCAGGGCGCTGCAGTAGCGGCCATCGGCCACTCGCCATTGACGGAGAAATTGATCCCATCCGCGATGCGAGCGTCCACGGCATTTGGGCGATCTCTATCGACAGTTTACCTCGACGATGGTTGCGCGCTCGTCAAGACAGGCGCGCATTACCCCGAGATGGCGAGGAAACGTATTTAAGCCAGCGGTCGCTGCAGTCATCGAGCAGCGATGCTCTCGTTGAACGGCAGTCCTTCTCGCATCGCTCATCAAACGGCCCAGACGCACCCCATCGTCATCATGAAGGCCTCCCTCTCCGCGGCAGCAGCCCTCCTGCCCGTTCTCGCGGCGGCGGCGCCCTCGTGCCCCAAAGTCTGCTCCACCAAGCCCGCGGCCTTCTTCCTCGCCGGCGACTCGACGACAGCGGTGCAGTCCGAGGGCGGCGGCGGCTGGGGCAACGGCTTCCTCTCCTTCCTCGTGGCGCCGGCGACGGGCGCCAACTACGGGCGCAACGGGCGCACGACGGTCGACTTTGTCTCGGGCGGCCACTGGGACCTCGTCACGACGGCGGTGCGCGAGCACGCGGCCGACTTTGACGTGTACGTCACGCTCCAGTTCGGGCACAACGACCAGAAGCCGGCCAAGAACATCACGCTCGACATGTACCAGGAGAACCTCGGCGCGCTGGCCGGCGAGATCAAGGCGCTCGGCGCGACGCCCATCCTCGTGACGCCGCTCTCGCGGCGGAACTTCAAGGGCGCCGTGACGGACGACAGCCTGAGGAACGAGAGGGTGAGGACCATGGCGGCGGCGGAGGAGACGAGGACGCAGTTCATCGACCTCTACAAGAACAGCAAGGCGCTCGTGGAGGCGGTGGGCGAGCAGCGGTCTCATGACGAGTGGAACCTCAAGGAGGGCGACAACACGCATCTCAATGACTGGGGCAGCGTCGTGTTTGGACGGCTCGTGGCGGACCTCATCTTGGAGAAGGAGGCGTGCTTGAAGAGCTGGATTGGAACGAACGAGACGTTGAGTGATTGGATCTGGGGCGAGATCCAGGAGTAAAAGGTGTTTGGGGAGACTCTAAGAGAATGAATGGAAGAGGCTCTATGAGAACGACTAGAAGAGACTCTATCGAAATGACCGGAACAGACTCTTCATGACAAATGACGGTATGCTGTAAAGAGGAAGAAGGGGTACGCATGCCACCGCATGATGGTGAGTGCGTGGGAGCATGTACTCAAGTAAGCATCGTTACATATAAACCATATAGATAGACTATGCCTCTATCAGGTCTAAGTCCAAGCTCTCGACGATCGATCTACCCCTCTGTGGAGCTCCGACCGTGGAGCTCTCCCGGCTTCCATCGCACATGTTCCTCGGCTTGTCGGTTGAGCTGGGGCTTCTTCGTCGTCGCCTTTTTCCTTTGCCCGTTTCTCATGATCTTCTGTTTCGCGGCCGTGCCATTTTGACCGTCTTTCTTGTACCTTTATTTCGAAGAAACACGCCATGTACGCACGTTCGCGAGCGCTGCGCGCCGTCCAAGGAGCTGCCGCGCGGCACACAGATGGCCTGATCACTCGAACACCACCGACCCCTCGATGCGTCAAATGTCCTGCCCCTGCAACGTCATTCCACACGAGCTCGCAATTCCGGCAAGGCGAGGCCACCGGCAGTGTCCCGAAAACGGCTACGTCTGCCTCGAGCCCGCCCCTCGTGCCCGCATCGTTGAAGCGACGCAAAGCGGCCGCTCGACAGTCAGCTGCTGCCGTTGTCTGCCGTGTTTCTGCGGCGGACGCAGCCCTGCTGACGATCGAAGGCCCGGATCTACCTCCGACCGAGGTGCCTGCTGGCTGGCTGCGCGACCGATGCCCACAAAGCACAAGCCCCTCGTCCGGCAACAAGAATTTTGCCACCGGCGAGATTCCCGTCGACATCGCGATCGAGTCCGTCCGACAGGACAGCGAGGGCCACTGGGAAATCACATGGCGCAACAATATCCCCCGCTTTGTTGCCGATGGCATCAACACCTCCGTCTTCACATCAGGGCAGCTCCGGGGGGCTCTACAGACCGAGTTCGCGTCGCGGCATCTGGCCGTGCTGCAGCACCACGCTGTCCCAACGGCGAGCACATGGAACCGCAGGACGCTGTACCCGCGCGAGGTCTCGTACGCAGACTGGATGGCCGGCGAGGGCCACTTTGCAGCCGCCGTCACCGAGCTCGCCGAGTCTGGTCTCGTCTTCATCACGGGCGTGCCCAAGGACCACGACTCGGTCAAGACGATGGCCCTGCAATTCGGGGGCCTGAAGGAGACCTTCTACGGCAACACGTGGGACGTCGTGTCGAAGCCGCGCGCCGAGAACGTCGCCTACACGAGCGAATACCTCGGCCTGCACTCCGACATGCTCTACCTCCACTCGCCGCCCAAGCTGCAGTTCCTCCACTGCCTCGAGAACAACGCCGTCGGCGGCGAGTCGCTCTTCAGCGACGCCATGCGCACGGCGGCCGAGATGATGGTCCACACGCCCGACCTGGCCGCGGCCCTCGCGGAGACCGACCTGGGCTGGCACTACGACAACGGCGGCTTCTTCTACGAGCAGGCGCGGCCCGTCTTCCAGGGCATGGGCCCGCTCGACGCCGGGACCCGCGAGGCGCTCGCCGGCGCGGCGTCGGCGCGGGACACCGCCGACGCCGCCCCGCGCCTGTACCGCGCGCTGCCCACCGACGTCTGGTGGTCGCCGCCCTTCCAGACGCCGCTGCGCGCGCCGACGACGCCCGCGGCGCGGACGCGCTTCGCCGCCTGGCACGCCGCCGCCTCGACCTTCCAGCACATGCTCGAGGAGGACGGCAACATGATCCGCCGCCGGCTGCGGGAGGGCGACTGCGTCGTCTTCGACAACCGTCGCGTCCTGCACGGCCGAACGGCGTTCGATCCCTCGTCGGGCGGCCGGCACCTGCGGGGCGCGTACGTCGGGATCGACGAGTGGAGGAGCACGATCAAGCGCGTGGAGCGGAACTACGCCGTGCCTGAGTTCCTGGAGGCCAGGAAGCAAGCTATTCGGGCCTGGTCGGAGAGCCAATAGATGTCGGGGCATGCGGGTGCTTGGGAGCTCAGCCCTGGTGCCAGTATACGTAGGGAGCCCTGCTGCATGATCTATTCCATCATGATAGGGCTAAGAAGTTGGCATGCAATACACAAGAGGAGGTCCACAAAGTCACAATGAGCTGGCACATACAATGAGCATGACGTCGTGATTTCGTGATGATCTAGGCAGGCGTATTCCTGTCTATACTGATGGGTGCCCTGTTCGAGCTTCGCATCAAAGCTTCATGTGTTGCAGCGGTTGATGCCCTCCTTTCTCCGGCCTTCTGGCTGCACCTGGCCTCCACTCTGGCATGTGCAGTACCCTACGCCTCCCACTTCTTGACATTGACGCCCTCGGGCGGCACCGTCTCGACCTTGCCCGTCTTGACATCTTCCCAGTTGGTGCTCAGCGAGGTGCCGTTGCTCTCGGTGAACGACTTCATCATGGCACGCTTCTGCTCGTCCGTCGCCCCCTTGTACAGCGTCTTGAAAAAGTCGTTGACGCTCTCCTTCTCCGTGTCGTCTTCGTCGGCCAGGACCTTGTCCCAGTTCTTGGCGCCCGTACGGGACGACGAAGGGGCCGCGGCCGCGGGCGCTGGCGCAGGAGCAGCAGCCACCTTGGCGGGTGCGGCAGCCGGCGCATCGGCCGCACGGCGGAGGGTGCCCCATTTGACGGGCTCGCGCTTCTTGAGACTGAGCTCGACCTTGTTGGGCGTGACGGTAAACTTGCACTGGGCGGGGTCGATCTGTCCGTAGAGGGGAATCTCATACCAGGGCTCGTGGCCGGGGATGTGGCTGAGGCGTACCTGTTTTTGCCATTGTCAGCAAGACTCGAAATGAATGCATCTGCCGCTGCTGTGATGATGTGTCAAAAAGAAAAAAAAAGAAAAAAGAAAGAAAACGTACCAGGTCCTCCGTGAACTCGGCGCGGAACGCATCCTTCGGCACGCCCTTGACAAACACCGTGACGGACACGCTGGCGCTGCTCTGGAAGAAGTCGGCCCGCACCTCCTTGGGCTTCTCCCGCTGCGCCGCCTCGGCCGCCTTCTTCTCGGCCACGGCCTCCCTGACGAGCTGGTCCTCCTCGGCGTCCTCCTGCTTGCGCTCGACGGGCACCAGCGCGACGGCGAGGCGGGCCTTGTCGTCGCCGTCGGGCACCCTCTCTAGCGCGGCGAGGACCTGGGCCCGCAGCGCCGCGGCCGTGTTCCAGATGGCGCCAAACTTCTTCTCCGTCATGGCCGCCTGGCCGCTCCTCGCCGTGACGTCCTTAATCTCGGCGAGGTGGGCTGCGCGGCTGGGCCGCCAGTCGGTGCCGGGGCTCGGCACAAGGTTCGCGGCGTCGCGCATCGAGATGCCCTCGGCGAGCTTCATCGACCAGAGGGCGCAGGCATCGGCGTCGGCGGGGCGGCCGAGGCGGAAGAGCGCGACGGCACGGCGGTACTGGGCATCGATCATGAGGGGGCGGGAGCCACGGGAGGCGGCCGAGAGGTAGGCGGCCTCGGCGTCGCGGAGGGCCAGCTCGTAGGAGGCCTGGGCGATGTGGCACCTGGAGCGGGCGAGCAGCCATGCCGGGGATGACGAGCCGGCGAGGGCTGTGTTGAGCTTGGGGAGGGCAGCGGCGTAGTCTTTCGCCTCGACGAGGGCGAGGCCTGCTTGGCCGGCGGTAGTCGACATTGTGGTGGAAGCTATTCTTTGGGGATACGTGTAAGAAGTTCGTCAGATTGGAAAGCAGTTTAGGCCACAGTGATGAACTGGGAGGCAAGCAGAATTGAGCTTGTCAAATATTGGTGGGTAGGTAGGTAGGTTGGAGGATTGGAAGGTCCAAAGTTGGAGACGGTTCTGGAAGCTATGGCGGGGCATCTTGATTCTGCCGTTTCGGCCCCCCGCGTCAGAGGGCCTCTGTGGCCTGGACCTCACGACGAATGTTGACCGCCTTTACACCTGGCAGTACCAAAGGAGCAGCTCCCTGTCAAGTCCAACGACAGGGGCCATTCCCAAGGGCCATCAATGTACACTTGGTATTCGTTCATACTCAGGTCCTGCTTATGTCTCTTTCCGTCATAATAGCAGTTCGGGTCATCTATGTACACTTGGTGTTAATTACTATTAAAGTCCTACTTATGTCTCTTTCCGTCGTGATATCGATTCATTCAAGTCCTCAGTCCTCCTCCTCCAGATGGATCACCTCATCTGGGTACTTCTTCGCAAACAAGCCCAGAGCCTTGATGGGGAAGGTGAACTTGTAGTTGGGATACGTGATCATGCAGCTCTTGTTGAAGACGCCTTCGATGGATTCGGCCAGCCACTCGCCGTTGGTCTGCTGCCGACTCATGATGAACCGGATAGCCCTCTTGATGGGCCCGACGTCTGGGTACTCTGCCTCCATCAAGGCCAGCGCGGCCCACGCCGTCTGGACGACGAGAGAACCACTGGGGTGCTCGACCCACTTCATCGTCTCGCAGGCCTTGTAGCTTTCCGACCAGCCGCCGTCAAATCGCTGTTTCCCCACGAGGAAATCGCAGCCCTTCCTCGAGGGTGCGCTGGTTTCGTATACGTCGCCCACGCCCGCCAGGCTTTCGAGCGCGAACATGGCGGCGTACGTGAAGCAGATGCCCCAGCTGCCATACCATCCGCCCTCGGCCGTCTGGTTCGACGTGATCCACTTGACGGCTCGGTCGCAGAAGACCTTGATCTCCTCGGCCCTGTACTCCGGCCAGTACTCCCTGAACAGGGACAGAGCCGTCAGGCACGCCGTCGTGCACTCGGGATAGTCGTACTCGACCATGATGTTGCCGAACACCTCGGCCGCGTTCAGGTACTCCATGTACTTCCCGCCCCGCCTGTTCTCGTAGGTACCCACACCGCCCGTGTCGTTCTGGAAGAGCAGGATGGCGTCGATGGCGTCGAAGATGCGCTGATCATCAAGCAGCTGTGGGTACCCCTCGCTCTTTTGCAGCATGATGACTGACTTGATACATTCCGAGACGCAGTCGCTGACAATGTAGCCCTGGTCCCGGTTGCTGAAGGGCCAACCGCCCTTGCGGTGCTGTCGGTAGCACTTCTCCTGGTCCTTGCAGTTTTCGCGGATTTGCTGTCGGTCGAGGAACCCGAGCGCCTTGTTGAGCATGGGCCGCCACCTCTCGTCCTTCTCAAGCCCCGCCGCCATGATGGCCTGGATTGTAAATGCCGTGTCCCAGGATTGCACGCCGTTGGTGCCATTGCACAGCATGCCCTCGGCATTCATCCAGAGAGCATCGTGGAGACGCTCCGTGTGTCGTCGAACAGAGTACGAACCGGGCCCATCGCGAATGTAGCACACAATCTCATTCATGGGATTGCTCACCGGCGCCAGACCTGCATAATCCGTGTTCGCATCCTCCATGTCAACCAGCTCGCTGACCCACGCTTCGGCCTTCTCCTTGATCGCGCTGGTCTTCAGATACGGCTCCCAAATATTGACGAGGAGCCAGTTGGCCGTGTTGAGAACCCAGGTCTTGGGGTGATAATTGTCTGTCGTCGCAATGTCGTTGCGGCGGGCCTTCCAGTTGATTGATGCGTGCTGCTGGACGAACAGTTCATTCTTCAGCTGCCGCGTCACGTCCGTCTCCTCACAGCTCCACCGCCTCGAGTAAATGTACGACATGGGCAAGTAAACCTGGCGGATATGGACCCACCACCTCCAAGGGGCGATCGGCACCCAGTCCGGGACCAACCATAACTCGGGGGGTACAGGGTTGACGAGGTCCCAGCTCGCGACGCCCAGCACGGCGAGCCACCACTTGGCCCAGTGTGGGCTGCTGGTGGCGCCTCCGAGTTGGTGGAGTCGAGCCCTGGCCTTGACCATGATGGGATCCTCAGCATCCACGCCCAGAAGCCTGAGTGCTGTGTAACTCAGGGTGCAGCCAAAGGCCGTGCTCTCTCCCTCGGTGTGCAGTCCCCATCCGCCGAGTTCCGGGTCGGCCCGCGCGAAGAGGTAATTCTTGATTTCTGTAGCGTGAAACGTCGAGATGGGCGTCTTGGTCACGTACCAGGTGATGACAATGCCCGGCAAGAGGAACATGGGACCACCGTATTCGCAACCCCATTCGCCGGGGTCGAGTTGCAACTTTTCGAAGAACGTCAAGCCGTTGGTGGCAGCATCGAGGGGGCTCTCGGGGGGAGGAAGATCGGGCAGGCCCTGGTGTAGCTGGTTAGCTGCCGGGATCAGAATCTTTGGAGGGGGGTGGACGTACGAGCGGCAGCCCGAGGAAGTACTTCTCTGCGTAGCTCTGAGGCCACTCCTTCAGGGCCTGGTTGTCCTCGACGTAGACCCAGCGATGGCGGCCATCTTCGTCATTCAGCCTCCATCGCGTGACATCGGTCTTCTCGAGAATCCTCGGCTTCTTGGGCCAGGGCTGCTCGGCGATGGCTTCAGCGACTCGCTTGCGTGAAAGCAGCGGCTTCTCTTCGTCATGGGTAGCTGATCCGTTCTTCAACGATCCGTTTTGATGGGAGCCATTCGCCGACCCGTTTCGATGGGAGCCATTCGTCGACCCGTTCTTCATAGATCCGTTCATGGTGCATCAACTGACGGGTAGTCGAGCTTTGGATGTCGAATTGGGCGCGGGGGCTGGCAGTTTGCAGTGCACCTCGCAAGATGTAGTAGGGTGGCACTCTCGGACTCTTCCTCCAGCCCGATGCACGCCGTCAAGGGGTCCCGCGGGATGCGAGTCGTGCGTGTACTGGGAGGGCCCGGGGTGGTAGCTGGCGTCACATGTTTAGTTGACCACTGTAGTCGTCACGTCGTTCGACAGTTCGTCCTTGGCGGCGGTGGTGGTTGGGTGGAGCGTTCCCAGCACAAATTTGCAAGTCCCACTGATTGGTCAATCGATCGGTGCCCCTGAGCCCCACATCTTTAATCTCTTGTTGCCTGTGGCTGCCTTGTACAGTGTGAACAGTGGGGTCCATTGCACGGTGTGTTCCTGCAGGGCCATCTTCACTGCCCACGATGCCGACGGCATGTCGTCCCCATCATGTCGTACTCGATATCAAGGCTTGCATGTCTTGCCTTACCGCGCAATCAAATCGACTCAGCTGTCGAAATTCGGCGGAGCAACTTCCCCTACAAGCGATGGACACGAGCACCGGCCCAACGGCTACACGTCGCATGCCGCCCAGCCAACCTGACCGATCGCTGACAACTCGCGCTGAGCAGGGTCGCCAGCCATCAGATGTCGATTTTGTTCAGAGTCCCAATGTATATCACAACAGCGCGGCAGCTGTGATTGCAAAGATCGATGGCATTCTCCGTGAAGTGCAAGACGACCTCTTCCGTGGCCGTGTTCTTTCCATCCCCTATCAGGCTCGACGTCCTGGCACCAGCCGAGCCAGCGCAGGTTTTCTTCGGTTCCCAGGGAGCACGCCGCGAGAAGCCAGTAAATTTGGTAAAAATGAACAAAAACATGAACTTGTCAATATGCCTTGGTCGCAGGTTGACTGACTGGGGTGTCGTCGACAAGCCCGGGTGATGAAGATCCTGAGTCTTTCGCATCGAGCATTGGTTGGCGGCATCATACTGACCAAACGGTGATTTTCTCCTGCTTGTTCTCGCGGGAGCCTTGGTAGGGGTTGACTCGATCTCAGAAACATATTTTACCAAGACGTTGAGCTCTTCGGCAGTCAGGCCAATGTGGATCAACTGGTAGACGACTTGGCCTTCACGCTGAACCTTGGCCGAGATGACCTGAATATCGTTGGTCTTGAACGGTGCTTCTACACTTGCGCGTAGCGCTCATTTGATTTAGGTTGCTGCCGGTAAGGGTCTTGCGTCAGGACCCGTCAAGATACACCTCCAGAATGGCACAGGGGTCGACATGTCCTCTGGTTCAACTGTATGGCGCACGCTTTTGAGCTTGAGCCAATCTATCGTAGTGCTGACTTACCAGGGTGTTCTCATCCCTTCGGTCAGAGACGTCGTCGGCATGAACTTTGCATCGACCAAATGGGTTCTCGTCATCGAAAAGGAAGCCGCTTTCCGACCTTTGGCTGTACAGCAATACTGGAGGAAGTCAGGGGCAGGTCATGGCGTGATTGTCACGGTAATCTGCACAGCCCGACCTTCAAAGGAGTTTTCCTGCTAACTTGAAGCCCAGGGCAAAGGCTACCCAGACCTCGTCACTAGATCGTTCCTTCACGCGATCCAGGCCATGAAGCCCGACATGCCGATATTTTGCCTCATCGATTTTGATCCAGACGGTCTGCGTATTATGCAATGTTACAAACACGGATCGCAGAGTCTCAGCCACGAAAGCCACGTTGTCCTGCCTCGATTGCAGTGGCTCGGCATTCGAAGCACCGATCTCATGCCTGATAGACAACGAGGTGCAGTTGGCGACAGAGAGGGCGCGCCACGAGAATTACCAGCTGAGCCCGCTGCGGTCACGCCATTGTCGTTGCGGGATCGGCGCTGTGCGAGGAAACTTCTCGCTTCATTCGGCGAAGACAATGCAGACATTGATGACTTGGAGTACAGACGCGAGCTGCAGATTATGCTCGTCCTCGGCGTAAAGGGTGAGATCCAAGCTGTGGATGACGTGGGCGACCTGACGAGATGGCTCGACCGTAGCCTACTGTGTGCGCTCGCTGGCCTCCAATTGTGAAGGGGAAACTTGGTCGCGACCTTTCCGGGAACGCAATGGCTGATAGTCGGCGATTCAGGGGTTCAGGGGGTCAGGGGTGGTGGCTGGGAGCACTTGGCCAGAGTCCTCGCTGAGGTGTCCGTGATGATAGACTCTCGACTTGGTGTCAACTCAGGGAGAGTACGGTGGATATGATTACCAGTAATGAATGTACTCTCCATTCACATCACTCAACTAAAGGTCCAAAGCAAACTTTCATCGTCACTAATGTACACATGGTAGGACAGCCTCGGTAAGAGGAACGGTGAACCGAATGTTACCCCGCCACTACCCCGCCTTCACCGAGCTCACCGGAAACCACTTCACCCCTCCGCACGGACCACATAAATTTTCGAAGCCTCACTCCCCAAACTCATCGCCCATCAGCTGCTGCTGCCCGTCGCTGCCCTCCCGCGCCAGTCACCCCTCCACCACTCTCCTCCTCCACCAACCCCGGCACACAAAGATGGCGCCCAACCTCACAGAAGACGAGGTCGACGACCTCATCTATTTCGCCCGCGCCGGCGAGCAGGCCGACCTCGCCGAGGCCCTGGCCACCCTCTCAGCCCGCGAATCAGTCGCCCCCGCCGCCATCCTCACGGCGGCGCGCGACGAGAGCAAGGCGACATGTCTGCACATGGCGGCCGGCAACGGAAACCTAGGTCAGTGGACCCGCACCCCCGTTCATCAGGAAATACGTCTCTGCGCCTTCATTGTGAAAATGGGAGAAACGGTTGCAAAAGGGGGAAACGAATGTCTTGGATGTGATGTCATGCCATGAGACGTCAATACTGACGCGAAAACGTAGAGGTCGTGTCGGCGATCCTGGCCCACTTTGCAGAGCTGCCCGCCGAAGAGCGCAAGGCGGCTCTCGACCAGGCCAACGAGTTTGCCAACACGGCGCTTCACTGGGCGTGTCTACGCGGACACCTGTCCGTCGTCAAGGCGCTGCTCGAGGCGGGCGCCAGCCCGGCCCTGGCCAACGACAAGGATGAGATCCCGCTCGACTGCGCGCTGTTCGCCGAGAAGCAGGATGTTGTGGATCACTTCATGGGCCTCTCGAGGGCGTTGGAGGGCGACAATGGTGAGGGAGGTTTGAGTTCGGGCGTTGGCAGCGTCGAGGTCGAGGTCGAAGAGACAAAAGCGGAGCCGGAGGCAGGGAAGAGCTCATAGAGTGATTCTCGAGGGGAAGAAAATCGCATTAGACAGGAAGGAAGGATATATCTGCTCTAGAGTGTTCCGCCAGCCCAATACAGTAAAAACGTCAAAAGACCACAGTCGTCTCCCGTCATAAAAAGCCTCCGTGACCCTTTCAAACGAGCCTGGAAAAGAAACCTGGCCTGCCAAAAAATCCGGAATCGAACATGTAACCCGCTCTAGGTGTATAGTGTGTCGTGAGAGGAACCTCGTGTATCTATCCGTCATGTCCCGGCCCCAGCCATCAGTTCTCTACAAGTCTTCAGTCGCTCAGCCGCCTCATGGAGCAGCTCAGCATGCGCATCCTCAAAGCTCGCCTGCAATAATCGTAGCAAGTCAGGCAACCCATCACCCAACCCCCTTGCCGTCTCCTCTGTGAGCTCAGAGAGGTTCGCGATGCGGGTCAAATACGTAGCGGTGCTCAAATATGGTCCTGAATATGGCGGCGGTGCCTGCCCGCCGTTCAACGCCCGCACAAGTGACCATATACCCAACGCCGCGTAGTAAAGTGACCACGGGCGGTGGGGGTCTGCCTCGTTGCGGCACGAATACCAGGCGTCTTGGAGCGGAGGGTACCCCGACCCCCGGCGGGAACCTCCCACCAGAACACGATGAAGCAGCTTGAACGCGTGCAGCACGGCATGTCTCGTGCTCGCCTTGCTCGACCAGATTCTCATACGCGCAACAGCGTTGCTGTAATCGCGCGTCGAAATCTTACGGTTGACCAGGCGCTTTGCGCCTGCAAAGACCTGGCAGGTCACGATATCGACTTGAAGAGCAATGTGGGCGAAATGGTAGAGCACAGATGGTGACTGGACTGGCCCATTCGCGCTACCATGGCTCTCCCCAAGATTGGTTTCGGACAGGCCAATATCGGCATCGTAGCTCTCTTTCCAAATATCGAAAGCTTTCAGGATCGTCCTTCGCCATGTGTCGTGCTCAGATGTGCGCGTGGGGCGATCGAGCCACTTGATCTGGCTGTCGCGATGAGAGAGATGCCAGCCAACGCTGAGAAGGCCGCACATGATGATCATGCGACCAAACGAATGTGTCTTCACCGGGTTGCAGTGAAGCGCAGACTTGAGCCCCTCGAGGAAAGAGATCTGTTTGATGCCATACATACGCCACGTGCTGTCAACGCTCCGGAAGCTGTCGGGGTTCGGCGCCGCCCAAAGGCTGTCATCGCAAGGTAGAGGAAGGCGGATCTCATCGGGCGCCATGTCGGCGAGATGGCCAAACATGGTGGCATGGATGATATCCATCATGAAGGCTCCAAAAACAACACGATGCATGGACTGCGTCTCAGCCCAGCGCACCCACCATGTTCGCGAGTCTGACGAGCCGTCATTTTCACCCGACGGTGGCGCTTCCTCAGGCGGTGACTCACTGCCCGCTTTGCCGATGAGGGGGCTGCCCCGGCGCAAGAGAGTCAGGGTCGCGGAGTGGTAGATATGCGCCCGCTCATGGAACTTGCGGAAAGAGAACAGCGTCTCATAGTATTCGAGCAGCAGAAGTGCCTGCGCCACCCACAGAGCCACAGGCGGATTGGCGTCTTCGGCAGTCACGATTTCCCAGCGAACGCTCGATATGATAACGTCCGCGAAACCCCCGTACTCGACGTATGTGCTCGTCGTGTCGCGAGCCCTCAGAGATGCAGCGCCGAGTGCAAGCATGACCATGACGAGGAAAATGGGGCATCGGTTGCATGAGAAAGTCGGCTGATGTACAATGGGCAGCCGCGGGGACACATCGACCCAGTACGTGTGCAGACAATGTCGCATCATGTCGAGACTGAGGCCGGGGACGTCACCGCCGCTCTCTTGTACGATTCGGGTGATTGAGGCCTCGTACTTGGGCTGTTTACTGCGGAATAGCCGGAACCAAGACAGAATCTCTTCTCGACGGTGCTCCGTGAGAAGGTCGTCATTTTCTTGGCGCGGCGGCGTGGGATCTGGCTGCGAGCGGCTTGTCAGTGACTCGTAGTCGTAATTGATGTTGTTGTTGAACGTCGACTCCAAGCCGCCTTCGAGAAACGGCATGTTGGCAACAGCGTTCAGCTCGTTCCAGCCAGCCTGAGCGTCAAAAAGCCACATGGCGAAGTTCTCGGATAGATGTCCATCCGCTTGAAAGCCGTTGTCGAAGGGCAACATGGTTGATGATTCGGCGGCCATGGTTACCGCCTCCCTTCCATAATATGCCGCCTTCGACCCCATGTTCACGTCCAAGCCGTGCATGGAAGGTTGCGGCGGAGGCCAGCTCGAAGGCTGAACCAGTCGTGGGGCCGGCTCCGAGTCGGGCGTCAGTAAGATGGCGGCATCGTGAGGTCCACTCGGGGTATGTGACGGGAACTGCGTTCGCGGGGCAGACCCGGCAGTGGATGGTATGTTTGCTGCTGGTGCGCTCGAAGTGGCCGCAAGTTCAGGATGTGATGACTTGAAGCTGAAGGTTCTGTTCCGGGGTATATAGGAGGATGTGAAGTGACGTTTCTTATGTCGAGCGAGGAGATCGGCGCGGACAAACTTTTGGTCACAGCCAGGTTCTTCGCAACGGAAGATTTCCTTGGGCGCATCTGCAAGTCAATGTCAGTCAAGCGGGCTCGGTCAATCGAGACGGCGGCGCAACAGAGGCGTGAAGGTCACAGTCGTTTCCAAGCCGGGTGGGGACGCCTCACGATTCAACTGATGCCGGTGGAGATGCTCAGCTCGAGAGTATAATTTGTCGCAACCGGGAAAGCTGCAGCTGAATTTCTTTACGGCGCCTTTGCGACTGGCGCGTCGGTAGCTGGAGGTGGTGGACTCTTTGGACGACTCGGGAGGATTTGGTGATCCCTCGTCTGTTGGTGAGGGTCCTGGGTGGCCGTGAGCGGAGGGCGCGCCGCCCGACTGGGGTTGGTGGGTCGCCATGACCAGCGCCCTAGTCGCGCATTTCGAATGTCGTCGCGATGATGGATATGAAAGTTGCCGCGAATCTCGAAGCGATAGGGCTGCTGCGGGGAGCCGAAGAGGGAGAGACGATCCAGGGCGAGGTCGAGATCGAGGTTGGGGGTCAGGCAATAGGCGGGAGAATAGGCGAGGTAAAGTTGCGGCAGTGGAGGGAAAGATGAGGAAAGAATGGCGAGCACAGCTCGCGCCGTCGGTCCTGTCACAGGCGAGAGCGACCGACAAGTCAGGGCAAGCACGGGTGGGAACGCGGGGTCCCGCATAGAGAGCGAGGCAGGTTGGGGGGGGCAAGGGTGGGCGGCCGAGGGGTGCCTGCCTCACAGGTCGAAGCGCCCTGGGCAAGTGCCACCAGGGCCCAGTAGTAAGTAGTCAGTTCCCCTGTCAGTCCTTCCTCCCTCCCCCAAAATGTCCCCCAATCCACCCCCCGATCCTTCCACTGACCCCACGCCCACAACGCCTTACAGAGGCCCGCTCACTCCATTGGCCCTGCTAAATGCAGGCGGGACCAGTTCCCCCATGTCCGGGCCGTTTTCCTTATCTCCACTCGGCGGGCGTTGCCTCGACCGGGGTGGGGGGTTACACTGGCCAGAAAGGTGCCTTACCTACCCAAGCACCACCCTACAGCACAGGGAGCTTGGTTCACCTATTGCCCCC
Source organism: Verticillium nonalfalfae (assembly GCF_003724135.2). Classification (NCBI taxonomy): domain Eukaryota; kingdom Fungi; phylum Ascomycota; class Sordariomycetes; order Glomerellales; family Plectosphaerellaceae; genus Verticillium; species Verticillium nonalfalfae. The sequence continues at coordinate 200,445 of NW_021167230.1, forward strand.
TTGACAGATCTCGAGTCATCATCCCACGTGCCAGCCGTGCCGGCCCATCACGACATTCCCGGCAACAGCATCGCCAGTCATAGTTGGACCTGTCATGGGTGGGTGGCCGCCGCGCCCTCCAACACATCAAACCCCAGACACCGATGGCGCTCGTGCCTTGTCCTATGTCGGCATCCGGAGCGAAAGGCCGAGTGGTTTTCCTTGGCTGATTTGGGTCTCTGGACTTAATCAACCAGCCGACTAGGCCAACTAGCAATCACAGATCGACAACGGACGTTGCATTCGGGACGAGCCCGGCCCATGCCTCGTGGTTATCTATCGAGACCGATGCTGGCAGATGGCTCGAGGCGCTTGAGGTCTATCGCATGGCAGCTCAGGCGTCTGGTTCTCTTTTGCCTCGCTTCGACGATCTACCCTTGATCTTGTTCATCTCGCCAACGACCTTGAGTCCCGTTCCACCCAACAACCGACTGGCCGCCACCGCCTCCCGCTCGATCCTCTTCCAGTCGCCGGTGTAATTCTTCGCTAACGGCCCGACGAGCGCCAGCAACACCGAGGCTAGCGAGCAGTCCGCGCCATGCCCCGGTCCAGTCCAGATTTCCCCGTCGTTGGCCCGCGCCGCGAACCCCTCCTCCCCGGCCAGCACGCTGTTGATGACATCTGGCACGGCCTGGAACTCGAGCACCCTGACCAGATCGACAACCACGAACTGCTTCGGGATTGTGAGGCCAATTTTCTGCAGCCCCAGGGCCAATTGCTTCGGCCGCGCAGTACACAGACAGAGCGTGGCGTATCTTTCGCTCAACTCGGCGAGGATCGCTTTAATCTTGTCCCTCATCAGAGCCGCTGGCTGCTCGTATGTGGAGCTCTTGCCGTAGTGGTAGTCTCGCGGCGGAGCATCCGTCACGTTGCCGATGAAGGTGAAATCGCGTTCCGACTCGCACCATCCTGAGGCGTGGCGCGTCTTCGAAACGCCTCTTTTCAAAAGTGAGACTCTGAGCATCGGATAGCCAGTGTAGCTCATGGGCGGGGCCGAGTAATCGAACAGAAGAATGCCGACATGTTTGCGGTCCCAGCACGTGGCTAGCTTGTCATTCTCGTCAGAGCGATCTCGCAGCCTGCTTAATTCAGTCGGTGTGAGGAGCTGTGGGCGCCGCATTGTGACGTTGGCCTTCAATGATTTGGTATGTGCTAATTGAGTTTGTGCCTGGAGGGTCCCCGAGGAGCTTTCAGTGCCAACCCTTGCCATCTTTAAATATGTGACATGTCTCCAGGAAGCCTTCAAGGGGCTACCGTTATGAGTCGAGGAAGCCTCGCCAGCTGCCTCGTGTAGAGTACAGCCCCTTTTTGGGATACGGGCGGACTTTCATCAGCTCTACAGTAACGCCCCTTATCAGCCTGCGGTGCCGGGTGACTCACCTTGCCGCATCGATCTCCTGCGTAAGAAGTGGGATGCATCAGAGGACATCGTCATTCTCGTCTCATTGGGGTAAATGCATTCCATGCTCGATTAAATTCTGGTTGCGAATAGTTTAATTTTTTAACCCCGCCCTGCACACATCGCGTCAAGAGCCCAATACTGGCCCACCTATCTCTCACGTCTACCATCCCTCTTTTGTGTTGGAAAGAGTGCGACAAGCTAATGCTTCCAACAAGAATTTTTGATTGCGGCTTGCAAAGCCAGACCTCGAGCCGTGATGCGACTACTTGCCACCTAAAGATGAGCCTTCTGCACTGGTGGTTGGGTCTCCTGAAGGCCCTCCTTCTGTGTCTTGAGCACCCATTCCTCGACCACGTGGGCCAGACCTTCGACCTCTTCTTTCGTGTTGGCAGCATGTAGACAGACCCGCACCCTCTCGCTGCCTTTCGGCACTGTAGGTGCGACAATAGGACGGATGACGTAGCCTCGTTCTTGACAGTACAACGCCAAACTGCGCGGATGCGAGGTCAACAACGGGATAATGGGCGACGAGGGCAACCCCGCATCAATGCGCACCAGCGGTCGCGGGGCCGCGCCGTAGCGTGCGCAAATTGACACAAAGAGGCCGTGCGTGTACCCGATCAATTCTCTCAATCGCCGCCTCAACTCGTCGGCCATCTCTGTGGCTACGAAGTCGTACGTGACCCTGATGCCCGCCAGGCTCGCCGGCGACATGGCCGTCGTGTAGATCAAGGTACGCGCGTAATTGATCAGGTACTCCCTGACAACCGGCGCGCAGAGGAGGATGGCTGCAAGCGCGTGCATTCGTTAGCGTCAGGGGTCCCACCCCCCTCCCCAGAGGCTCGGCACTCGGCTTTCTGGGTCAGAACTAAGAAAGGAAGAGAGAGAGCACTTACCCCCTGAAGCCCCCATAGCCTTGCCGAAGGTGTGCAGGCGCGCAAAGACATCGCGCTCGAGCCCGAGCTCGCACACCAGGCCGCGGCCTTGCAGGCCGAAGAGGCCTGTCGAATGCGCCTCATCAACGATGAGCCGACCATTGCCGCGGGGCAGGTGCTGCTTGATGCAGTCGACGATTTCCCGCAGCGGCGCAACGTCGCCGTCCATGCTGTAGACGGCCTCGACAGAGACGAAGACGTTCCGGGTCCCGGCCCTGACCTCTCGACCGTTCGCGCCCTGGGTCAATGCTGCGAGGATCTCACTGAGGCTTTGTCGTGCTGGCGGGGTATGGCCCAGAGTGTGGGGCGCCGCTGGGGAGACGGTGTTGTGCTTGAACGGCAGTCGTTGGGCGGCGCGGCTCATCCTCATGCCGTCGTGGGCGCTGGCGTGCACGAGCTCATCGTAGACCACGACATCTCCTGGCTGAGGGACGCAACTGAACAAGCCCACGTTGGCGTCGAAGCCCGAGTTGAAAAGCAGACCGGCAGGAGCATGGTGGAATGCGGCAACGTCGCGTTCCAGCGCTTCGGCATAGTTCGAATTGCCGTCGAGGAGCCTGGAGCCGCTGGATCCCAGGATGGACGTTCGAGAATTCGACGCGATCAGCTGTTCAAGGTGTGCTATGTAGGCTTTTTGAACCTCTGGCACGGCAGAGAGCGAGAGATAGGAGTTGGAGGAGAAGTCGACGCTCGTCGAGGGGAAGGAGGTCAGCCGGCGTAGTTGTGATTTTGACTTCCTTTCCTCCAGCCGCTGCCTCAGAGCTCTTTCCAAGCTTGAGGACGAGGACATGTTGACGGTGCACCCCGCGGCGGAAGATGTGACTCAACAAAAAAAAAAAAAGAAGCTGAACACGGGAGGTTTTCCGTTTTGCGTCGCGCCCATATATTCGCATGCTGGTCTGGGCCTGGGCGTCGCACATGTTGAGGGAATTGCTGAGGTAAGGCGAAGTGGCTTGCCGTCGGTCGGTTTAGCGGCTACAGAAGGTTTGACCCCCCTGTACATGTTCATCACCTTCCCTAAGCCGTTCGCACAGCCTCGCCCATCAGGCACGTTCTTAAGGGCCTCGATGCCCTTCAACACATCATGGAGCTAAGCAACATCTTGACACGTCCCCGCTCCCCCATTGACGCCTCTACCTTTGGCCTCAAGGTCTGGTGATGGCACCCTTATCTGGCCTGTTGTGGCGGCACCTTCGCGTGCACCAGGTGTACGGCGCCAACACGGACGTGGGCAAGACCATCTTCACAACGATCCTCTGCAATGCCGCGACCAAGTTCTACAACCATGAACGCACCTCCTACCTGAAGCCTGTGTCCACGGGTCCGGCCAGTGAGGCAGACAGTTCGTGTATGTTTCATCTGTCGATCCGCCATTTTGTTCTAATCTAACTGGTCTGCAGAAGTACCCAGCACCAGGTCCGGCGAGACGGGCCACCTCAGCCTGACCACGCTCGCAGACACATCGAGCGTTTCGCTCCCTCCGTCGCTGCAGAGACACTCGTGCAGTACGATGTACCGTGCAGCCCGCATACTGCAGCCAGGTTGTCCGGCCGGGTACCACTTCCGTTGCGGCTTTATCCAAACTTGGTCTGACTGGTTGGCAGGACATTCCCTCAGATGACGCTCTCCGGCGGTCCATCCATGATCACGCCCTCAGAAACGCCGCCTTCGGTCCTGGATGGCTGTTTCTTGAGACGGCCGGAGGTGTGCATTCACCCGGTCCGACGGGAACCCCGCAAGCCAATCTCTATGCGCCTCTTCGACTACCTACTGTCCTCGTCGGCGACTCCAAGCTTGGAGGCATCTCACAGACCATTGCCGCGTATGAGTCCCTGAAATTACGTGGTCTGGACGTTGAGGCAGTGTTGCTCTTTCAGGATGCGACGTACGAGAACCATCTGTACCTCAAGGACTACTTCCAAGAACATGCAGGCATTCCTGTCGAGACGGTCACCGCCCCGCCGGAACGGCACGAGGATCCTCAGTACGACCATGGCGCTCTGTTAGCGTACTACGAGCGCGAGAGCTCTAGCGAAACTGCCCACGCCGTCCTCAAGGACCTGGATCATCGGGGCAAGAACCGCATTGCGCGCCTCGAGAACATGCCTCAGAGTGCGAGCAAGAATATCTGGTACCCTTTCACCCAGCAAAAGCTACTCACGCCTGACCGCATCTCCGTCATCGATTCGGCCAATGGCGACTTTTTCCAGGTCTTGACCCCCGCCGCTGCTCCCTCCCCCGCAAACGAGAGTGGATTGCTACAACCGGCTTTCGATGGCTCTGCCTCCTGGTGGACCCAAGGTCTCGGTCACGGAAACCCGCGCCTCACACTGGCCGCTGCCTATGCTGCCGGTCGCTACGGCCACGTCATGTTCGCCGAGGCGATCCATGAGCCTGCCCTTGCTCTCGCTGAGAAGCTGCTCCATGGCATGGGCAACTCACGGCTGACGCGAGTGTTCTACACCGACAACGGGAGCACCGGCTGCGAGGTCGCCGTCAAGATGGCTCTTCGCGCTGCCAGGCTGCGCTATGGCTGGGCCGCCTCTGAGAAGATGGAAATTCTCGGCCTCAAAGGCAGCTATCACGGTGATACCATCGGCACCATGGATTGCTCAGAGCCGAGCGTCTTCAACGAAAAGGTAGAATGGTACAAGGGTAAGGGCTTCTGGTTTGACCATCCCAGTGTCTGGTGCCGCGATGGCAAGTGGGTCGTCGACACGCCTGAGGCGCTACAGGAGGACCTCGGTGATGGAGCAAAGTTTGAATCTCTCAGCGATGTGTTCGATCTCGGCAACAGGGCTCAGACGAAGGTATATGAGTCGTACAAGAACTATTTCCGGTCCGTGTTAGAACGACTCCAGAAACAGGGCGGACGCAAGTTCGGCGCCTTGATGCTGGAGCCTGTCGTTCTTGGCGCTGGCGGCATGATCCTGGTGTAAGTTGCGCTCCCACACACACACCAACCTTCATTTGCTGACCGACTGAGCAGGGACCCTCTCTATCAGAAAGCGCTCGTCGACGTCGTGCGTTCTTCGCCTGAACTCTTCGGCAACGCCACCACGCCCAGCACCACCGAGCACGACTGGCAGGGCCTCCCCGTCATCTTTGACGAGGTCTTTACCGGCCTCTACCGCCTTGGCCGTTTCAGCTCATCATCTCTGCTCGCCACCTCCGCCGACATTTCTGTTCACGCCAAGCTTCTCACTGGTGGGCTTTTGCCTCTCTCTACGACACTGGCTTCGGAGGCCATCTTCAACGCCTTTACGAGCGACGACAAGAGCGACGCGCTGCTTCATGGGCATAGCTACACGGCTCACGCGGTCGGCTGCCAGGTCGCCGTGGAGTCTTTAGACCAGTTGCAGCGCATGGACGAGAATGGCGCGTGGGACTGGGCCAAGAAGAACTCGAGTGGAAAGGCGCTGGGTGCCGCTCCCAGTCCGGGCGCCTCGGGCACTACCTGGTCCATGTGGTCGAACGAGTTCATCGACAGCCTCTCGAGACAGTCCGACAAGGTCGCGGGCGCTTGGGCTTTGGGCAGTGTTCTTACGATCAGCATGCGGAGTGATGACGGGGTCGGATACACGAGCAAGGCTGCTGCTAGGCTTCAGGCTGGCCTTCGCGACGGCAAAGGGGCGTGGGATATTCACACCCGTGTTTTGGGGAATGTTCTGTATATCATGACGGGCCAGACAACGCAAGAGGGCACCGTTCGAGAGATGGAGAGTCTGGTCCAAAGGGCTTTGGAGTCGCTCCGTAGTTCTTAGTGGACATTTATATGGAAAGTCAAAGCAGCTCCATGACCATCTTTCCAAAGAATCTCGAATCATTCCACCAAATGAGTGACTGAAGACCTTGCCTGCTCGGACCAGTCGCTGCCCGTATTACAGAAAGATACTCAGAGGCACGAACTAAGAGTGACAACACACGCGTCATCCTATTGTCCAAGCGTTTGACAAGGTCAGGTGCCTATCCCCATTTCCACTGCCAGCATGGAATGCCCGTGCTGGATGAATGATAGTGGTGAAAGTATATTTTCAGTCACCCATGAACGCAAAAGCAGCCAAATTGAAACGTAGTGTATAGCATCTCCGTTGACCAAGCGTTGCCATGTCGTGCTTAGTATGACGGCATCGAAATTGAGCTTTCTCATACGATATGGCATCTCCCATATAAGGCCATAAGTATGGTCATAATGCGCTATGTCCCTAGCAGCCGAAACCCAGGTAAGCATCGTAGACTCGTCGCTAGAACACAAGGCACGACTACCAATTTCAGAGAACGTGCGAGAGGCAAAGTCGCCGGGTCTCGGGCATCATCCTTTAAGCAAGCGAGCAATTGGACTTGATGAAAGATTCCCATTCCGCAGCTGGAATCTTAGTACAACTTGGCACCTTCCAGGGTCTGTGAAGAGACTAGCTTGACGCCAAGCAATCGCAAAAGGTTGTAGGGAGAACCGATGACCGTACTTTCTAGGGCACCACATTTCGCCAAGAAGCATAATGCGCACGTCCAGAAGTATGATTCCCTTCTTTCACAGTTCAAGCGGTTTTGTACAGCAAGGATACTTGCTCAGTCCTTCCGTTTTTGTCAAAAAGCATGTGTATGTAAGGCTAGAATTTCCATTGCTTAAAATTCATTCCCTCTCTCACATTGAATGTTCATATTGTATACGTTTATCGAACTCAAAGATGACGCAGTTGGAAGCACTAGTCACGCTCACGACACACCAACTTCCCAGACAACACTCTGCCCAGAACTTTTGAGCCACATGTATTTATCAGGAAATTAGCATCCTTCAGACTGTCTTGAAACTCCTCGAAGGCAAGCTACGGCCCACCCAGTATCTACAAATTACCGACAGCGATCGTCTATACTATGCTGAGTCCCAGTAACCCTCCCCAACGCCGGCCGAAAAAGAACAACGGGCTTCAATGCACATGCAGCGAAACAACAAAATAAAACCGCCCAAGCCCCTCACAGCTGGGGGTTGGACTTGGCGCGCAGCTTGGCGCCGTAGAGGTAGAAGAGGAGCGGCAGCGGGATCATGGCGGCGGAGAGGAAGCCGAGGAGGCTGTTGCCCCAGCCGAGGCCGAGGGCGTTATACATCTCGAGGCCGCCGAGGGGCAGCAGGGCGCCGGCGAGGGAGCGCAGGACGGCGAGGGCGGCGGTGACGGAGGCGGCGTAGCGGGGGAAGGTGTCGAGGAGGTAGTTCTGGATGCACATCTGCGCGTCGCGTTAGTGGGCATGCACACTGGGGGGCAGGAGGCACAGGGCACGGGCAACGTACCATGACGCCCATGAGGCCGGCGCTGAAGATGACGACGCCGATCATGGGGACGATGTAGTGGACCTGCTTCTCGGTCGTCCAGCCGTAGATGAAGAGGCCGATGGGCAGGACGGTGGCGCAGGGTAGGGCGACGGCGGGCGTCAGACGGATCTCGGGCAAGAGGTCGCCGCCGGCGGCCATGCGGCGCTTGACGAGCATGTCGGAGAGGGCGCCGAAGACGACGACGCCGATCATCATGCCGATGCCGGCGGGCAGGAAGGTCAGGCCGACGGTGCCCTCGTCGAAGCCGTACTGGTCGCGGTAGACAAAGGAGAAGGTCGTGATGAGCAGGTAGAGGATGCCGTAGACAATGGCGACGTAGAGGGCCATGCTCGTGACGATGGGCACGAGGAAGAGGAGCTTGACGGGGCGGAGGATGGCGATCTTGAACTTGTCGGCGACGCTCTGGCCCGAGTCAAGCTTGCTGTGCAGGTTGTTGTTGCCTGTCTCTTTGCGCAGCTTCATGACCTTGCGCTCGATGAGGATGGGGGCGTACGTCTCCTTCATGTAGAGGAATGAGGGCGGGATGCAGATGCCGCCCTGTGTTCTGTCTGTTAGCGATCTCTTCGACTTGGAGAAACAACGGATGGAATACACATACGACAATGCAGACGAGCCAGTAGACCCAGCGCCAGCTCGTCTCCCTGATGAGATAGCCACCGGCGACGGGGCCGATGCAGGGACCCAGTAGGGGGCCGAGGGCCCAGGCGGACATGGCGCGGCCGCGCATCTCGACGGGCATGATATCGGAGATGCTGCCACTGCCGATAGTGATCGGCACGGAGCCGGCGACGCCCATGAGAAAACGGAAGGCCATCATCATATCCATGTTCTGGGAGAGGGCGGTGCCGACCGAGAAGAGGACAAAGAAGATGTTGCCCCAGATGTAAAGGGGGCGACGACCCCACATCTCACTGACGGGAGCGACGATGAGGGGCCCGAAGGCGAAGCCGAGAATATAGACAGAGACGACAAAGGTGGCCGTGATGGATGACGTTTCTCCAAACTGCACCATGATGGCAGGGATACCAGGTGCGAACATGGAAGAGCCCTATTTTAAGAGAAACTAGGTGTCAGTAGGAGCCACGGTAGTATGATGATTTTGGTTCCGTCTTACCAGTGGTCTGGATAGGAGAAGCGTGTTAGCCAGAGACATCGGATCGAGGCTAAGCAGGGGGGGGGGAACTCACGTCACAAAAGTTAACAGAGAGATGAGACCAATATTGAGCCATTTTTGCCTGTCGGGCCAGTTCATGGGGTTCTCAGGGTCATCAGGGCCGTCCCAGTCGACAAGGTTGGGGTCATCGACTGGTTGAGGCTCGGTGTTGTGTTCGGGCTCCTGTTCTGGTTCGTTGTTGAGAGTCTTCTCATTCGTGTGGAGGGAATCAGACTCAGGCTCGGTCTTTGGCTTGAGCTCCTGAGAAGAACTCGGCCTGCTGTGACCCTTTTCCAGATCGACATCTGTCGTATTTGTTGCTGGTCGTTCGTCGGCCATGGCTTCAGGAGCTGTGGCACCTAGGTTCAAGGGTATGGTGGGTTGTGTGTGGTTCTTTTATTCTCTTTTTTTTTTCTCTCTTTGCCCTCTAAGAAACCAAATTAAAAAAGACCAGGGAAAAAATAAGGAAGCAGGAAGTTTATCGGTACCATAATTTTCAAGATGGGCAACGAGAAAGTCGGGTGACCATTGACCTATATCTAGGACAAGGTTTATGCAATACTTCTCGGAAGTGATACTCTCACGCGTTCCGGCGCACAAGAGTTGTGCAACGTGGGTCCCTCGCAAGCGACGGCGACTGGTCGGGCTCACAGGCGACCCCATTTGGCGCCCCGAGTTTGATTAGGTAAAGGGGGCCGCTTCAAGGATCCCCAATGCTCGGTCTCGCTTTCGGGGCTCTGTAGCTGCCCGCTGAACCACGAATCATCGCCAATTGAACCTCGAACCAGCATTCAGCCCAGGGAAACCGAACTGGCAAGGGAGATTCAAGACATCGCATTCGGGTCCCAGGCCCCCCTCCCCCTCGGCTCGTCAAGTCGCGTGGCCGACGCCTGGACAAGCAAGCACAGCCTTGGTGTTGACCCATCAGAGGCCATCAACCCCATGCGGCACGACGATGGATCGATGAGATTGTCGTGATGATCCTGACTAGGTAGGCGAGAAGCTGAATGACTAGATGCTCGGCTTGCATGGATTCTGGAAATATTCTGGCTCGGATTCTGGCTACCGTCGCTGGACCTCGCTCGATCTCTCCTTGCCCGAGACAAGGTCTTGCAGGTTCCCGAGTGTGACCCAGATGATCACTTCATGGGGCCGGCTACTTTAGGTACCTTAGGCTCGAGCCATCCCTGCAGACCGTTCGCTGGGAGGACGTGGCTTCGAGACCCCGAGTCTGCACTGCATTCCAGGCTCCTCGGGTTGGTCTTGTCCCCCCATTTTCCTTATTGATGCCCTTGGTCAACACGTGCCTAACTTAGTCATCAGTGGTCTGGCCATTTCCATCGAAACCATATCTCTCGGGAACAGCACCCAAGCTTCTATCCCCCCCCCCGACTGCGGCAGTGTTCATTAAGCTTTCTTGCCAGGCATCATAAGAAGGGTGGCGCATGCCTTCCACAGCCTCGACATCCACTTTGCCCAGTTGATCCGAGGCCGGCACTACAATGACGTTGCGCTCAACAATGTATCTCGACCAAAGCTTTGTCGACATGACGGCTCCCAAGTTGAATGCTGACACCCGACAAGGCTGGCAAATGGCATGCCGTAATCGACCTGTCAGCCCCCGCCCGTCCAGCATGAGCTGAACAGCCATATACGCTGTGCGACCCCCATCAAATGGCCTGGTCGCGGACTTTGGCACGAGGCAGTTGCTGCAGACATGGTTGAAGAGCCGCCGCCACGTTGCTCGCTCGTCTTCGGAACGGAATAAGAAAGACCGTAACCCTTCTCACCTTTTTGCGCGGCGCCAGAATCTGATCTTTCCCTCATCATCACGAGAAAGTCCTACCAGTGAGCCACCCAGCAACGCCCAGCGATATTGTCCCAAGATGCCTCGCACCCCCGAGGCATGCGCCAAATCCACATCGGACAGCAGCCCCACACCACAAGGAACCGTGATTCGGGATGTATACAATTTCATCAAACAAGAGGGCGTGAATCCATATCCATATGGGGATGCCTATGGCGGCCAAGGCGAATGGCGGGAGAAGTGGATGAATTTGGAGCCGAACCCGTACGTCACTAAAACACTGCTGCGTCTGCAAAGGCTCTGCGCTTTGGCTACGTGGTTGGACTCGCATTGATAGCAACCAGGGATCCCTATCACACTCATGTGAGGGATATTTCCAGCGCCGACCACCAGTGGCCACACTTACGTTGGCTAGCCGATTTTATGAACATCGGCACAGTCACAGCACGGTGGCAGGAGAAAGCTGCCGAAAACGACCCTGGTCCGAGAGCAGGACGACTATTGCGCACCAACGTATGCTTGCTCGAATACTGTAGGGACCAAAAGCCGCCCCAGTGCACATTATATAAGACCCGAGACAGCCTCAAAGCGGGCTTGGCTGGCTTGAAGCCTGACCAGAATCTTACACTCCGTCTCTTCGTTGTAGAGGACCTCTCGCAAACCGTCATTGAAGCACTTGGTTACAAGTTTGGTGTGGAACCTGACTTTTTCCGCGAGCATCTGTACGCCTATGCCTGGAATAATCCACGCGATCCCTGGAAAGACGCCGCAACCCTCGAGGTTGACCTTGAACAGCGGCGCTGGTTCCAGATCAGGTTTCCTCGCGCACGGTACTTCCAAAAAGATACGACTTATAGCAAGGATGCTCGTGGAGAGGAGATTAAGTTCAACGTTGAGCGTCGAGCAGATGACGACGAGAACCGCGGGTGTAAGTGGGATGATTCAGGCGCGCTCACGTCTTTTATGAGATCCAAGGCATCATTGTGGACCAAAAAGAGAGGTTCTGTCGGAGAGCCCGAGACTGGTATGTGCACATCGAGACCTGCAACACTCACCATAATAACCTTCTTCAACAAGCCATCCTTCTCCTTGATCCGACCATACAAAAAGGAGCGCCACTGTGGAAAGGATACAAGAATTGGGAGAAACCTCCCTATCCCCTGCGGAGTGATCCCTTGCCGGAGGGCCCCAAGCAAACGTCGATTTTTGACGACTTTGTTCACTGGGCCCAGAAGCCAGAGTGTTTTCCTCAGCTGTCATTTGAAGAATGCCCGTCACGCATTCACATCCCAATGGCTGCCCTCCTCCATCTACTTGCATCAGAGTGGCTTCTGATCATTGATTATGTCAAAGCCCGGCTAAATATCATTGATTGGGAACTTGCCTACCCCCAACACTTTGTCAAAAACCCCGACGACATAGACGGCCGCATGCGCAAGCTCCACGCATGGCGCCGCTTCATCCCTGTTTTCCGCGAAATGCTCTCAGACATGCTTCTCCGCGTCTTCCACTCCTCTTCGCACATCGAAACCATGCGTGGCAGTGACTTTGATACGCGCGCCTGGCTCGCCTACCAGACTAACAACGACGGCCGCGTCCACGATCTCATCACCGATGTTGTCCTGCAACCGTACAAGCGCGATTTCGCCCTCGCTCTCGGCGCCATGGAGGAGTTCCAGAAGCGTCTCGAGCGTCTGACCCAGCTGGCGGTGCAGACGTCCATCGTTGACGACTCGCGCCGCAGCATGGCCGACAACCGCAATCTGCACCGACTCACGTGGCTGGCGACGCTGTTCCTGCCGTTGAGCTTCATAGCCGCGCTGCTGTCGATGCAATCCAAGGTGTCTGAGCTGGGGCACACATTGTGGGTGTGGGCGGTCGTTGCTGCGCCGAGCGCCGGGTTGACGCTAGGCGTCGTGCTGCTTATCAGCTCGATCACGGTGAAGAAGGCCATGTCGGATTTCCCATGGTTTGGAAACTGGAAACCGTTCGAAAAGAAGGACTCAAGTCGTAAAAGATGATGATGACAGGAATAATGGATGTGGTTACATACACGTGCGGTCAGCAGCTTCTTGTAGTCATTCGGTTAGGTTGCGTAGAGTACAGCACCTCTTCTCTGTATCAGTTCTGTTCTTTACCAACCGCTGTGGACGTTTTCTGTGTCATTGTCGTCCTCCATCTGGTCAAACGCGTCCAAGTGATCCTCCATGCCCTCGCCATAGTCCTCGACGTCCCCTCCACGTCCGGCGCCCTTCGCGTTGCCCTCTCCCTCGTCATCCGACGTCCAGATGTAATCAACAGGCGCAGGGCCTTCATCCAGCGTGACAGGCTTTCCATCCGTTCCCATGCTTCCAAGCACCTTCCCCTCAGCATCCAATCCATCAAGCAGACCGCCGTAGTCGGGAAAGACTGTCTGGAAGAGGCCGCGCGGACGCGCCATCTCGGCGAGGAACGCATCGACGGCCAACGCCGTCTGGCAGGGTCCCTGGCCGGACAGCGGCTCGCGGAGCCCGTTCTGGCGGCCCCGGACCAGCCGGACCGTGAGCTCGAGCGTAACGAAGGGGTCGGCGCTCGGACGGCGCAGGACGGGCACCTTGTTGGTGGCGTATCTGATCCAGCCTACCGGACGCTTTGGATCGAATTTCGAGATGTGCGTGGTCATCTCGTTGATGATCTCTGCCATCTTCTTGTCAATGTAGGCGAAATTGTACTTTTCATTGTCGACGACGGCGCTCAGTTTGAACGCGTCGACGAGGTGGCTGGTGCGCTGGCCGCCTGAGAAGACGTGGTCCACGTTGGCGGGGTCGATGTACCGCATGCCGTCCCGCGGTCGCATTTTGCCGAAATTGTGCGGTGACTTGAACTGCCAGAAACGATGTCCGGGAGCGGGCATTACATTGACGCCGTTGTTTCCGAGTTTGACGCGAAGGTCGTACTGCGCAACGTTGATAGACTCTTCTTCGGATGGCTGGAGTCTCATGCTGCCTTCGAACTGATAAGCCAGTTCATTGGCATCTGGCATGCCACCTCTGTCCGAGGGGTTTGGGTCGATGTTGGGAAATTTCAGGCCGAGTCCAATTTGAGTGCTGGAGCCACTTAAAGCACCCGGCTCGTGGATGGACTTGCGATGATCCATGGTTGTTCGGATGCTGGTCGGGACGCTGAGTTGTAGATATTGGTGGCCGTATCTTGTGGTTCGTGAGGAGTTGGCCGAAAAATAAGAAGTCTAAGTCTTTCAATATCCCAAGATTGTCGACGACTTGCCCAGCCTGTTCTCTTGAACGGGCAGTTGCGCCGAAAGTCTGTTAGAGCAGTTGCCCACTCACCATTCACCCTCGGCCTCAACTACAACTGGAAGGAACACAAACATTATGCAGACGCGCCACTTCCTATATCAACCAAACAAACGAAGGCCTTGTCAACAAAACAGACGAGCTGATGCAATGGGCCAATTGGTAGGCTGTCGCATCTTCAGTAGCTACCTCAAGCTGCTGGTGGGCAGCAGGTTCGAATCCTGCCTCGGCTGATCCGGTTGCTTTGCTTGTTCGAGTCCGGGGACAGGCTTAGATACGCTGCTTGCAGTACATCTGAGTCAAAGCGACTGGAGAAGAGGGGAAGGGTCAATATCCTCATCGCCTTGAATACAGAACTTCGAAGTCCCAACTCAACAAATAAGTAGGTGACAATTTTTTCCTACTTGATGCTTATGATGTTAATTTCGTGACTTTCTCCGTATGTAGATGGTCTCACCCTAAAACCAGACGCCCAACCCACAGTTCAGCGTCTAGCCAGCGGCAGGAAACTCTTCAATCACAACATATCAATCACAACATATACTAACATATACTATCGTAGTATCGTAGTACTTAATCTCAGCCGAGACTCATCGTCTATATCTACTCAACATCTCGCACGACAACGTTTCTCTGCTGTTGGCCCGCTGTTAGGTCAAGGTGACCAGACCCCGTGTCATTACACTCTGCACATGAAGCTTCTTCCTGATTTTCAGCTTGCCCATAATGCTGCTAGGACTTACTTCTCTTCATCCTTAGCTGAACTCATCGCCACCCGGTAGTTTGCAGCAAAGAGGGCATTGCCGATAAATGCGCCATGCTGCATGGCAACGACACTCCTTTGCCAATTCTAATGATGAGCTTCAGAGTCTTCAGGCTGATTGACGAGTTCTCCAGAAACAAATGCTGTTAGCACGGGCTTGCCGTCCAGAGCGTGCAGAAGCCTCAGCTGATGGTACTAGGTAGTCGGAAAGTGGGTCGTCACGATGCCTCTGGATGGAGACTAAGAAAATTTGACAATGTCCCAGGTCGGTTGACAACACTTCCCAGGAGCCATCTCAATGACCAACAGCCGCTGGAGAGCGTTGACATCACACTGAAGCCTACGACACACGTCTGTCCCTCCCAATGGCAACAACTCCACCATGGCTGCTTACCTTGAAGAAGCCGATGAACCAGGCCCAAGGTCGGTCAGCCACACCAAATTTCACACCACGCAGCGCACACACTCGAGATTGATCAATCACAACACATTCATTACATCCTCCCTAGCCGTTTCATACCCTATCGTGCACGCCATAAGGGCCCCGATTCCAAGTGTCATTGATCGGCAGCCACCCCGGCGGCGGCTCCTTGACGGGCGTATTCGCGCCACCCCTCGACGACATGGTCTCGAGCCCGTGCTCCTCCCACGGCTCCTCCGCGACCGTCGCGCCCGCGGGGCCCTTCTTCGGCCTCGTGACGGCCGTGCCGATCGTCTGCGGCGCCGCAGGGTCGGGTCTCGTGCTTCGTCCACCGGTGCCGCTCGACCCGCCCATGCGCTGCGGCAGCAGGCGGCGGAGGACAGGCACGCAGCCGCAGATGATGCCAAGGTTGCACTCAATGGCAGTCCACATCCATAGGGCAAAGCCGTCCCAGGTGACGTCGTAGGTGTGGACGGTGACGTAATTGGTCCAGTAGGTGCGCATGGCGCCGGCGACGACGACGATGACGCCGAAGCCGAAGAGGACCATGAGGCCGATACGCTGATAGACGGGAAGGCGGAGCTTCCAGAGGGTCGGCATCGGGAGGACCGTGACAATGAGGTCCGTGACGACCGTGGTGATGGCCTGCGCGGCGAGAGGGGGCCACTCGCCGATGCAGCTGTCAGCCGACGAGGGCGAGAGGTGCCAGTAGTGGGCCACGGGGCTAAGGTGGACGGCATGTCAGGGGGGAATTGAACTGTTGCGTGTCGGGAGTGGGGTCGAGACTCACATGCATTGTGTCCAGAGGACGATGATGAAGATCCAAATCAGTGCAAAGACGACGTAGATGGTCGCCCAAGTGAGTTTCCGGAATGCCGAGCCGAGAGGTGCAATCCGCAGGTAACTGGCCAACATGGACAATTTGGTGAGGCCAGAAGCGAAGAGGAAGATGGTCTGGGCAGCAATGGAGATCTACAGCATCTTGTTAGCACACAGCCGACAGCCAAACCAAAAACACCGTGATGCGGCTTACCTGGCGGCCTTGCTGCATCTGTTGTGGCGTCAAGTCCCATACGTGCAGATTCCATCCGTAGAACTGGGTCGCCAAGATGACGCAGACGGTGACTCCGGAAGCGAATACCTGATGAAAAGATCAGCCAAATTCATCTCACGACTGACATGTGACAATGACAAGAGCCAGGGGGGGGACGTACCGCGCCACCAACCATCAGCCAGTCATCCCACCAACTCTTTCGGATGATGCATAACCTGACATAGAGTCGAAGAGCCAGGCAGACCAGAGCGATGGGTAGGATTGTGAGCTCGACTATCATCAAAGCCGGACCTCTGTTGATGGGGTCCACAAAGTTGGGCTCGGGCCAGGAGGCGAGGACCTCAGGCGGTGGGAACCTCGCCATCGTAGGCAGGAGGCTGGTCGTCTTCTTCTTCTTCTTCTTTTCGTAACCTTAGCCTCTCATTCGGCGAGGTGAGCGTTTTCGGATGGCCCGGACGGCGACCGGTCGGCTTCAACACCTCAGGTCGGTCTGGTCGTGCGACCAGTCGTCTTCGGGGGTCGGACCTTGTTGAGGAGGGGGGCCCTCGGACAATGGATCAGGAAGGCCGGTGACCCAAAATCGCGGGGGAGAAAGTGGTAAGAGAAGTGACGAGGCGGGGTGGAAGAGGGTCTTATTCAAAGAACAGACGTACGACTCCATTATGCCGTCTGGGTCCTGCTCGCATGATTGACGGTGGTGGTAGGAACTACTGCGGTTTCCACGCTCAGTGGCGTCGCAGACCGGCGAGGTCCAGGCTGCGAGCCTCGGTGGTTTGGACGGATCTGTATCGTGACCCGGCCGCTGGCGGCATAAAATGCGGTCCCTATTACCTGAGCATTGCCTAGGTGGAGCGACCGCGTCTCTGGGCTAGAGTGCACCATCCGTACGCTAGGAAGGGCCTTTCCGTATTGCGCTTCGCGGAATGGAGACATGTGTCTCGTGGCGGCGGACTAGGGGCCGTACCTGGGGACGGCTCCCACCCCCGAAGAACTTCTTTGTCATTGTCGGGCCTTTGGCATCAGGAGAGGTGTGTCTCGTGAGGCAAAAGGCCAAGAGCGCAAAGGTTAATAATGAGCGTCGGTCGCGCGGTCGTGCCTCATCACCGAAGGCCGCTGGAGGCGACAACCTTCAGGCCAAGGATCGCTAGTTAACGGTATGGTTCATTGCGAATTCTCGATATTCCCGAGACGCGAAGGACTAGCGACGAAACATGTGGAGAAGGACCACGCGATGTCTGAGTTGCACGTCGAACTCAGCGAGGGTGGATTCTTTTTTCTTCTTCTGCGTGCGAGCATCAACACGAACTCGTTAGAAGATGGGAGGGATCCGGACACGCAATCGCCAGTCCTTGCCACCGACCGAGAAGACTCCTGGTCCCGACCTGTCACCCAGGCTGTCGTGCCCCCAGGGCGAGATGATTGACGGGTTGGTTGGGCGGGAAGGCGGGTAGAAAGACGCCAAGCTGCAAGTGACTAGACCAATGCAGGTCCTCGGCGAGCTGAGCCACGTGTGGTGGGCCACGATGCATCCGGGTGAAAATTCTTGCTTCATGTTGTTCGTACTGGGCAGCAGCCCGTTTGTCAGTTGTCAGCACGGCAGTTCGGATCGGCGAAGTCAGGACGAGCGGCTCGGAACGGAGCGGAAAATGAACAGAAGTTAAGAAAATTAATAAGAGGAGATGTTGAATTCTTTTCTGACGGAATCTAACATCATCAGCATGGATCTTGATGCGTCGTAGATCTGTGTGGGGTCTCTCGACGCAAAGCCATGCCACATTGCCCAATGCCGCACTGATAGGAGGGCAATGTGTGGGTGCCTTCTTTGGGCATTTTCTTAATCTGTCCAGCGCAGTTCCTTCATGAGGCCCTTGTCCGATTGGCAATGTCTGGGGGCCCTGCCTGCCTATTAATGCTGTCGTTCACTGCTGGATGCAACTTTTGCTCGCTCCAGCTCGCTCGAGCATTTGTCGATCAAAGCCAGCCGGGCTTCGAAGCAGCCTTGGCAGCAGTACAGCACTGGTATCGATCTGTCTGCGAGCCAGCGGGCGGCGCTTCGTCGTGGACGGGTCATCCGTCATCCTCGGTCGCCTGTCCTTTGTCGTCTGTCATCATTGCTCCATCGCCCGGAACACAGTCACATTTTTCACGACACAGTCTCGGGCGGACGCACCGCAGCCCAACGCCGTCCTGGCCCTGCGGTCATCCGAATGCCCTTGCATGTCGGCAATGATGCGAGCTGCAGCATTGCAAGACATCTCGTGCGGCGAAGCTGCGGGAAAAGCCGCATGGCTGTGCTCCACAGCCATATACTTTGTCGGCGTCGCAGCAGCCTTGAACTCACCAAAGGCTCTGGACACGTAGTCATGATGTGTGCTAGCATTGGCCAGAACCGACAGAGGGTCGAGGGGCGGCTGGTCGTGTGTCATGCCGTGGGGTGGTGAAGACGACGAGTTTGTCTCGGTTCTTGCCGGCGAGGGAGCAAAGGGGATGGAGGCCATGTATTGATTCGGATTGTACCACGGGATGCCATCCTCGCAGTACCGCAGGTGTGTGTCGATCTCGTGGTTCGTGACGCCCCGTTGGGCGAGCAGGGCTCGTAGCCTCGAGTTTTCGATGGCCACATCGCGGGCTGCACGCTGCATTTCCAGAGAGGCTTCAATGCCTCGCTGCTCGTACTCTTGCACTTTTCGCTGCAGGTCTTCGACGAGCTCTTTTCGTTGGGCACGCGAGCGGCGCTGGTTTTCACGGATGCGGCTGGCGTTGGGTGAGTTTGCTGTTTGGGACTGTGCAGACTTTTGGGTCAGAATTTGAGCGGACAGGGATCTCAAGCAATGGGATGGATGGCATGGAAAGAGTTGTGAAAAACTTACTCGACCGCGCTTTGCCTTTTTTGCCGGTGGCTGGACGCCTTCTGTCTCTGTAGTCGACATTGCGAGCAGAAAGTGAGGGGTATCGTGGGTTTTCGGCTGGTATGGTAGGGTTTCGCTTCACCGCACGGGTGGTATGTCACTGGGAAAATCGGCTGGTGTTTGTTGGTCCTGGTTCTTCGTTGTTGATGGGGGGATCTCGACAGGCAACAGGAGCTTGGCGGTCAGTGCAATGCCGGACTGGGACCTGGGCCGTGGACGTGGAGCCTTTCCACCGGGGTGGGAATGGTCAGCTGAAAATTGCACTACCGGGGCTCTGCCGCTTTTCCAGGGTCCATCGTTTCAGTTCATAATCTCTGATATGCATATATGCGGATTCGGAGCCTGCTCCCCTCCCTGAAGGCGCCTGTTCGTTCGCTGCCAGCCTCAATCCCATGCGACTCCATCAACATGCATGTATCACACGAGCCTTGCCGTTGTAGGCTGCGGCTGATGCCGGGATGCCGATGTTCACACTCGCGGACGCGAGCCTGATGGACGATTTCCTCCTTCAACCATACTGACAAACTGCCATGCAAAGCGATGTATTACCTGCGCACTTGTCGACGTCTGTCTTCAGCGGCATCATTACAAGCGATCCGTCGCGCTGGTTGCGGACGACTCGGCGAGGCACGGTTGAGCACAAGCATCAAAGGCCGGCACCTCACAACGTCCAAGTCGCTGCCAACCACTGGCCTGCGACCTTTGAGCCAAACGGCGACGCTCGCCATGGTACCCGGCCATGACCATGATGGCCGTCCCTCCATGGTTTTCAGTTACGATAACCCTGTCCTTCCTCTCGATGGCAGCCAAATCCGTATCCTGCAACTGTCCAGGGCAGGAGGTGATACCTCGGAGCTTCGATACGCCAGTCCATTGCGCTGCAGCCTGATCGAAACCCCCATTGCAAGCCCGCGTCCCTTCAAGGCTCTTTCCTATACGTGGGGCATCGGCGACAGGACGCACTGGATCGATGTCGCCGGCGCAGCTCTTCCCATCACAGCTTCTCTAGACACAGCCCTCCGCCACATTCGCTCAGAGGAACAAGACGTGATGATATGGATCGACCAAATTTGCATTAATCAAACTGACGCAATCGAGAAGACGACCCAGGTTCAGATCATGGAGAAAATCTACAGCAAAGCCGATCAGGTCATCGTGTGGCTTGGACCCTCTGCTGACGGCTCGGATGAGATGATGGACTGTTGGCAGGACATCGGCCAAGCAGCGCGTGACCTGGATATTGAGAGTTACTACAACAAGGAGAAGCTGTCACTGCTGCAGACCATGTTGCAAGACTTGACACCCTCAGATGAAGTCGGGCGCAACTTTAAGGCCCTCGTCGATCGAGGCAGATTGGCCTTTCAACCTCTGCTTCAGGCCATGATTGCCTGGAATAAGCGATCATGGTTTGAACGCGTCTGGACCATCCAGGAGGTCGGCCTCTGTCGCGAAGCGGTGTTTCAATGCGGTTCAAAAACCATTACAGTTGAGCTTGTTGCATTGGCCTGCCATGTATTTGACTCCAGCATCGTGCGGCTTTCCGACAACGTACCGGAACCGGAAACACTGCAGATTCTGGCTGCCGCTCAGCAGCGAAACTCAGCACACATCCTGGGCTCTCGCCGGCGTCGACAAAGGTTCAACCAGGGACTCGACGAAGGAGAGACCCTTCTTGCCCTCTTGAAGAAGTTTTTCACTGAGCGAACTTCTTTGGTCACATACATCCCAGATCGCATCTACGGACTTCTTGGTCTGGCCGTTGATGCGGGACAACTGGGTATCGTACCCGATTACACAGATGATGATCCATGCCCTTCGTTTACAGCAGCGGCAAGGGCCATAATTGAGAGCGGAGGACTCGAACTACTGTCGTATTCCCAGTTCCCAAAAGAACGAGCTTTGGAGCGTCTGCCGTCGTGGGTCCCCGACTGGCGACCCATGCTGCAGAAACCCTTCAATCATATCCATGACAGAGTGGATGATCACCAGTTTATGGCTGGTGGTGAAACCACTGTCACTCTGGTTCCTACCGAGTCAACTTCGGTTCTAGGAATCCGCGGCTACATTGTCGACACAATCGAACAAGTCACCTCGAAATGGAACGGCGGCGATTTCCAAGACAGGCTGAGCAACTTTCGCGACGCCCAGCAGCTCTATGAGCTCGCAATGACAAAAGAGGACCCGATCTACGACGACCCTCAGCGTCGTGCCGAGGCACTGTGGCGCGTGCCGATCGGCGACCTCTACGACGCCGACGACATATTTTCCTGCCGAGCGCCATCCGCCGCCAAATTTCATTATGATCGATGTATCGCGTTGTTGGAAATCGCTGTGACGGATGATTTCGGCGCTGATGCCGAGGAGCAGATGGCTAATTATGCGAAGCTGAGACATTTCCAAAAGCCATACTCGACATATCAAAGCGCTGTGTCTGGACTCCTTGGAATGCGGCCGTTTGTGACCCGGAGTGGGTTCCTGGGCATGTGTGCTGGAGGTACAACAGAGGGAGACATTGTGGTCGTTATCTGTGGCTCAAGGATTGCTCACATTCTCCGGCCACTGCAGGGCGGAGAGTGCTTCTCATTTGTGGGTGAGGCATATTGTGACGGCATCATGGACGGCGAAATCGTGCGACGGAGGCCCGAGACGACGTTCCTGATTGTGTGACATGCATGAGCGCTTGGTGTGCCTGGTTGATCATAATCCTTTTTATAATATCATTGTACCACAGCGTTGCGATTTGTCTCTATTAACCATTGGCGGTGGTGCTGGCCAATCTATATCCATCATCGGACGAATCGTTGTTTTTATTCTTGAACACAACATCTCATGCAACTTGCATAAAACCAACCGACTTACCTAAGCTTCTGAAAGAAAGTCTGAGGGCCACAGTCTGGTTGCCCAGACTTGCGCCTTCTCCTTCCCTCATATAAGGGGCGCGAAAGAACATCATAGACTACCTGGTATACGACAGGGGCAACTTAAGTCGCGACATGGCCTCGTTTCGGAATTTTCCCAGCTTTATGAGCTTGATTGATACAGTCGACAAGTGAGACGTCCGCCCCCTTGCGGAATAGACCAGGGCTGACGTGGTGTTGGGACTGACAGCGTGCCACTCGACTTTGACTTTGGTAATTTGTACAAGCTTCTACTCCCCGGCGACAGAAGACCCCACGGTTTCATCGTCCCGGCCACTGTCTCGAGATTGCCCTGGACAGGCGACTTCGTCGTCAACCACGAGCGCCGCTTCGTCCAGGTCAAGGATGCGCACTCTGACGTAGATCCCAGCAGCTGGTGCAATCGAGCCTTCCAGGCGGTGGTCGATGCCATCGTGGCGGACGCCGACACCTTCAAGTCCGTCCACGGACGCCACAGCGAGCCGTTTCGCGTCATGGGCGCAGACTACCCTGTCAGTATCGAGAGGTTCCCGGCGCCCCTATTCGGAATTGGCTCTCGCGGGGCGCACATGACAGGGTACGTGAGGACTGCCGAGGGCCTGAAGATCTGGGTGCCGAGGCGGAGTCGGCACTTGTTCACGTACCCTGGCATGCTTGACACGACTGTTGCTGGTGGCGTCAAGGCGGCTGACGAGCCGTGGGACTGTATCGTCGCCGAGGCGGGCGAGGAGGCGTCGCTGCCGACTGATTACGTCCAAGAGCACGCCCAAGCCGTCGGCGCCGTGACGTACGTCCACAAGAATGATGCCAAGGGCGCCGTGTTCCCCACTGTTCTGTACGTGTACGATCTAGAGATGCCTGAGACGATGGTGCCGAAGCCGATGGACGATGAGGTCGAGGAGTTCTTGCTCATGTCGGTGGAAGAGGTCACGGAGGCTATGCTCAGGGAGGAGTTTAAAGCAAACTGCGTGCCGGTAATGCTCGACTTTTACGTGAGGCATGGCATCTTGACAGCCACAAACTCGACCGAGTATCTCGATATTCTCACACGACTGAGGCGTCCCCTGCCCATTGTTACGAGCCCGAGGACTGTTCATTGACAGCATCTTGCTCAGTCGGGAGACACGTCTTCTTCATGGCTGTATTCTCAGAATCACATCACAACCACAGTGCAGCGCTGAAATATGTTTTGTAACCAACGTCGAATCACGTGTTATTACATCAAGCATCGGGTCGATGCCCCTCTCTATCACTTCTATAAGAACAAGTATGAATGAACGCCCGCTATCCAATGCAGCAACATGACCGATCAAGCCAGTTCTTCCCCTCAAAGCTTCTTGCAGAGCCTCGTGTTGCCCTCAATGACGGCCCACTTCTCCGTGTTGACGGTGGCCTGGGCGTAGAAAACCATGTTGGGATCCCACTTGTCGCGGATGCACTTGAGCTTGCCGTACGTCTTGTCACCCCAGAAGTGGGTGCTGAAGTTGGGGGTGAAAGGGTCGGCCTCGTTGATGTAGGCGTAACCGCCAGGGGCGGCTTCGCGCAGGCCACCGTCCATGTTGTTGGTCAGGACCTTCTGGAGGTCTGCCTTCTGGGCGGCGGTCGCGTTCTCGGGGACCAGCATGGTGGCGATGATGAAGTTGGTCGAGTCGCGCCAGCGGGGGTTGAGGGCGGCGGTCGAGCCAGAGTTGGGGGGCCTGAAGAAGTGACCGATCATGGCGCCGGTGTAGGGGAGATCGGCGCGAGGGCTCTGGACCGTGCGGAAGGCCTTGACGATGCCGTCGTTGTTGTTGGTGATGTCCTGGTGGGTGATGCCCCAGCCGCCGCTGAGGGCGTGCAGACCCGCGGCCTCGTCCTCGAAGAGCTCGTTGTAGAGCTCCCAGAGCGTAGGGTAGCCCTTGGTCATGCTAGTGAAGGGAACGCCGGCGGCGGTCAGCTCGTCGAGGAGGGGCTTGAGGATGGCATCGAGCTCATCCTTGGTCTTGCCGACGGCGACAAACGGGCGTGCGTGGAAGGTGAAAGGAAAGATCTCAAAGTAGGTGTAAAGACCGTTGTCGACAAGGTGGTTGCCGTACTTGTGGAAGATGCGGATGCCCTCCCAGATGAGGTTCTCGTCGTTGGTCAGAGTGGCGTTGATGTCAAGGAGGCCACCAGCTACCTGGACCTCGGGATAGGTGCGGAAAGTAACTGAGGTGACGACACCATAGGTCGAGGGACCGCCCCCACGGAGGGCAAAGTAGAGATCAGCGTTCACCTTCTCGTTGGCGACGACTAGATCGCCCTTAGCCGTGATGACCTCGAACTCCAGCGTGTTGTCGGCGGCCATGCCGTAGGCAGAGGTGAGGGGCCCGTGGCCTCCACCAGCGACGTAACCGCCAGCGAGACCGACAGTTTTGCACTCGCCAGTGACAAGGGTAAGCTTTGGGTTTTGCTTCTGGGCAGCCTCGAGAATAGTGACACCTTGAACGCCAGCACCGACGGTAACAGCGCCGCCCTTGTAGGCACCGGCACCAGACCACTTGCTGTGGAACTTGATGTCCTGGAAAGAATGAGTGTTAATGATGAGAGAGCCCCAGCCAGTGCTGCGGCCAACAAAGTCGTGGCCGGTGTTGCGGATGACAAGGCGGAGATTGTGGTCCCGCGCAAAGTTGACACCGGCCTTGATGTGGTCCTTCGTCTTGGCCATGATCACGTAGACGCCATAAAAGCCGAGCGTACAGGACTTAGAGGGGTCGGTCGTGGGCACGCAGGTGACGTTGGTGAAGTACTTCCAAATGTTCAGGGCCTCTTGGTCGACGCTGTGGTCTATCGTAAGTATCACTGTTCCCAAGGTGTCGTTCAAGAAGGTTCTCGACTCACGTCCAAGTCTCACTAGTCCAACTCTTGGTGACCTCGGCGCACTTGGCCGCATCGTAAGTCTGCTGAGAGCCGAGCAGACCATCGAAGGTGTTGTAGCAAGCAGCCTCGGGAGGCACGTGAACGTGAAGGTTTCCATTGACCTTGGCGTTGAGGCTGTCCCATTCGCTCTGCTGGGGCCAACAGGCGTCGCCAGGGTAGCACTTGCAGCCGTACTTCTGGCCTTCGAAGGTACGGGGAACGAGACCCGCGGGCTTGGTAGGGCCAGCGGACACGGACTGAGCCGCAAGGGCCACGGCGCCGACGAAGAGGGTCGAGAAGGAGACCATTGTGGTGGAGGATCTCTCTAGTAATGAATGTTGTCCGGGTTGGGCGTGAGAGGGATGGCCTTCTGAAGACCAGTCGTGAGGAGGTGGAGGGGGATCGCCCCGTACTTGTACTAAATGAAGCGTCTCGATTCCCAGGCCAGGGGGTGTAGACAGCCCTTGGTGAACTTGCCTCCCTGCGTTGTCCTCGACGACGTAGGTTGGTCTCGACTCGCCGCGTGTCGCTTCGGCTCGTGGGTTCAGGCATACCACATGGCATGCAGCTACTGCATTCAGAAGGAAGCCCAGTCCAATACTTGCTCCACTGATAGAGGGGCAGATGCAGGGTTTGTTGTCGCGAAGGCGACGGATTACGAATAGCTGATGGCCAGGTTGGCAGTTCGTTGCCCTGTCGCTTCGCTTCTACCCTCCGCCGGCACCTCTCAAGCCGAAGACGAGAGAGGGCACCTAATGGAAGCTTAGGTTGGCAGGCTTTTTGGCGGACAACATCTGCCGATTCAGCAGTGTTCGTACGGCAAAAGGAGGCTTGTCCTACTCAAGCAAGGGCAAGGTAGGATGCATTAATCTCGACACCCCTTCGCGTGGGATGTCAATCTCCGGTCCAGGGGTTCAAACTTCTGCCCTATAACGTCCGCTCACAAACCCCTCTGCTCCACTGCGACCCATCCTTCTCCAGTCTACTGGGATAAGGGGCTGTTGTGGAACGGGTCTAGAGGAAGCTGGTCCATGCCGCCGAGACGATGAAAAACCGCGCTAGATGCTCTAGAGCTTCCTAACGTTTACGCCAGGTACGCCACGGGCGGAGGGTTTGATCTGTCCGTCGTGGGACGACCCCCCTTCCCAGTCCTTGCATCGCCTCGAATTGAATCGACATGGAACAACGCTCCCAGCCGGTTATAAATGTACCAACGCACGAATCAGACGACAGACGCATCTTGCCCCCGGCGCAAACGTCTGTCTAGAGCTCTGTATCAGCCTGGATGGAATTGACAGATTAGTACAGTCCGAGGGGGGGAGGTTCCCCGCGATAACAGTGACAGATGGGATGACATGAGTGGCGGCAACCTGCTCGTCGTTATTTGGGATTTGAGCGCTTCTCCGCTGAGAATGGCATCCGTTACTAGAGGCGCGGCTACCGCAAGAGAGGTCCCTTGCGTCTGGTGAGGGGCGAAAGAGCAAGTCGCGATGCTTAGGTCCAAAAGTAGGCTAAACGGCAGGGCACCTTGGGGCCAACTTGCGGCCCCGGAACCCGCCCGCGAAGCCTAACGAAACCTAAAGAAGCTTAACGGCAGGCGTCACGTCTGCTCAGGTCCGCTATCATCCTGAAGAAAGTTGTGGGCGTGTGGAACACGAGAAACAAACGGCAAACTGGGCGGGAGTGGCGCAAAAACTGCGCTCTACAACGCCCTGCGCACAGGCAAGACAGGTTCCGACGGAATATGCCATCGAACGTTTCGTATGTTTTCTTGATTTTTTATTTCTTTTTATTAATTTGTTCATTTCCTACAACTAACAGTACCTTTAGCAGCACGCCTACGGTAATCTCGGCCTGCCCACGTGGAATTGGCATGCAGATTGCGCGCATGCACGTGTTGTTTATTCTTTTCGGCAGGTCATCCGGGCGAGCTGCTCAGTTTTACTCTTCTCGCCTGGGACGTTAGGCCAACCCTGCTTGCGACGAGCCAACAGCATTGCTAGGTGAGAGACAGGCAGATTTGCCCCCTCTTTCAACTGTTCCCCCCTCCCCCCTTGCGTCCCTTGTCACTTGCATTCTTCAGCGAATCAGACTCCACCGAGGGTCAGCTTGGCATCGCACTTGTTATGTACATAAGATACTGGGGTACACGTGGAGTCCTGTGGGCTGATGGATGGCGACATGTCTTCGGCGCCGAGGGTGGCATTGATCAATGAAGATCAATAATCTTTTGACCGATGGCCGTCAGTGAACGTCTCGGAAACTAGTTGATGGCTGTAGAAAGTGGATTCGCGCGAGAGGGGCCGGATCATCAAGTCAATCTGTATGATCTGGGCGATAAGATGAACTGTGATCGATGAATTGACCAGTCGTTCGACTGTCTTTGTGAGGCCTTGAACTGAGGCCTGATCGACGTTTCGCCGTGGGCATTGGAACATTCACCGTGCTTCGCTAGCACTGCCTCTAGTCTCGTGCACGACAAACCCAAAAAAGATTCAGGCGCGGGTATCATACATCCGCGGGCTTACCTGGAAGCCCAGCATGTGCCCTTTTCCCTCTAGCACTGGGCTATGTTACTGCTCGGGTTTATGGCCCTGTTTGGTACTCTGAAGGCCGCCAGGCAGCCTGAGAAAGCACCCCCGCGGCCGCTCAATCCGCCGCTCAATCCGAACCCCCTGTCTCGTCAACCTCTGTAGCACCGTCAGTCAGCTATTAGTCTTGTCAATAGCACGTGGAGCACATACAGCATCGGGGCCGCTAGAGCGCTGATCCGCTCCAGGTCCCCCATTTAGCCGCCGTGGCGCTCGCGACCTCAAGCGAACCCGCGAAAAGACTCCGCGATCACCACCAAGATCACTCTGAGAGATCTTTCCAGACTCGGGGAAGGCGGTAACCGCGCTCACCTCGGTCACCAGTGCCAGTCACACCCCCCGAGGAAGAGTCTGGTTTACGTTGGACCCTAGAGCGTGGCGGGATGTGAGAGCAAACTTTCGCCATCAAGCTGATCGATAGTGCTCTGTTGGCCGAGTCAGTGCCACCCGTGCTTGATTTTTTAGCACGCCTTCTTGGGATTCTTCTTCAGTCGTTGGGCGCTGTTCCATGTAGGTTTGGGTTCGGCAAATTGCTCTTGTGCGAGAACGAGACTCTAGGCGGGGACTGACTACTCCATACGGCAACTTTCATGTATCAATAGCAATCCAAGCTCATTTCAAAATGACTTGATTCTGATGACAGGCAGCATGCCATTCTGGCCCCACCCTGGGACGCGACGTCTCGTCGACGGGACATTGAAGGTGATAAATGACAACCAGGAGGGGGGTTCTTGGGTTGCAAAGTGCGGCGAAGCGAGCGGATGAGCCGATGTTAGACAATGCATCGGAACCTGCTCTTCCCCTCAGTTGTAGTTGGCCGAGACTTCGGCTGAACAATCGAATTGTTCCTTTGCATGAGTTCAGATGGGAGCGGTGGAGAGTTCCCACTTCCCAATTTGGGCCATTGAACATCCTGCAGGAGAGAGCTGACGGAGGGCCTGTCGCGAATACCGCAATGGTTCCGTTTTCTGCAATATCGATCCTTCAACTATTGATGCCGACATGCGGCAATCTGGCCGGCATACCATGCTCATGCGAAGCGTCTTCGGTTGGGCCGGCTTATTGGTGCTCCACGTGGCAGACCACGGAGTCGAGCTGAGACGAACTCACACACCGCTGGATTTGAACCGCTGGAAAAGCGATAGTACCCCTCCTCACCACGTGTCGAGGGGCGATGCCATGGGCTGCTTTCTCGCCTAATCGATGAGCTTGACGATTCAGTTCTCTCCGGGCCACATGGCTTGCATGTAAACCCGGCATGTTCCATCACAGCTGAAGACTCGCAGGCCTGCACTGCCTACGGTGCTTTCTTGGGGGTTCCCTGCGTGGCCGCTCTTGAGGCATCTTTCATACTCGGGGCTTCAGAGTCTCGCCATTGACTCTTCATGCATGCAACACTTGTCTAGGGTACCTTCGTCATGTCCGTGTCTCTGGCGAGCACCCAGTCTCAGTCCCAATTGCCCGTTCACAACCCGATTTGCAGAACAACTACTTCTACGGCATCCGTGTAGAAACGCACAAGACAAATCCCATAACGCAAGGAGTCCGGCCGTTGGATATCCATCCTTACTAACGTTACGATACATCTGTAGCGAGCCTGTCTGCAATTTGCGCAGTAACGGCAACGTATTTCCTCTTTCTATTCTTACCAGCAGACCATCCCTCGGATCCGGTATTACCTTGTCACACAGGTCTGCCCAGTACGCGACATCGCCGGTGAATGATACGGCTCCCTCCTCCGCATACGTGGTCGCGGTCTCTTCGTTCCGTGCTATCATGGCCAAAATAATCCCGAGCTCCGTCAATGTGAGCTCCTGTCCTATATAAGCACGTGGGCCCAGGTCAAAGGGCCGCCAGGCGTCCTTGATGGGTCACAATGGGTTACCCTCGCGCGCAAGGCAGCGCTCTGGACGGAACGCGTTGTGGTCTGGCCAGGGATATAGAGACGTTGCGGGAGGAAGGTACTCGGAATGAGCATGAAGGCGTCTGTCGGATAGACCATTCTTGCTCCCGGGTGCGTCAGGAAGAAGTTGCGGTGACCCTGTCGGACCGAGGACACAAAAGCGTCGAGGCGTAGTGTCTCTTTGACGACGGCTATTGTATTGGGAAGCTGTTTGAGGAAAGGGGCGCCGCTGGGATTTTGGAGGCTGTCGTTGAAGGATCAGGGCCAAAGACAGCATCGTCCTCAGCGCGGAGTCGGCCGAGGTTGTTCGGGTTTTTGTAGAGACGGCTGTAGGCAAAGCAAGCGCCAGTGACGTCGTGTCGCAACCCGCGAAGAGGAAAATTTTGATCTCTCCAATGGTCGTTTTGAGAAACTTTGGATCAAAACTATCACCCTGCGCGGTCTTGGAGTAATACTCCTTCAATATTCGCGCGGATGGCGAGGCTTTCCGTAGTTCTAGGCCTTTTGGCATGATCATAGTCTCGAAGCTACAAATCGATCAAAAGTTCATGTTTATTATACATGGTGCAGTTGTTTTGTCAGATATACCAACTGCAAAAGGGATGAATTTGCCTATCCCATTGCATCGGTGCCCATTTGTCCACAAGCAAGCTCACGTTTCTTTGAGCCTGAGTGAAGACGGCGGAGACTGAGGTCTGACTATAAAGACTTCTTCCACTCTGGCGAGTGTCGATGACAACGTCGGCTTAAAAAGGCCCATATCGTCTTACAGGACCGCCCAATCAATGATATCACACGTGGCTACCATGGCTAAGTTCTTTGGCTTCATTGTTTTGTCCGACTTCGCAATGCCCTCGAGATAATCTCTGAATATTAGTGCTTCCTCAACAAACTTGGGTATGAGCTTCTGTATATTCTGGACAGAGAAGCCGGGGTTGTAGGTGGACCGTCACCATTTCTTCCGAAAGGCGTCTTCACATGTTACAAGATCTTTGCATTGTGCCAAGCACTCACACTCGTACCAAAGAAAATTACTTCACAAGGGACTTCTCTTGGTAAATTAAGCAATAAGCCCAGAGTCGAAAACAACAATGGCTAATCGGGTGACTGGTCACAAGTCGAGATACAGCAGACCTGGCCTAAAGATCTCAGGATACTCCCAAACCAAGACTTACAAGCTGACTTGGCTTGCTAGTTCACCGGGACTCTTGTCAGTACCTTGCCGATCGTCATGAGGCAATCGAAGAGAGAAGCGTGACTGGGTAAAGCCTGCTGTCTAAGCATAGTCAGTGTCGCAGCTGTCCAATACATGCTTTTCCAAAAGACTAGCCAAGCGTGATACTCTTACCAAACTATGCATCTGCGCCAGGGCGCAAGACCTTGACGTCTTCTGGTACAATTGACGGCCCCTTTCATGAGATATGCTATGAAAAGCAGAGTGGAAGCCCTAATAGCCAGACTTATCGACAAGACGTATGTCAATGAAGCCATGGTAAGTCACACCACGTAAACAGACACTGCTGGTAAGGCGCTGGAATCCAAGCTGCTGCTAGAGGTTCGAGAAGGTACGATCCGAGACACATACAAGACGTAACTTGTCTGCGACTCCATCGCTTCATTTGTGTGGCGTGCCACCCATCATGGACTGACGCCAATGACAGATATATCCGATCAGAACCTTATCGTTGATTATCTCTCAGCGACGACCAGTGGCGGCTGTACGGCATTTCAACATTATTTAGACAAACCTAAAAAATCAGGGTCGAGGTGTGTTCATGTCCACTGTTCGAAAATTTACATCTCCCACTGACGACGTTTCGCAAGCTCGCCATTTTTTTTTTTTTTTTTTTTAAAAATCTGTATTATATCAAGGACAACTTGATACTACAAGTACATGAACAGCGTCGAGAACAGCGTGGTTGGCTATCAAAGCTCGTGTTTGTAGTGGATATCATGGGCAGGGATGGCACGATAGCCGCCTGGGAAGAATCAAGTCGAACTGTGACAAGAATCACGCTGCCGTTGTAATTGTATTCGACCACTCGGCTCATTCTTAGCTGTGGACTTGAGCCCTGCGGCCTATCACAAGGTTTCTGGCTGATTGGAACAAAGGACCTCTGATTCAGATACCTTCAGAGGTTACCGGCAGGTGAAACGGACACTTCGGCCCCATACAACGCTACGCGTCGTATCCGACAGGATGATCGCGGGCGCTGTAAATCACCAGCACTTCCTGGTTTGCGAGCGGATGTGAAAGTCGACTCATCTCCTGGGTAGTACGAAATCTTGGCTACTTGCATCAATCTGCCCTTTCCATGTTGGTATTCAATTTGCATGACTGTTCTCCGGCGCACTGATACTTCTTCAGACTAGGTAGCCTCAATTGCGGCTTCGTGTGTGTGCTGCTCGTGGATCACCCGGCACAGTGGTGGCGAATCGGCGACAGCGCGACAGCTCGTACCTACCCATCGCGGATGTGACTCGTACGATCTTGAATCGGGGAGCAGTCACTTTGGTGTGTAAAGGAAAGAATAAAAATTCAGCGCAATTCAGCGCAATTCATGAGTCGTGTACATCGTATGAGTGTCGTTACAATAATCGGTCCCCCCCCTCAAAGAACGACCCACAGGCCCAACAGAGCCACTACCAATGCTGCAGTCTGGTGCGATCTCATCAAGCCAGCGGCCGCCCCCTCGAATTGTCCCGCACTGACCTGGTCTTCATACTGATCTTGTACGTTTCCGCGCGGCCAGTACTCGCACACAAGATACCACCCATTCCAATCGCCGCCGCGACACAGTTTCCTCGCGCAACCAACGTCTGTAGTGTTCTTCCAGACCAGCTGCGTAAAGTGGCCCGTTTCTTGGTCGAATCCCTGGTCGTCAAAGTCGTACTCGTCGCGCTCGTCGCCCCACGCCTCGACGGCTGCCGACGCGTTGGCGTGACCGATGGCCAGGTTCTCGCCGTAAGGCGTGTCCGAGTGCTCGAAGTCGGGACACTCGTCATCGTCATCGCCGTCGCTATCGAGGTACTCCTCGGCATACTCAGCAAGCGTGTTGTTCCAGACGAGGTCCTCGGCGTCGTGCTCGGAGCGGTAAACATTGTGTGTGTCCAGTACCGCCGAGGTAAACGTGTCGTCCGATCGCCATTCCGGCTCATTGGACGGAAGGACAGGTGCTAATGTCGTCGTCTGAGCGAGCACTGTGGTTGCTGCGCCTAGAAGGGCAAGCTTGATGATGTTTGCGGACAGCATCCTGGTTTTCTGTGATTTCCGGCTGGAGCACTAATTGTCAGTGATAGCGGTGATGGAGTGATTGGGTATCAACCCAAAGGGCATTCACGAGAGTCCAGCGTCCGATCAACGGCATATATAATTATCACCTTTCAAAGGAAGCCCAGCCTTGGAATGGATAGGCATGACCTTGATTCCCATTCTACGATCATTCCCCCCCCCCGCCTCACCAGGCTGGCCAGCGGTTGATGACGCAGTCGGCGGTGATGGGGAGCGCTGGAATCCAATGAGATCAGGGCTCGGCACCCCGAACCAAGCTTCCAAGCAGACCCCCCTGTCACTCAGTCTCCGGGTCACCAACGGTGGCTGGCCAAGGCGAGCGTCGTCATGAGTACTGCCGCATTGGACAACGTGCCGTTGGGCCCCTAAACCCGACCCCGAAATTTGGGCAATGTGCTTGTTTTGGCTCGTTTGAGGCCCTTCACACGTGGCGGTCCATGTATTGCTGGACGACCGATAGGAGGAAACGATGTGGCAGTGCTGAAGAGTACGTGACACAAAAAAAGGCATTGACCAAGAATCGCGCGGCAGCCATTTCACCAGCGTTGAAGCTCATCTGCCATCCATGCTATTCGTGATGATCACGAAGATGGTAGTGGCGTGATTTCACGGTCACTGCACGATGCAAGGAAAGGACAGGCCAAAGGCGTCATGCCGTGGATGCCAGCGATTTCACGATTTGAATCTATCTGGAAAGTACAAAGTGATTGATGCCGTGCATGTGTAGATCATCCTTTGAACCCTCCGCCAGATAAAATATTCCTCGCAGCCTCGGCGACAGCACGCATGGCAATCGAGTAGAGGCTAGGTCCAACGCTGATCCTCGCAACCCCCATCTCCCCGAGTTGCCTCGTCGTCAGGGAATCGTCCTTTTCGCCAAGCTTCACAGAAACCCGACCGCCGAGCTCCCTCACGAGCACCTCCACCTCGGACGTTCGTAGCCCTCGACCACCACCACCCCAGAAGAACACCGTCGTGGCACCAGCCTCTAGGTACGCGCGTCCCCGCTTGATGCCCTCCTCCAGAACAGCCTTGTCATTGGCCTCGCAGTAAGGCTCAAGCCGGAACACATCGCAACGGGCATTCAGCACGAAGCCTTCGCACCCCGCCGCGGCTGCGGCCGTCAGCGCCGCCTTGAGCCGGTCCACCTGCTCCTCCACCTCGTACAGCGACCCCTCGACCCCGCCACCAAAACCCCGCTCGGGGATGCTGTCTTCGATGTTGGCGCCGACAGCGCCGAGCTCGACGACCTTCGTCACGGCCTCCTCGATGCGCGCCCCGTAGCCGTCCTGAATGTCGACGGTCAATGGGAGCCCCGAGGCCTGGACGTGGGGCGCGAGCCGGCCGATTGCGGCCATGTTTTGCTCGAATGTGAGGTCTTCGTCCTTGATGCCCTGTGACTCGGCAACGGCCCAGGAAGCCGTGGCTATGGCTTTGACAGGGTCCGAGACCGTGTCGCTGCCATTGAGTGAGAGGACCGCCTTCAGAGAAGCGTAATCCCAGATGTTGGGAAGGATGAGAGGCGACGAGGGCTTGTGCAGCGCCTTCAGTGCCGCTGCGAGTTGCTTTGAGGTTGTCATAACGTCTTTATTAATCTGTAGGCAATCCTGAGTTGGATGAGCGTTGAGAAATTTGAAACTAAGCTGGTACTAAATGGATTATATTTGCCGGGTGCTCGTTGGTCTGAACCAGCTTGAGCCGACGCCAGGCGCGTGAAGCATCGCCAGATGACTCCCACGCCCTCCGATGTCGCTACGAATGACATCGCCAAGTCGTTTCGCGAAGCACAATACTTGGGTGGAGGCAGCACTGGTAAAATAGAAGCTGACAATGCCGTATTGGGCGACGAACTTGTCAGCATGATCTCTTGAGTCCTTGAGGCTGAGTTGACCGAGTCAAGAAGTTACCAGAGAGTACCCAAATGGGATGAGAGCATACATAGCTGGGTCATGCCGCACCAACGCAACTGGTCTTGAAAGCACCATCACACCATCACTAGATATAATCAGCACTGGCCGCTTTCCATCGTCGTGCCAATCGCTCGGAGAGAGATTTTCTCCTGTCCTTTGGCTTTCTACATAAATATTTGTTCTTTCTTCCTCAGACTTTGTACGGCGGAATCAAATTCACATTGACGAGGCCTTCGCTCGAACATGGATCATCGAATGGGCAATACTAGTTGCAGCAAACCTGATGCCAGTTCACAACCCTGTCAAGCCACAAAATTTCGCATAGATTGCAAATGCATTGGTCATCGCATCAGGTCTCATTCAATTCTGATCGGGAAACTGATCTGCCTATCTAAGCGTACTTCTTGACCATCTTGAGGATCGCCTCCTCGGTTTCGCGAGGGCTTGTCGCGTTGAGGTAGTGGCCTGCACCTTCAACAAAGGTTAAAGTTGCCTCGGGCGACGAGGTGAACAGCTTGATGTGCTCCGTAGGCACAACGCCGCCAAACACGGGGTCCTCGGGTCCCTGCAAGACAATGTGAGCGCGATGGTTTAGGTTTTCCGGGGTTGGCCCAAACTTACATGAAGCCAGTACACGGGGCACTTGATGTCCCGCAGCCGCAGCAAAAGGCCGTCGCGCTCGAGCAGGCACAGCAGTGCCATGCGGAGCTTCCTGCGGCCCTCGTCACCAGAGTAGACGGCCTTGAGCGTCGCATCCCAGAATGACAGCGTCTCGGGTCCTACAGTTCCCGAGAACCCCAGGCTGGCGACCATGCCGCGCCAGATTTCGTCGACTACAAAGTCGGGTGTCGGGACGGGGCTGTTCCAGCTCTCAAAGAAGGGCGCGAGCTGCGTCTTGGGGTCCCAGCAGCCCTTCTCGCGGGAGGCGGCGGACTCGTAGTCCATTGAAGTGCCGAGAGGCAGCAGGCCGATGATCTGCAATTCGGTCAGAGTGACGATCCTGACGAGGGTTCACTGGGGGAGGGGTTTGTAAATACCCTTTCAGGGGCCAGCAGCGCCATCCGAGCGACCATCCAGCCGCCTTGGCTCGTGCCTAACGCGAAAGCCTTGGGCACCTTGAGGGCGTCCATGACTTGCAGAGCCATGGTGGCTGTGTCCCAATAGGTGAATTGGTCTGAGACAGAGCTTGTGGCGCCATGGCCCAGGGGCTCAATCGCCAAAAGATTGACAGCGTCTGTAAGCGTCTTGCTGTTGAACTGAGCCTCGTACAGCGAAGAAGTTGTGCACATCGAATTGATGAGAACAAGGGTGGGCTTGCTCGAATCTATGGCGTCCCCGGAAAGCCGATATCCGGCAGTGATGCCACCGAGGTGGGGGACATGAATAGTTGTCTGGGCAGCCATATTGAAAACTGATACTGGGTAGCAGCAGTGACGGGGTAGGTGGTCGATCAAAGGTAATGCAGCTGGACA
This sequence comes from Verticillium nonalfalfae, assembly GCF_003724135.2. Classification (NCBI taxonomy): domain Eukaryota; kingdom Fungi; phylum Ascomycota; class Sordariomycetes; order Glomerellales; family Plectosphaerellaceae; genus Verticillium; species Verticillium nonalfalfae. The sequence continues at coordinate 236,492 of NW_021167230.1, forward strand.
CTGATTCGAAGGGAAAAGAACGAGGCCGTGCTGAAGAAAAGAGCTCTCGTGTTAGTTATTATGCAGCGTCACTAGACTGCAGGAGCTGCTTCTCTGGCGTCCCCAGGGACAACCTCCCTATATGCTCATTGTCGCGAGAGGCGTTGTGACCGGCAGCCTAACTTTAGGCCTGGAATCATTCCGCGGTCACCATGACCCTGCTACGTGTGCTTCGGTGTGGAGAATCTGGAACCGCAGGTTTTGGCGCCCTCGCGAAGAGGGGCTTCCACCTGTCAGGCTGTGCGGATCAACACTCAAAAAGGTCTTAGAGCCGTCGTGATGGAGTCGAGCTACTGGTTTCGTCTAGCGCAAGGGGGCGGCCCGCGTTAGACAACGCCTCTCAACGCCTCTTTTTAGTCGAGCCACTATCAGATTGGGGACGAAGCCGCGGGTGCCGGGGAGACGAAGTCGTTACAGGGGAGGAGAGGGGAGGCCAGGGTCGATTGGGGTGTCGATGGTGGAGATTTGGGTTTTGTTGGTGACCAAAGCTGATTGCTGCAATAGGCGGGCTGCATTGCAGTAAAAACGCCTTGTTCAGATCGATGAGCCAGCCGATATCTGAGAACCGGTTCTTTGGGTGAACGGGTTGATTTTTGGAAAGGAGAAAGCGGCGCTGTGATGGGAAAAATCCTCAGCGTAACATCAGGGCCCCAAGAGAAAATCTTCTCACGCACGCGATGATACCGTACTTGCGGTCCATCGCCTGTCCATCAGCAGATAAGGTGGATGCTACTCCGCAGTCCTCGTTGATCAATCGCCTTTTCAGGCACCGCGAAACTTCACTGCCGGCTGGGAACCCTTTAGAGCCCCCCATCCCTGTCGTGTTCGAGCCACCCTCTGCCATCAGCGTCAGGGGGGTGACGGGACGGTGGGTGGGAGCGTAAAGCAGGAGCATGCATTCGTGAAGAATATATGTCTGAAAAGCTCCGAGAACCGCAAATATTAGACCTGATTTCTGCATCTTTGTTTGTTTCTTTCCCAACTTCTTCTTCGCTTCAAGCATTCCGCAGGTCGACATGTCATCGAAGTCTCAGCTTCCGGGCCTGCCGGGTTATAACCCCAACAATCTCCAGCCATGGATGATCCAAGTTGTTGTTTCCATGACCGTGCTGGCCCTTGCCTCTGTCGTATTGCGGCTCGTCAGTCGGCGATTCAAGGGTCAAGAGCTGTGGTGGGATGATTGGATGATCATTTTCTCGATGGTATGTTAGACTTGAAACTTCAACGTACAACCAACCCATGGTTTCCCAGCAACTTTTGTCCCTGAGTTCTGACATGTCACTGCGAACAGGGCTGGAACCTTGCCGTTGTTGGATTCATTTTTGCCATGCACTCTTGCGGTATGGGCATCCACGCCGACCTCGTGGACCTCGAGGATATTGTCATGATGGCCAAATGGCTTGTCGTAGCTGAAGTTCTCTACGCCTGGAACCTCGGCTGGACCAAGCTGAGTCTATTGCTGATGTACTACCGCATCTTCCGCGTTCCCTACTTCAAGAGGATGGCATGGGGAGTCGGCGCGTTTGTCATGGCGTGGGTAGTCTGCATCACTTTCCTCTTCATCTTCATCTGCGTCCCGGTCGAGAAGCTCTGGTACCCGCATCTTCCCGGACGATGCATCAACCAGGTCGGCACATGGATCGCCAACGCGGCTTCGACCATCTTCACCGATCTTGTCATCCTTCTCATGCCGATTCCGCCCATCTGGAAACTCCAACTGAAGCAGATCGAAAAGATTGGTCTCACTTTCGCATTCAGCTTGGGATTCTTGTGCGTTTCTCTCCCAGTATAGATCGATATTTTGGCAACTGACAACGTCTAGTGTTGTATTCGCGTCTGCATACCGCACCAGTGTGCTTTTCACCTACTCCGCCACCGACCCAACCTACACACTGGCTCCAACGGTCGGCTGGACAGCAATCGAAATGTCGGCGGGTATCGTTTCCGCTTGCCTCCCTACCCTTCGACCGGTCATGATGTTTTTTGCACGATCCTTGGGCATCAAGGGCAGCCTCAGCGACGCTTTCTCGAGGGGCGCGTCGTCCATGGGTCTGCGCTCCAAGAAGACTGGAAACTTCAGCGAGCGCCTCTCGTCCCGTGAGGACTTTGCGAACAAGTCCGCCGCCACCTCGGAACGATCAAACAAAGACGAACATTCCCGACGGGCCTCCGACGACAATGAGTCCCGATTTACGAGCGAGGAGTTGGGCGCGACCATGGTGTCACCTAGTGATGCCGCCCTGAGGCCTGATGTCAAGGGGTACGGTTTCACCGTCACAAGCACACCCAAGGCAGATCGCTGTGACGATGACGCCGACGACATCCCACTTCACAGCATCCGTGTCGATACAAAGTTCAAGAGATCGACCACTCAAGCTTAGGAGATATATGGGACGCCAGCTTGCTTACGGTTTAAGGGCTTTTATCTGTACATGGACGTATACGAAACGGAAAAGCGAACGGATTCTGGCATTTAGCGATCAATTGAGGACACACACAACTTCAGATCCGACGGTCTTTTGTCGGGAATCTGTGTAACACGCCAGAGTGCCCATGAAATTTGGCTTGAAACGTAAAGGCGTTACAATGAGCCGGGCTATTCTCCCTGCCAGTGACTTGAGACGCCCTGAGCATCGCTACCCAAGAGGATGTCTTTGGACAACTCTGATCATCAGCACTATGGCTGCAGATGTTCCTCCGCACAGTATAAAGCTAATGATAAGACGTAGCCCAACCTAATTTCTGGTGGACCAAGCGCCGGAGCATCTTGCCCTCGAATAAAATCTTGGATACATGACTTATTGCAGATTCTATCGCTCCTTTGCTCGCCTAATTTATTCACATGTCTCTGCGAGGACGCATTCTTACTCGAGGTCCCTGCTGCCGGAGGAAGAAGCCGTTCCGTACCCACCACTCGATCTCCGGCTTCATAATCTGAATCTCGTATGAGGCGAAGAGTGTAGCAACGACCTTGTATACTTCGACTAAGGCGAGGTGCCTCCCGATACATGCACGCGAGCCTGCGCTAAACGTGAAATCGGCATTTTCCATGCCCCGCAGTCTCTCAGCAAAACCCTCCTTCGTCTCATCAGCGCCTTCGTCTCGAAGCCACCTCTCAGGTCGGAACTCATCAGAGTCAACTCCCCAAGTCTGTTTGTTGCGACCTAGTACGAATGGGTTCATCCCAACGCTGATACCTGGCGGAACAGTCGACCCATCAGGCAGCACGAGTTGGCTGCCCTGGGCTTCTGCAGGGACATAACGCGGGAGAGTCATAGCCACCCCAGGATGCAGCCGCATTGCTTCGCGAATGATGGCTGCGAGGTACGGAAGCGACTTGACCTCGGAATATGGCGGTGGTACATTGTGCTGCTTTGAGAACTCCGTGGCCAGAATCTCGGCCTCTAATTTCGCCCGCACACCCGGCGTACGGAGTACGTAATAAAGCACCGCCTTGATGGTAATGGCGGTCGTATCAGCCCCAGCAAGCATGTTGATGGCAAGGTAGCTGACAATCTGCCTGCCGTCGACAACGTCAGGATTCTCAGACCTCGCCTGAATGAACTTGTCCAGAAAGTCAGGCTTGCTTTCATCGTGGGTGGCTTTGTCTCGACCCTGAAATCGATCTTTCACGTATTGCAGCGTCGGTCCCAGTAGCACTGTTGCACCGCCGATTGGTATGATAGGGTTCTTGTCGATCCAGCGATCAAGAATGGGCAACTGGCTAACGCTGGCAAGGTAGTCAGACCCCATCTCGGATAACCATAGATGCCCATCGAAGTCTTTGCCTGCTTCGAGGTATCCAAAGCGTTTGCTGAAAGTGATCTGGCCAATGACGTCCCATGCGTCTACACAGCCTGTCAGCTTGGAAAACCCGAGTAGAGAATGGTACAGTACTCAGTGACTTACACATCTTGATCCATTGACCCAAGTCGAATTCGGAACCAAATTCACAGCAATCGTGGACCCACTCGTGCATAAAACGCCCTTCAAGCTGACAGCACAGCAGTCGAATGGCTTCATCAAAGTGTGGCTCCAGCTGAAGCACACTTGTCATCGAATACTGCTTGGCGACAGGCTTCTTTTGCCTTGCATGTTCGGCCGGGTCGATGAGACTAAAGAGATTGGGTACAGGTTCTCTGTTGACGATGTTGCTCGCTGGGTTGTAAAATTCCGTTTTCAGCCACTTGTGGTCTGTAGTGTAGATGGTCTTGACCAAGCTGGGCACATCGAGGTCCAGATTATTGGGCCCTGTTCTGACCACAGGGCCATGCTTTCGATGCGTGCGCAGGTTTACTAGGTGGATATCGCCACGCAGTGTGTGGTAAACCCGCCAGAGATTGGTAAATTCTACATCGTCGTCAGCACGCATAGTACGCTCACGCTGCCGATATTTCGAGATCGAGCCGTGACGGCCCTACGCGCACTTACTGGCAAAGAAGGGCCCAGGGTATCGACGCAGGGGAGATTGCAAATAGGCAAGAAGGCACCATGCCACGTAGGCAGCAATGAAAAGTGCCAGCGCCGCACCCCAATCAATCGACATCTCGAAAAATAATTTCCTCAGTTCTGTCGGGATGACGCCTCACATTGAAGAATCTACCGCAAGCCTCGACGATGCCGTTGAGCACCAGTGCGTGATTTAATCATGGCATGGGCTAGAAGGGGGTGTTTTTGGCTAAATGCAAGCGGCAGGTCGCCCCTAATCCAACCTGTGTTGTTCGTTTGCCTTCCGCCGGCCGGCGGATCATTTGAGTTTTCCAGGGTACTGCGGACCAGTCCCGCGAGACAGGGGCTGCTCGAGATGCAGTGCTTGATCCCTGACAGGATGTAACCTATCGCGATTTACCCCAGAGTGCACTGAGGTTGGTGCTCGACTGTGCCGCAATGGGTGTACGCAAGGTTCGACGGAGAACCATGTGGAAATCTGGCTCCTACTGTATGCGCTTGGAAATGCATGTGCATGAAATTTGCCTGCTCGACAGCGGCACCTAGCGCACGCGGTCAACCCTTTTTTATGGCACTCCTCTCATTCTGGATAATGCATCGTTACCCATTGTCAAAATGGATGTCACACCCGTCGCGAGCGTCGGTGGCCAAGGCCTGGCTAGCTATTGACCCTGTCCTGGTCTCTAACAGGCAGTGCTGCGATATTTGTCTTTATTCGACTGTACACTCGGCTTGTGGCGGCGAAACCATGTATGTAGGACGACATAATCAATAATAGACCTCTTATAACCATTCTAAAGCAACTGGTATTAGGTCAAAGCTGTGTCGAAAGCTCACCCATCACGCCACTGATGCCAAGCGGGTAAGCTGGGTAAATCCGCCGCTTGACGATCGCACGACGGCTGGGCGGTTATTGTGAGACTTGATAAGTAGGTGGTGTCAGGGTGACTACGACTGCTAAAATTTTACCTTGACGTACTTGGCTTGTGTCTCCTGACCTGCATAGCCTACCGGATTAGACTTATTTCTTGTTGTTGGCGTGCTAGTAACCCGCGATATAAGGTCCCTTTGGTGAACACTAGTTTAGGAAACTGGAAGGATATTGGACGTGATTCCAGGTTCGCATCATATTTACGTCTATCAGAGATTTGCCCTTGCTACCTTTCGGTATCGCGAAAGATGTATGGAGAAGAGATTCTAGCATTGTCGCGGAGTTCAAGGCCATCTTCTCACACGCAGCTCGTGCAGGCTATCAGAGGGAAGAAAATGCTGACTACCCCTACAAGTACCAAAAGCAGCGCAGGCCGGCGAATAAACAAGCATTCATAACTGTCCAAGTTACAAATCACCTCGTCAATGTCAATGAGGAACCCGAAGCTATTTAATCACCTTACTGCTCATTTCTGGATCCTACTCGAATGAGATCTGGCCCTACAGCAGCTAATTCAAGGACCGACCTTCTACTCTAGGATATTAACTCTACATACGCTAACCTTCCTATGCGTTCCATTACTACAAATGGTAGTCGACCTGCTCGATTCTGAAGCATCAAAGTTCTCTAATCTTGCAGTTTAGGCCTGGAAAGTCCCTCAAAAGACTCCTCTTCTACTATACTCTTCTTGCCGCTCTTCTTCTCCTTGCTTGGTGTTATACGTAGACACAAGGTCTTTGAGTGTGTTTGCTTCCCTCCCCCTCCCCCCCCCAAACGCGGCCATGCTCACGAGCAAATCCTTGGCGCTGTGGCGCGGCTTGACAAGGTATTCCGCTAGCCTGGCCTAATCATACAATATTGCGCGGGTAAAGACATGTTGCTATCTCTTGGCTTTATCATTCTTCTTTCCATTTCCGACATACACCCAACCCGCTGGTGATACCTCCCATGGCGCTACTAACCAGGAACTCCCAACTGCTTACCGGCTGTTCCACCCTGTGGATGAACAAAGTCTAACTCTTTCATCTTGCTAGCATCCATGGATACTTTTTCCCGGCCGGAACGCTTCTGCACAGGCCGTCTTTGTAGTTGGCTGAGAGACCGTTTATTGAGCTCTACCAATACAGCAACGGGCTCCCTGGTCGCATTAGGAAGACTTGAATTCGATAGTGAAATGCAGTATTCTTCGTCCCGTTGACATTTGTCGTGCAAATGATCGAATATCTTGACCAGCTCGCTTGAAGTCGACCTGACCAAGGTTTTGTCCCTCCGGAGAATGACCATCATCTGATCCTCGATGACCGTTACAACATCTCGGATGTATTGCGATGACCTGTCATCAGCCCTCAAAGCGTCGAAGCACTAAACGGGACACGTTTATATCAGAATGAGCTCAAAGGTTTGGCTCAGCGCATGGGGCGCAACATCCAAGATCCTATCAAAACTTTACTCACCTGCAGGACTTCTGCTTTGACGGACTGTCTGAAGCTGCCGCCTTCCAGCTCAACGAGGTCGTAGAACACATTTGTTCTACCCCCACCAATCATGAAAAATGTGGTTCTTTTGTGATCGAATTCATCTCGGAGCGTCATCCCACCTACTACTTGCGCCAGCATCTCGAAAATGAGGCATCCCATTGTCCAGACGTCGAAAAGCCTGTTGATGGAGCCGCCTTGAATGTCGCATTCTGGCGGACGATAACCGGGAATCTCTGGAACAACTTCCCCCGGCACATTAGACCGAGAGTCTTCCGAGTTCAGCGCGGAGACACCTAGATCGGAAATAACAAGATGCCACCCATAGCTTGTATGGGTACGATAACATAAGATGTTGTCGGGTTTGATATCGCCGTGACGGCCATACTTTCCAGGTGCAATCTTGCGTGGCTCGTGTATCTGAGCCATTGCTCCAACAAGTCCACATATCTGGCGAGAAAGCCACCGCACAGTCGTTGCGTCTTGCATATCTTTGGGATGTACTTCCTTGTCCCACAGACATTCCAAGTTATGTTCCGCGTATGGAAAAAGAAAGAAGTATTCGCCGTCCATCTCGTAGGTGGCAAGTAGGGTGACCAGGTGCGAATGGAGTCGGCCGTCAAAGAGGCGTAGCTGATCAGCCTCACGCTGCGCCTGACGAAACTTGTCTTCACGACCTCCCCTGAGCTTCTTCACTGCAACAAATTCTGCTTTCAAGTCCAGCTGAAGGTTAGTTAGTAAGGGTGTTAGATTTGTTCAAAGGTACTTCCCTTTTGAAGGAGCGGGTCGAAAGTGTGGCAACCAGGATGCAACATTCTCTTGAAAACGTCGCCGAATGCACCACCCCGAGTATCATCATCCGCAAGCCATTTGCTGACTGGCCCATCAGAAATCCAGGGAAGTATGTGTTTGGTCCCCAGTCTGCTGTGAGGTGCAGCCTCTGCTTCCCTGCGCCGAAATACATGAGGGCAGACACGCCATTGCCATCTGTCAAAGGCGTCTGAGTCTTTCCGTCTCCAAGAACTTCTAATGAAACATTCCAACGAGGCTTCTGTACTTTTCCTTTTCAAAGGCTTCTCGGCCTTATAGTCATAATAAAGAGGGAGGTCGGCGTCACAAACGCCGCTCCGCTTGTCGAAGATGACGTTTGCATCACTGAGCTTGTCGCACATAACGAGAAGAGCAAATAATTGAATATATGTGTGGCCCTTCTCAGGATCAGGGTAACATATCTGGCGAACAAGGGATTCTCTGTTCAACTTACTGTTCGGGCCTTCGGGTACAATCAGACTTCTCGAAACGACCTCCGGCGTCAGGCATCTCCGGAGTGTGGAGAGGGGCCAATATGACTGATCATCCTTCAGGCCTTCCACTTTGTGGTCGTGCAACAGTTCCCATAGATCGTCCGATGATAGGTCTTGGGGTGATGGTTTTATCATTGTGTGCTCTGCTTTGTTTGATGGTCAAATTCGAGCGACAGGAATCAACCCAGACTTATGATGGATTGTCAGGCAAATAGGTGCCCAATATATGCAAAGGCTGAAAATGCCAGGTTTGTCAGTCTCGGAGGCAGCCTGCTTGTTTTCCATGTATGCAGCAAAGTGGATTCGCTTGTAGAGCAAGTTGCATGAGGCTGCAGGCTGCAGGCTGTCAGCGCGCGGTCATCAAAGACCTTACTCAGCCTCTGCTTGACCGATGAACGAGGTTCCGTGGTGGAGTATTTGCAGCGCGGGTCTCAGGGATCAAGACACGCCATTGAACGGCGGTACGAATTGCAACCCTCTGACATAACATTGATCGCTCGTCCAAGAGCGATTCATTGAGACCACCATCGCTAGCAACGACAGATGTTCTTGGTACGATGTCTACGGGATGTCCAAAAATACCAGCTTCCGAGAGTAACGGCGGTAAAGCCAAAGGCCAGTACGAAATATATCCATATCATGCCCGACACCCTCGCTTTCCCTGCTCCGTCGCCCCAATCGAAAAAAGTCATTGAGAAGATGGTCTGAGGCGGTGGTGATTAGTTGTCAAGGCATCGTGCCATCTGGGCAACCACTTACAGCCAAAAAGGTACCTGGTAAGAAGATCATGGTGATGAGCGAAATAGAGCGCATATGCTTCGAATCGCGGGTCGTTGCAAGAGCGATCTCAACGTTGGTGTCCGAATATGACTGCAACAGATATGTCAGCCAGATATCATGCGTTTAATGGATGACGGCAATATACTGTCTTACCCATTGCGTCGCCATGGCCATACCATCTAACCTCATGGCCGAGTCACGGATCTTTTCGTCGTACTCCTCCACAATGGCCTCAAGTCGGTCACCTATACGAGTACTGCTTGCCTCAAGGGCTCGGCACTCCAAAGTTCCGTTGTGCTGGGTATCCTGGAGCCCATGCCCATTTTCTTTGGTGGTCACTGTCTGCGGCGCATCGATCATCGGCGCTGATTGCAGGAGTCTGGCATGTCTTGCCATGTGTTTGAGCTGGTTCTGCCAGTTTATGAGCACATTCCTCAGATGGGCGGCGTCTAACCACGCCTCTTTTCGATCGCGGCTACGCCTGTCTAACTCTTCTTGGCTTGCCTCGCCACGGGTTTCGATGCGTTCGCTGAGCTGATCAATATTCGTCTCCAGGCCATCAATGGAGTTCTCCACAAGCTTTATGTGCCTAGAACGCTCAATCTCAGCCATGATGCCAAAGGGAATCATTGGATGAGTGGCATCCGACCCAACCAGACTCAGCCGCTTGAGCACTTTATCTTCAATCGTTTCGGTACAGCCAAAGAGAATTCCAAACGTGAGTTGACGGCATGGAAAGTAAGTTGCTGTCATAGCGAGGTCTCCCTCCCATTCATTGGATGTTCGCGCATTGTAGACTATCCGAGGAGAACTGCAATCAGTCATGCTGTCTCAACATGATGACAAGTACCAGTGGACGTACCATATGAACGATAGGAACCACCTTCAGCTGACTGCATGGAAACATTATTTGCTGAAAATGCAGATACATCGGCCCTGCTGATGGTTCTCGTCAAAGTTCCGTGAGTGTGGAATCTTCTTATGATGGTCTCGAAAGTTTCGCGTGAAAACGGCAAGTCACGAATGCTTCGAGTTGCTCTTGAACCTGCGTCGTTTTGCCCTTCTGTCTCCCGAAGTACAACCTCGGACCTCTGCGTGTTTGATCGGCTTGGGTTGCACAGAGTTGAGTCATCTGCTATTGAGACTTTCTCGTTCATTTCTTTCTCATTACATAGCTCCGCGGACTCAACAGTCAGTTTCGGTCGATCGCATCGGCTGGTCAAACTTGAATTGGATCGTTAGGATGAATGTCAATTGACGAAGCTTTTCTCAAGATTTACTCACATAAGAATCAACCCTCCATCGACATTTCTATCGTCTATATCTGGTACCTCCTGTTCATGGCACTACGGTCAATAACGAGCAATGGTATGGATGTGTAGGAGCACTTGCATTGTCCAGCCACTTCTGCCAGTCTTTTTCCGAGCTCAACGACCGAGTAAGCAACTAAATAATTAATTTAAACTCCTGAAAGTAGGTACATGAGTTTATAATCATCGTCGTACTTACTTTGCCGGTGCTGGAGAGCTTGACGACTGTGCTGCTGCTCCAGTGGTATTCGAAACACCGCTCCAAGTCGCTGGCGCTTAAGCCAGAGAAGTCCCGTACCCAATCCATTTGTGCATGGCCCAGTGAGAGAATGATGGATACTGCGCAGCTACCGTGACTTGCTCACGGCCTATACTGGATGCTGAAAATATCTCTGAGGCATACCTCGCCAATTATGCTCATGTTGTGTTGTCCTTTGGAGAGGGGCTTCGGTGTCCGAATTCGTATTCACTCTGGCAAGAATGCACATGTGCAAGCCTGGTCAGCCCACGAGTTCGCCTATCAACTACGAGTGGCGGGAATTGAGTTAGGTCACCAATGCGAAAGATACTTCACCGTGCATGTATATTGCTACATGGTCACACCCTCTTGCTGAGATGTTGCCTCCATCCCATGCAGCCTACCGCCAATGGCGCGCGCTACCGCGTAGCCTGATATAGCTTCCAGCAGGCTGTGCCCAGATGCGGTAGAAACCTCTTGGTTTAAATACACTTCACTTTTCTTTGTACTCCATACGCTGTGATTAGGAGGACATCCTTCATCTCCCACCTTTCGTCCTACTTCTATCCTAGGAACACCATATCGCAGTGCATGATTGAGGGTGCCCGCATAGCACATCCCGCAATGGCCGTCGCGTACATCAGAGCCACATACCTGGAAAAGTCTAACATCGAGAGCTTCTTTTCTCGACTGTTCGGTGTCGGTGCTTTTACTGTAAAGGTAAGTCCACCCACACAGCCCTGAGGGATCACGATGCACAGCCCAAGCCCCCGCCCTGCCCCCAGCCCCGCCTCACTCCAGCAGTTTCATCCCTGTGGTCATATTAACGGACTTCCAATGACACAGCGTAAACGCGGCAGGTGGGAGTATCAAATCCCGAGGCGGCTCGACGCGGTACGCACCTCCCCCTCGGTCTCCTGCTGCTGACCTGAGCTGCTCACTTGTCTGCAGGTACAGCAATCGCAGCTTATGTCGCTGGCGGCAATCGAACATTACGAGCAGATCTAGAAGGTTTTGAAAGACGATGGCCTGTGTGCTCGTTGTCTCTGTTCATTTGCAAGCTGTGCTAAATTGACTGCTTGGGACACTGCTGAACAATATCTTTATCATTCTTCTTGGCTGTTAGTGGATTCCTGTCACACGCAATCTCTCGTGCCATAAGTCAACCCCTGCCCCCAATCTTTCCTTCTTCCCCGAAGCCATGAAAAACAAAGGACCTAGAGCACAGCAACAGGAACCTTCATCTTTGCCGATAAACACCAAGAAAACAAGTGATCCCAAAGGCCGAATTCTAGAGGTGATGGGTGTCCATACTGCCGTCTTCTATCCCTCAGCTAATGATCGGGTTATGCCCTTCGCAACTCTTCATCTGCGTCAGAATTACAATATCTGTCTTCATGTGCGGTAACTGCAAACTCACGATCTCAAGCGGTGATGCGGCTCTGATGTTGTACTTGTCGTGGCGAACCTCAACGGCGAATCCCCCAGGCCCAAGCTTGTTCCTGAGTGCTCGGAACAAGCGATCTGGACTGGTAGCCCGCGTCGACAAGGTCCCTTGGACTGGCATGCTGTCAATTCGGTTCCTGCAGTATGTTGATATTTCCTGAGACATGGCCGTAGACGTTGTTCGCTTGGGCGGTTTCGTACCGAGGGTGAGGACGCTTGGGCGTTGTATGTGGTTGTCTGATCAGGAGCCGTCCTTCTCGTGCGTGAGGGATAACCGACAGGGTATTTTCACGATTTAAGTTCTTCTGTCTCCCTCTTGATGAATTCAGATAAGGCAATTTTTCTCTTCCCAACACAGCGTCATGCTGCCCCATAAAGCTGCAAATGTAGTGGCTTCGGGGATCAGGCTGCAGGGTCCCGTGGAAGCAGACATGGGGCAAAGCCGGTTACAGCCCCAAGAGTGCAGCTCCTCGGCGTCTAGCACATGCTTCCCGACCACGGAGACAAGTGGCAATCCTTTAGCAAAGTGTAAAAAGTCCGTGGCAGTGCTGATTGAGGATCGGTGTGCAGGCAATGAAAGCCAATCAACGTATGAGACAACCAACCAACACCAGTTGGAGCCTCCAATCAAAGGGCCACGAATTTACTACTCCACTCGCATCTTGGTTTGGTGATATTGCTTTGCGAGGCTGCTGACGACATGTCACTCGTGATATGGGGTGCTGATTGCAGCCTGAAGTAGGCGCCAAGGCGGTTCCGTGAGTAAGACACAGCTTCGATTTCGGTGTCATCAGGTAGCCACGGGGGCAATTATCTCGGCCTTAGTATTCGAAAATGGGTGAAGCAAGGTCTGGCCCCCATTAGCTGACAGGCCCCCCAGGTTGGCCATGGGGGCCGCTTCTCGTGGGCGTTTGTGCCAGCGCCATCAGCGACTTCGTCCACTTCGGCGACAGCCTAAAACAAATCCCACCACCACCCAGCACACGCCATTTCATGCTGTAACGATCTCAGCTGACCCATTCAGCCTGCTGCTGCCCTCTTTCGCCGACTCGACCACGCCTTTCCTTTCGTCTTGAGCACTGCCCCAGGCGGCCTGGTCAACAAATTGATGCTTGGAAAGGCTGTGATGAAACTAATTTTACAATACTCGATGCGGGCAGCCCTCCTCCTGCAACCACACCAAAATGCAGGACATTGCGGGGAGTTATGCCACTACCTATTTGGAGCTCGGTAGCGCATGGCATGTCTAGCCTTTGCTGCCAAGCGGCAGTCTCAACTCGATAAAAGACATCTATCAGCTCCGTCGCCATAACGAGTGTAATTTAGGTGATTTGCTTCACGGGCCCGATAACTCCAACAAGCACCACGCAAACAAAGGCCCGTAGACTTCGCTTCAATGGTAAATATTCAATCCCGAAGGTGTCAATCCACGCCTCAGCTGTTTCCCGGGGCTTTATACCAGGCAGAGGCTAATGAGGATTTTGTCTGCAGAGTTCTTCATTCCAGCGACAGAACTTGCCCTCTGTTCTTGTTTGGAGGGCTGAAAATGTCGGGTTGAAGGACATAGACCGTGCTCCAAACGCAAAAGACGTCGGGGTTGCGCGCAGCGATATCACCTCTAACCTATCGGAGGTCGTCGACAACGGCGAAGAGGCTCAGCTCAAATATTCAGTAACAAAAGCTAGTGCGGCCCGCAAAGGAGGTTCTTCTTCGATCGACCCTCTGAAGGGTATTGACCCTAGGACCGACAACGCGCCTAATGTCTACGGCGACTTCAGCTCTCTCGACATCTCCGACTGCAACTCAGAGGGTCGTATTTCCTCTCCAGATGGAGATTGGGATGATCAGATCCTACGCGCACAGCATCTGGAAGGTTTTGCGGAATTTTTGCCCTACGATGAGCTGGGGGCATTGATGGTGAAGAAGCGGGTAAAGAAATACCTCGAAAGCTGCAAGATTCCCTCCAGATACCCTGAGAGCAACCTGCAAGAAATCACAGATGCCATTCTGGATAGGCACAAAGTACCGGATCCACGCGACTCCCCCGGCCAGCCTAAAAGCCTGCGGCGGCCTATGAGAGAAACGTGTCGGCGCAAGATCTTCGCAATCCTAGCATCTATAGACAAGGCAGACGATATTGAACTCTTCATTGAGCATGGCATATACGACTGCCACCTTCCTCTAGCCATCGACTTCACGAAACAGGTCGTCTCTCGGGAGATAGGGGGTGTCTTGGAGCCCCTTCCTATCAAACACTGGACGGGAAGGGTTCTGGACACTTTCAATTATTATCAATGGAGGGTGACTGCTCCATTTTTCGACATGGCTGATCATAAATGTCCTCACCTCAAGTTAAGGAGCGAGACTATACTGCCATTTGGCCGTGATTCCGGTACCGCGAAGGCCTATGGGGGTTCCGGAGAGGTTGAAAAGATTGTGGTTCATCCCGCGCATCACAACTATCCTCACGAGAAGGTAAATTTCTTGAATATTGCCTTTTGCTTTCCCTCCGCTCTCGTTATGTTTTTATTTCTGAACGAGCGTTAACCGTGTGAAAGGACGACGACCAACATTTATATTTCGCCCGGAAACGTCTTCAAAAAGGAACCCTTTCCCAGCAGGACTACGAAAAGCGCTTCTGGAACGAGCGCAACAATCTACTAAGAGTTCGCAAGAACCCGAACGTGATCACGATGTTGGCCAGCTATGAGAAAGACGGAGAATACAGCTTTCTATTCCCTTGGGCCCACGGCGGCGACCTTACAGCATTCTGGGAAAACCACTCCGCGCAGCCACGACTCCGGGATAAAGATGAAACACTCCCATTGTGGCTCATGACACAGTTGCTTGCCATTGCCAGGGGTGTGGATGCCGTTCATCAGCCAACGAGCGATGAGGAGCCGTATCTCCAGTTGCCAGGAAAGGTTAAGCCTTTATATGGCCGTCATGGTGACCTCAAGCCTGGTAACATTCTCTGCTTCAAGGGGAATGGCGATCCCTTCGGAAACTTTCAGATCTCGGACTTTGGTCTGGCTGCGTGTCATGGAACTCGGTCCATACAGGAGATTGTTGGTCCTCAGTTTGGTCTCTCACTTTGCTACCGCTCCCCCGAGATTAAAGTCAATGGATCTGTCAATCCAAGTTACGACGTGTGGCCACTGGGCTGCGTGTTCCTCGAATTTCTTGGATGGTATCTCCTCGGTTGGGCTCACACTGACGATTTTACTGGAAAGAGGATTCGTGACTCTAATGGGAGCGAGGTACAAGCGTATCCTGGGGCTGAAAACCCGCCTGCAGATATCCTTTTTGACGATTCATTCTTTGACGAGGAGGTGAAATCAATTGATGGACAGATTGTTAGAACTGCGAGAATGAAACCCTCGGTAATCCAGGTGCGTTGTCCAACACTCATGATAAAAGGCTCACGGCCGCTAAAACGTGACTTACTAGGAAATACGTCTTCTTCGTCAAGATCAGAGCTGCAGCGACTTGCTGCTCGATGTTTTGGACTTCATCGAAGACAGAATGCTGCGAATGAACCCGAACAAGCGAGCGCAGTCACATGAGATCGTTGAGTTCTTTGAGAAGCTGGTACAAATTTGTAGGGACGACCCCTCCTACGGCATCGCGAAATCGAAGTCACCGAGACGAGCGGATACAAACCTCTCGGAAATTGACAATCGATCCATGATTGAACAGCCAGGCGGCCAGCTCATGATTGACCAAGGCATCCGTTCAGCCGCCATCGATATGGCGGCACAGTCACTCGAACAAGATCCTATAGGTGTTGCAGGCATATCCGCAACGATCTTGCTACGCAACGGAGCTCAGTCTCCAGAGGAAAGAAAGCTCAACATGCCGCGTAGCAATTTTCAACCCCCTGAGTTGCCAGATTCACCAACATTTGGTACCACCGACACATCGGTTTGGGATGAACGGCCAATCTCGATATACATTACGCAACAGACAACACCAACACCATCTCAGCCAGACAGTCTAGCGGACAGTTTAGCAGACAGCTTTACGTCTGCAGAACTAGTCACTGACGACACCGTTCTTTCATCCCAGCCCAAACCTCATAATGCAATGAGGTCGACGAGAAATGGGTATGGGACGATGGGGGCTTTGAAGAGGACTGCGCCCGTCGAGCCTCCTTCCCACGAGCACGCCCCACGCTCTCCCTGGAATCGATTTTTCTGTTGTTGATTGCATGAGGAGGGATATTTGAACATTGCCGGCAATCGATGCTTACGGTCCTGGTGATTGGCCGTCCACAAGAGGCCGTTTCTTTTCATATCAGCTCAATTTCCTAGTTAGAAGTATGTTGAGATCAGGGGTTCTGTCCGACTAAAGAGCCGGGCAGGCTCACAATGCCGCCACGACGGGCGCAATGAACCACTTTGGACGAGGGATCCAATCACGCCATTCTCAACCAAAAAAAGTCAATGTGTGCTGTGGGAGTAAAGAAATACATTCAGCTACATTATGTTAAATTTGTGCTCAATTTGCGACCAGTGATTCATTCCTGGAACCATATACAACCCCGCGGATAGTCCTCCGATCGCTGGCCGTCTATCAGGGGCTGTGCGGACGAAGTAAACTCCGCCCCCATGATTTGCACGTCTAACGTTGAACGAGCCCACCACAGCGGAGAACGACATTTTCAAAGGACTGAAACGACCGTAGTTCTACAAATGATTCACTGAAGAGTGTCATTGGCGATAAGTCGCTCGTAGAAAGTCTGCGCCTTATTTATAACGATGGGGCTGCGGCGGACTTGTCTTTATCCGCCAGACTAACCAACCCCTCAGACTGCTAATCCAGTCTACACGTAAGATCGAGTGCTGAGCCCAGGGCGCCAGCAAAGTATAAAGAGGAAGAGAATACTTGTATGGGGTCAACATAACCATCATTCATACCAATCACTCAGTTCGTGAATCCTGAATACCTCAATTCAAGCATACTCGTTGAACGCCATGGCCGCCCCTCAAAGACCCACGCCCGACGTCGAAGAACTGCGCCGGTTCTATGTCGGGAAACTCATCACGGAGCTGCCCATGCCGGCAGCAGTCCTCGATGTCGCCCCCTTGAAGCGACACTGCAAGGCGATGCTGGATGCTGTCGACAGCCTGGGCGTCGGCTTCCGTGCGCATGTCAAGACACACAAGGTGAATGGTGCCAGCAATACAATCCTCCTCATTCGTCCGCCTTCTTCCGCTCACACTGGTAATAGACAGTCGAAGTTGCTCGTCTCCAGATAGGCGAGACGTCCAAAGATGTCAACATTGTCGTCTCGACGCTGCTGGAGTTCGAGCACGTGCTGCCGCTTCTCGAGGAGTGCAGGGACAATGGCCGCAACGTCAATGTCCTCTACGGCATCCCACTCCCACCATCGCGGGCCGCGGCTCTGGCCGTTCTCGGACAACGCATCGGCCCTGGTAGCGTCTCTGTCATGATAGACCATGCGTCCCAATTGACCGCGGTGGAGCGCTTTTACGAACTCGCCGGGTTTCCCGCAGGCATTTACGTCAAGGTCGATACGGGCTACCACCGCGCCGGCCTCCCACCAGCGGGGCTCAACAAGAACAGTCTGCTGGAGAAGATCGCTCAGCTGGAGTCTGAAGGTAAAGCGAACCTCATCGGTCTCTATTCCCACAGCAGTTTGAGCTACAACGACTCTACGGCGAAGCAAGCGATGGACAATCTGGCAGATGAGATCAAGGGCTGCGTCGAGGCGCTCCAGAACAACGCGGCGCATTTCAAACCGGGCAAGCAGCTGACCATCAGCGTCGGGGCCTCACCTCAAGTCGCCTCAATTGAGAACCTCACGCGACCAGCGGCGGCGGGGTCGCCTGACGGAGACCATCTTCGCCAGACGATACAACAAATAACGCAGAATATTCCTGCCGGGTTCCGAACAAAATTGGAATTGCACGCGGGAGTCTACTCGCTTCTTGATGTTCAGCAAATGTCGACCCAGGCACGGGGTTTCCTTGGCGCAATTGATGATGAGGTCGCCATCTCCGTGGTCGCCGAAGTCGTCAGCGTCTACAACAACGGCGAGAGAGAGACACCCGAAGCGCTCGTTGCCGTTGGAACCCTCGGGCTCGGAAGGGAACCATGCGCTGCATATTCTGGATGGGGTGTGATCGGGCCAAAGTCATTCTCGGCTGAACCTGGGAACAAGACAAGGCTGATTGTGAAGAGGATCAGCCAGGAACATTCTATTCTTGCCTGGGAGTCGAATTCACAGGATCCGATTCCCCTTGAAGTTGGCCAGAGCATCCGTATATATCCAAACCATGCTTGCGTCACGGGTGCCATGTACGGTTGGTACCTGGTGGTTGACTCCAGCGAAAAGGAGACCGCCGAACGGATCGTGGACGTCTGGGTCAGAGTATCAGGCTGGTGATCTACGTATCAAATGTGGAGGAAAGGAAGCTAGGGCACCAGTGTCTTGAGTTTCCAGGGACATGAAAGATACCCGACACTTCTTATAATGCTGAATTGCTGATTACCCTTGCGAGAATTTCTGTGCGAACGGAGTTCATCTCGAGAAGTGGGACCAGCGAGCAGCACGACAAAACAAAAATATGAATCTTCCGATCGGGGAATTGAACCCCGGTCCCCGGCGAATGTTTCCTTTGGTGAAGATGACAAGCCGATATCCTAACCACTAGACTAATCGGAATGATGGGATTGGTGAGCAGAGGTGAAAGTAGCGCAGTTTATATCGGCATTTGGAGATTGATCATTCTTTTGTGGGCAGTCTGGCTCAGTGCTCGTCGGCTTCGACCAAGGGCCCCACACAGGCCGATCCAACTTGCTACAGCATGTCTACACGCCCACACCTCTGTCCAGATCGGATATTTCTAAGCCCATAGCATATCCGGTCATTGGAGTTACCGGACTGGAAGAATGAGTGTTTTGCGCAGTCAGTCTCAATATTGTTGAAAACTGCAGTAGTGCCAGACTCTATCTCTTACGTCTCGCAAACGAAGAGCGAATTGGTATCACCGCAGGGCACATCAAGACGTCCCAACGATCCCCAAAGCATGTACATAATCTCCGGACCCGGCCAACGCAATGCAAAATAAGACCATATCCCCATCCTCGGGACCCAAACAGAAGGCAAGGGTCATGATGCGGCCGTCTCAGGCGTTGCCTTTTCTGTCTGCCCGTCCTCGCCAGCCCACCTCTGCAGCGACGAAACTTTCTCCCTCTTCCGGTCCTTCCTTGTCTTCAGCGGCGGCAAGCCCGAGCTCTTCGGCTTGGCCAGCAGTTTCCTCGCAAAAGGAATGCGCCAAATCTGCGGGCCGACAACGTCGTCGCCGGCGACCCTGTTGGCCTCAATGACAGTCTTGAGACGCTTGGCGGCCTCCCAGTTGGACGTGATGGTCGTTAGGTGGGCCTTCCAGCCGTAGAGGAAGGAGGAAACGTTCATAGCGTTGAGGCCGGAGCCCTTTTGGCCGACGACAAGGGCGACCTCGGGGAGCTCGTGCGCGTCAACGAGCTGCTGGGCCTTGTCCCACGTGATGGTGCCGACGGTGCGGATGGGCAGACGCAGGTCGTCAGGGACGGCATAGCATGACAGCGTGCGGAGTTCATCAAGACGACGCTTACAGTCGGCTGTTCTGGCATCGGCGTCGACGGGTGCGTCCTGCGATGCTTCAAAGAGAATGCGCGCACGTGCGACTTCGGATTCGGTACCAATGTCGTAGGCAATCTTGAGGAACGTGTCGGCGGCGTCTTGCGTGCATACCAGATCCCGACCGGTGATGGCGGGGTACATTGTCGTCAGCAGTCGTGGACCGTTTTCAACCTCATCGCGGGCGTCGATAAGGTGCTGGGCGGACCGGAGAAGGTCTGAATCGGGGCCGATGGCCATGTGGCTAAAGTCAGATGCCAGAGCCATGAAGACGGAGCAGTCGACGTTGAGGGTTGTGGTGAAGTCCTTGAATGGTTCGGTGATGACAAGGTGGGAAAGCGCATCCTCAATGGACGGTGTCGGCTGGGAGAGAAGGCCAGAGGTGTCAGCGGCAGTCTCGAGTGTCAGGTCGACTTCGCCTCCAAAGGTTCGGATGAAGTTCAGAAGCCTGTCTACATGGTGGTTTTCGCCTTCACGGATCCTCGTCAGGAGCATCCTGACTGCTGGTCGGCGGTAATCGTGGTACGTGATGGAGGCGGCGGCGACGAGCTGGCGGGCGAATCGTGCCACTTCAATGTCGTTCTCGCTCCCTTCCGGTAATGGCGGCTCATCTGGGTCGGCGTCCTCGTCGTCTTCCCAGTCCCATCCGGCATCCGTCATCTCGTAAAACAGCCTCCTCTCCGTCGTGTTGACGACCTTGATCCACTCAGCACCACCACTCACGACGGCATCGACAATCACCGTGTCGGTCTTGCGATTAGCTGGGGTGCGGGAGAAGTCGCGCCGCAGGCCGACAAGATTGTGGCACTTTTTGGCTGTGCTCCAGACGAGATCGTGAAATTTATAATTGCAAGCATCGAGCTTGGTGCGAAGTTTGTTGTTCAGCACCTCGAGATCCGTGTCGTCGTCCTGTGCTGTTTCGCAGAGCTTCAGCATATTGTCGACATTTCGCTTCTCCGAGAGCACGAGGCGTTCAAAGACGCCGAGACCCGTGATGGCTTGATTCCATGGGAGCGGCTTGGAGCCGACGACTGGTCGCTGGTCGACAACCTCTTTGAGCTGCTGGAGCTCATCGATCAGCGTCGAGATGCGGCCGGCGATGGACTGACATTGCTGCAGAATCTCGGCATGAATCTCGCCCTGGTCGGCGGCCTCTTCGGCAAAGGATTCCGACTTCGTGTCCTGTGAGAGCTCATCAGAGGCCATCTCGAAGGCTACGCTTCAGGGTCTCATGTGACAAGGGGACCTGCCTGGCGATGGACCGTGGGGTCGTTCAAGTGCTGGAGGAGGGGCGGGCTCGACAGACGAGGGTGGGATGGCGCTGGAAGAAGCTTGAAAGTGCAGCCCTTGGTCTTGAATTTCTGACTGCAATGTGAGAAGTCGTATTTGTTCTGGTCACGAGGTTGCAGTGTGCTTTTGGTGTCTGACGGGCAGGTGCCTTCGACGAGGACTCTGTACTTGGAGCCCATCATCATGGGAAAGTGTGATGAGTCATCCGGGCTGGTCTTGTGTTCGCTTAGTCACCATTTCTTTCTGAGCAGGGAGCATCATGGCCTCATGGTCGTGGAGGTCGTGGAGGTCGTGGTTACACTTCGAGTAAGATGATGTAGATTCTGGCTGGCGCACGACACTTGACACGAGTCTGAATGCTGTTTCTCCCGGGTCAGTGTGAGGTTGTTGAGTGTAGCTGGGGTGAACGCCATCGGACGATATGATTGCCACGACCATGGTGATTGATCAGCTGCCATTCAGCAAAGATCTGACCTTGGCGAAGATCCAGCTATCCTCCATTTGAAGACCATATCTATAGATCTCGGAGAGGAAAATAAACAACTACACATTTACTCATTGAATCCACATCCAAAAGAAGCCTCGCTTGTCACCCGGCCCTGACCCAATCACGCACTCGCCACCTCCTCAACAGTCCTCCAAAACCTGTCTACATCATGCCCAAACCGCCCAAGGAACAGCCCGTCCACGCCGCCCTTCAACCTCTCAAACGTCCCCGGCCCCGCGCTGCCCCCATACAGAATCCTCACACGCCCCTCCCGGCCCTGCACGCACGCCATCGCGCGCACCGCCCGCACGACACCAAGCACATGCTCAGCAGCCGCCGGCTCCGCAGCGCCAATGGCCCAGACGGGCTCGTACGCCAGCACGACCTCGGCCGCCGGCGGCAAGGCCGCTAGAACGCTCTCGACCTGCGGCCGCAGGGCCTCGGCGGCGGCCGGGGCCCCAGCCTCATCACCAGCGGCCAGGGGCCGGTCGAGCTCGCCGACGCACACGAGCGGGATGAGGCCGTTCCGGGCGGCGGCGGCAGCCTTGGCGGCGGTGCTGGCGTCCGTCTCGCCAAAGAGGCGGCGGCGCTCGGCGTGGCCCAGCTCGACGATGCGGACGCCGAGCTCGGCGAGGGAGGCGGGCGAGACCTCGCCCGTGTAGGCGCCCGCGTCTTCGGCGTAGCAGTCCTGGGCGCCGAGGAGCAGAGGGGCTGTGCCGGTCTGGGTGACGGCGGCGGGCAGCGAGAGAAAGTCAGGGATCAGGAAAATGTCGATGGCGTGGGGTCCTGGGCATGTGGCGAGGCGGGGCAGCAGTACGTCGAGGTATTCTTTTGTGCGGGAGGGGGAGAAGTACATCTTGGTGGAGAGGCCGATGAGGCGGCGGCGGGGAGTGACGGCGGCCATGGTGACTTGCTTGGTGTGGAGAGCGTGTGATGCTCCTCGGATGTTGAAGTTCCTTTGGTGGTCGAGTCGACAGGATGTGGGTGTATGAGTGCCCCTTCTGATGTGGGTTCCGCCTCTGACGAAAGCAGGACCGGGAGCGCGCTGGAAGATGCTACTTCCGTCAGCCGGATCGTCTCGGCTTGTGTTCAAATACAGTTCAATGACACAGGAGAAGCTGGATTTCCCCAGACGGCTGAGCAGCTAGATGAACGTTCCGACAGGTAGAGAGGAAGCCGAAGAGGTGGAACCCCATGGCTCGGATGTCCTGATACGGACCAAGGTGAGTGAAGGGATGGAGGGCTTACCGAACTCCACCGAGTCTCACCGACGGATCGCCCCTTTTCGCCCCTTTCCGCCCCGATCAGATCACATCTTGCCATCCATCCTCCCCACAATAGTAACCCAGAGAGCTGCAGCGATCACGCGGGATTGCCCAATTCGGGATGACGAGAGAATATGCGTAAATTGTATCGTCATGCTCGCTGCCGCGCCGCTACCGATCATGGCCACAGGGGCCTAGTCTAAGCCATCCCCGCGAGGAGCCCCTCCACCGTGACCCTCGCTGCCCACGCGCCCGGGTCGGGCGGGATCTCCCTGCCCTCGTCTCCAGACCCGACTCCGACATAGGTCGCCCTACCCAGCCGCGGCTTCATGCCCTTGGTCGACTCGGCACCGCCCACAGCACCCTCCACGCCCGCCGTGAAGCCCCCGACGGCCATGCCCTCGGCAAAGGGAATGAGAGCGTCCATGATGGTGCGGTCTCCCACCTTGGCTGGCGTGTACCGCCGGAGGTTCTGGAGCGCCGTCGTCAGAGCACCCGTCCAGAGGGCCTCCTGACCCTGTGTCCGCGCGATGGCCGCGTCCCGCTGCATTGCGACGCGCAGCGACACGAAAAAGATGCCGAGTACGCCGCCGAGCGTGCCACCAATCTTGGACTCGACGATATCTTCGAGCTCGGCGAGCACGCGGCCCACGGACCCAGACCGCGCCACGCCCGCGTCGAGCGCCGCTAGTAGCGACACGGCCACCGTCATGACCGTCTCGCCACAGTCACCGTCGCCCATGACCGTGTCCCAGCGCGTGAGGTCTGGCTCGGACGCCACGAGCGCCTCACACGCCGTGCGCAGCATGGCCTCTAGCCTGGCAGGCTCAACCTTGACGTCTTGTGCCTCGTCCAAGGCGGCGGCCCGCCTGCTCTTTGCCTCCTCGCCCGCCTGCGATGGCGCCGTGACAATCTGCTCGCCGCGTTTCCGCCTCTGCGACTGCAGACCCGTCATCGACTCCCAGTACGTGTCCGTATGCGCGTCGGCGAATCCGCGGATCTGTTCGACGCTGTACGAGCAATTGCGCGCCGCGGCCGATACGTTGATGACCGACACGCTAAACGCCGGCGCGTTGAGCGATGTCTCGAGAAACCCGGCAAAGACACGCACGGGCTCCATGCGCCACTCTGCTGCCAGCTGGTCGAGAAGCTCATCGACGAGGGCGCCCATCTCGAGGTGTGACATGCCGCCAAAGTTGCTGACGAGCAGGAACGTCTCGTCGCCCGGCGCAAAATGGACGTAGCCGCGCTCCGGGTCCGACTCGTCGAGGCAGTACGTGAGGACCTTGCGCACGAGCTCGTCCGGGGACGGCGGCGGCGAGAGTTTCTGGTACCCGGGCTCGTTGTGGGGACCCGTGCCGATCTCGACCTCGTCGGCGAGGAGCGCACCGTGCTCCGTTCGGCCGGGGACGTGACAGTGGTCGAGAGACGCCGCGATTGAGACAATTTGTTGCGAAAAGGCGACACCGAGGTCGTACACCTCATCTAGCGAGCCACCTGCGCCGGCGGCACCACCCATGACCTTGAGGACGCCAAGTTGGCCAGCAAGACCGCGTCGCCCGACAAGGCTGCCCCTCTTGCCGACCGAGACATCGTCGCCACAGATGATCATGCGGCAGTCGTGGCCTCTGGCGCGCGCCTTTTCATTGGCGAGGCCAAAGTGCAGGCAGTCACCAGTGTAGTTTGTGATGACGAGTATGATGCCTTTGTCGGAAGGAACTTGGTCGATGGCGGATAGGATTTGCCGGGTACTTGGGCTTGCAAAGATGTCGCCCGCTACTGATGCCGAAAGCAGGTTCGTGCCCACGTAGCCTGACCAGGCTGGTTCGTGGCCGGAGCCGCCGCCACTGATGACGCTGACCTTGGACTTGTCAAACTTGGTATCGAAAACGACGCGGTTCGCCTCGTCGAGAGCCAGGAAGGGGTTGTAAGAGATGATGCCTCGCAGGGCTTTGTTCACAAGCCCATCCGGCGAGTCGAAAAGATGACGTTTCGACATGTCAGGATACAATGACAGAAAAATGGCTGGGATTTCGAGACGGAAGAAGTATTTTTGCTGCAGCAATTTGTACCATAGTTGGCGTTCAAGCCGCTGTATAAGTGCTTGTTTTCTGAGAAACGCCGACTTCGATGGCGACGAGCCTCAACACTATATTGGTTGATCCGGTGCCGAACAGCGGCGGTCCTAATTTTGGCATCCGCGACAGCCATAACCTGTCGGCATCAGTCAGGCCAGTGGACCAGGGATTTCCACGACGGGAATGCCGCATCATCGCTTTTGGGGATACCGGCTTGTGGCAAAATATTCGCAGGCGGCGATCCCCTGGCGCACCGACAGGTTGGTCGTGTTGGGAGTAGGCCTAGTCCGTCCAACCCCAGAATTTGGACCAACAAGGCAATCTAGACCCCCTTAGACCATTCTATCCGCGGGGTTGATGACAAGCCTTGAGGTCAGGTGTCGGATGAGAGTGTGTGGAGGATCGAGCTGGGCCGTGGGGAACGGGCTTCCCAAAGCGGTAATCCGTTGGACTTGATGGTGCTGTCTTCCAGCCACACCGGGACAACTCGATGTCAGATAGATATCCCGTACTCTGGAAACTCACAGGGAGCAAAGATTGGGACAGAGACGCATTTCCCCCAGAATTCGCTTTCGGCTTCTTGCAAAACAAAAACCGCCCAATACTACAGCACTTACCACTATCATGGCTGTTCTGTCCGAGTCCAGGTTGAGAATCGCCATCGGCTGCGACGTGAGTTTTTGATCCCCAAAGTCCACTCGCACATTTGAGACGAATCATTGCTCACATTATTAATCTCAGGACGCTGGCGTTCACTACAAGGACAAGATTAAGCAAGACTTCGAAAAAGACCCTCGTGTAGTGCTCATCGAAGACGTGGGAAGCTATACAGGTGATGACAAGACGGCTTATCCCCACCGGGCAGCGTCTGCAGCAAAGCTTGTGGCTGATGGCACCTGTGATCGGGCGCTGCTCATCTGTGGTACAGGGCTTGGCGTCGCCATTACAGCAAACAAAATCAAGGGCGTACGAGCCGTGACAGCGCACGATAGTTTCTCGGTTGAGCGAGCCGTCTTGAGCAACAACGCCCAGGTCCTATGTATGGGCGAGAGGGTCGTGGGATTGGAGCTTGCGAGGCGCCTGGCCAAGGAGTGGTTGGGGTACAGGTTCGATCCGCAGAGCGCGAGTGCCGCCAAGGTGGATGCTATCGTGGCGCTGGAGAGCGATTCCGACTGAAACAAAACAATGTGAATCGACTGATACAGACTGGAGTATGGATGCATCGGTATTTTTGAGCCAAGCGTACTGTGATAGAATTAGCAAGGCTATGGAATCAAACGAACGCAGCCTCCCCCGGTCCCATTATGTGTGAGCCGTTTTTTTTTCACGCAACCCATCATGATAGCCCCCATCCATTGTCGTGATTCCCAAAATTTCATACACCGTCCAAGGCATTCCCTCTCTCTTCCACGTGTCTAAAAGACGGTGCCGTCGCTGTCGATAAGAATGGGCGGCTCCTTGGTATTTGGCCTGCTGACCTCCGCAATCTCGCGGCCCCCCTGTAGCGTAGTTAGCATGGATTGTCGGTTTTGGGAAACTGGGCTCTCCTACCTTCCAGCTACCGGCCTCAAGTAGCTGCGCCAAGGTCAACTCGTTCCCGCCGAGATCATTCCTCAGGCTCTTGTTCACCTCAATGAGCAATTTGTCCAAGAGTCCCACCGTCACGCCGCGCCATTCGACAATCACGTCGTCGCTCGGCTCAAACATGGGAGCAACCTCAACACCCTTCACCCCAGTCCTGCGACAGTAGTCGGCGTAATTCTGTAACCCCCGCTCTGCATCGTCCGGCTTCAGGATCAGCACCCCTGTATCCACAAAGAGCCCGCCGTTGCGGTACTCTGGCAGGCCGGTAAGAAGTTCGACGCCCGCAAAGTGTATGCGGAGAAGTGACTGCATGGGCTGCATGAGACTGTAGCACAGCCACTGCGTCAGCTTGTGGAAGGGTAGGATTGACTCCCATGCTGCTGTCGGTGACTGGCCCGAGGACGGGAATGGCGAAAATGTGTTGGTAGGAGAGGACGTTTGAGGCATGCTGCTGCAAGGCCAGGCATCGCCTAGGGAGATGCCGTTGATGGCGGTGCGTGAAGGTGGCCAGATGGGCGCTAGGCCGTTCATCAGGACGTTCCAGAGCGTGGGTAGAGCGACAATCGGCATGGAGGAGGCTTGAGTGGAAGGATGGGACAGCAAATAATCTAGCAATTGTTAGTGATCATTACTTTGACCCAAATTCTCCGGGTTGACATACCAACCATACGGCCAGGGCGGCCGTCCCTTCCGAAGAATTCTGGTTTCTTCTCGAGAGCATCGGCGAGTCTGATGAGAAGCTGCGTACGACCCTCTACGCCCGCCATCTCGTTTCCGGGCTTGGATTGCAGGCCGGCCGCCAATTTCTCGGGCGTCAAGGTGAGAAGACCATCCGTATCCACCTGATATTTATTGGACTTGTCGCTTGAGAACATGCCACTCTTGAACATCTCCAAGCTTGCAACGGCAATGCCTTCTGACCGCCTGTATATGCGGTTGTTCTCTGTGCTCTTGTAGCTCCACTGCGTGCCTGCGCCGGCGTCGAGTAAAACGCTGACTAGGAAAAGGTCTACCATGCGTCGGCACTTTTCCGTATTGTCAATGTCGTCAGGGAACGTGGACAAGAGATGCGCGATACGGTCACGGCCACCAACGCAGAAATGCTGGTGCCGGCCGTGGCTCGGGATCGAGGTGAACGGTGCATCAAAGTCGCGCTGCAGCACAACACCGTCCGGTTAGCATGCGATGTACTGGGTTTTGCTTCGGAGTCGTGTTCTTGCTGGTCCTCAACGCACCTTGATGATACACGAAACAAAGCTCACAACGTCGGGGAACTTGTTCAAGTCGACATCGAAATGGTTCAGTTCATTGCGTAGGGCCTTGTCCGTGACAATCCTGCTCCTCTCGCGCACGGCGCCGAGGCTTCGGAGGTAGCCCGCAGGATCCAATTGAGGGTCGGGAGGTCGCGGTAGGTCGATCTTGGGGATCGACACCGGAGAGAAAGGCGTCAAGGGGGTGTTGGGGTTGGTATTGCCCCCGGAAACTCTGCCGAAGCCGCCACGAGTGGTTCCAGGCGGTGACTTAAGGCTTGAGGCGCCAGAGTGAACGCTGACGTCGGACGTGTTGATCGACGGCTTGGCGTTGGCTGCCACCCTGGGAACTTTCTCCTTGCGGGAGAAGAGACCCATCGTGGTTGGCGGTGGTTTTGAGGTCGGAGGTCGGCGGCAGTGGGGGTTATACAGCGGTGGTGCTGGCTGATAAGACGTGGATGGTGTAAGGCGGGGTCTTGATGGGAACCGTGTCGAGGTGGTGGTGGTGGTGCTGTCGGCAGGCCAAGGCCACGGGAATGTTGCACAGAGACTGAACGGGCGAAGAACGCTCCTCGGTCGATATCAAGAACCTCGGTGAAGATGGTTGAAAAGCGAAGAAAAAGGGTTGGGTGAGGGACGGCGTCCGAGGTTCAGCTGGCGAAGGGTAGGCCAGAACAAGCCGGGTCGGGCCAGGTCAACACGGTAATTTTAAAGGCTGCGGGGAACTGGGGGTCGTTGTCCACGGGCCCTAGTTTACGGCCGCCGTAGATCCAGATCAGGGATCGAGGCAGAAGCAAAGAGACTGGCTTTTTTTTCGGAGGGTCTCGAGAGTGGCCTGTTCGCTGTTAGCTGCAAATCTCGTTGGACACAAACAGGCGCGCGCTTGATCCGACGTATGTGTGCCGGTGAAATTGCTCTTAGACGTCTCTCAGATGAGACGGCAGTTTGCACTGGGCCGTCTGATCTGCACCGTCCGCCGGATGGTCGAGCGGAATGGATTTGGGGTCGCGGGTGCTTAGTGCGATCAACTGACTCTTTACTAAACAGACAAAGGGTCTGTCGTCCTGTAACTAGTGGGATAAGTAGCGTGCTAGCAGGCGGCTAGGCGTAGGCAGCACAGTAGACTGGCGTGACTAGATTGATAAGACGATTCAGGGCGTGTCCAAACAAATGGACCGGCGCTGTCCAGAACTCGTTCCTTCGGAATTTTCCTCTAGGGCGGGGGGTCGTCGCCGTTGAGTAAGTTTACGTGCCCGAGCGGGCTATCGGGCGCTGGGCGCTGGGCGTTGATGGGTGGATGAATCGTTTTGGCTTTCGGAGAAGGAAGAAATACTGCCTAGCTATTTGTGTATATCGGCCAGGAACAAGAGAGTCTGGTTGGTGATCACGCGCAGAGCAGCCAATAGTTCTGCTCGGGGCAATGCAGCGCGGGAAGATGCGTCTGTCGGAAGAAGCCTGTTGGTCGAGGGACGATTGGGGGTCAAAGGCAAGCGAATTGCGGCAGGATGAGACAGCAGACGTCAATTGACCACCATCCAAGGGAATTGGGGGGGAAGAGGAAAAAGAAAAGCAGATGGAGGGAAGAAACGAGACAGCGAATTGGAGAGTGCGAGTTGGTTTGCATGAGGACACTGGAGAGCAACACGAAATGGTAGCAGTCCAACACCACTAACGACAGCCCCTCGATCTCTTGCAACCGAGCAAGGAAGGACGTAGAGTACCTACCTAAGGTACCTAAGGTACCTACCTAGCGAACCTACCAAACTGCCTAGAACCTGGTCGATAGGCACGGCAGCCGCAGCGGCAACAGCAGGGTAAAGACCGCCTGCTGAAGGACAGGGAGGTATGTTTACTGCAAAGAGGCGAGGCAAGGGACAGGGAGCCCATGTGAGGCAATTGCCCTGGGGCCTTGGGTTCCTACTCCTGCAGTGCGCGGTGCAGCTTCCCTGCAACATACACGCCGCCAGCGTGGCAGGTGCTGCTCTGGTGCAGCTTCTCTGGCAAGCCACGCCCGTCTTGGTAAGGTAGGTAAGGGAGGTAGGTTGGTACTCCTCACACACTGGCATATGATTGCATCGCTCTCACGGCATCTACCATCCATTGGTCTTCTTCAAATCCCAGACACTGTTCTGCGAAGGTAAGTAGGTTGATACGACAATCGACATTGGAGGGATTAATTGCATCCAGTAGGCTCTGAACCACTCCCTTTGCTATTCCGGCTTCGCCTTTGTGCTTGGTCTTCGGAGCTGCTCGACGCCAGCACCAAATCCCATGGAAGAGCCAGCGCTGCGGGCTCACCAAACAGCCCGCACGCCATTAGTGTCGACATTGGCCGGGGGAAATGGTGGGCAACAGCTGTCCCATTTTTGTCCTGGCGCGACCGAGCGAAATTAATTACGGACCACGGAAGGAGTTCCCGTGTAGACTCGCCCGCCTGCAATCCGCCTTTCGAGACTGCTCGGGTAAGGTACCCAGGTAGATAGAGATCGTTTGTCCGTCTTTGGACCGCAAGGTTTTCCAATCTTTCATATCGCTTATTCTAGTTCGGAGGCTCTACAATGAGCGCGACAACGGCAACGTGTCTCTGTTTGAAAGACCGACCACCAACTCAGAGACAGTACAAGCGTGTGAGACCTTAGACGACCCTCATTGTCAGGCCTGCCACGCCTTTGACCCTTCTTTGACCCCTCTTTCTCGACCAGACACACAGAACACAGGCCATATCGAAAGGCCGACACCATGGTCCTGGTCATGGCGACGTCGCATCGAAAAGGGGGCAAGCCAGGTTCGCCCCGGCGCACTGCAGCTCTACATGCAAGGGGACGGGAGACAGTGCGTCTCTGGTGCTGCTCAAGCCCAGCGTCAACGAATACCGTCGCCCGCTAAGGCGTACCCTGGTGTACACTGCATCCTGAATCCTTGGAGCACCCCTTACTACCTGCAGCATCCTGTGGCCTCGATGTTGACAACCTTCCAGAAGACGATTCATGACAGTCCCAGGTCGGTCGTCGCCTCCGACGTTACTAACGCCACGGTCGCTGCTAGGCAACTTCTGGTCCGCCCCTTCGGGCATGGCAACGATATATCGAACATCGCCGGCAGGTCATGCTCTGCAACCAAGCCAATCAAAAAGCGGTGCATGGCTTGCGACGACAGGTTCCCAAGTAAACAAACAGTCTTGCCCTTCGCATCGTTGAATGGGCGAGCCAAGATGCATCTGCAGTAAACCTCGGGGTGCGGACATCATTTGTTGGCTGTACCAACAGGAGTAATATTGCAGGAGGGTCTTCGGCCTTGTTAGCTCGGGATCTCCCAAGCTCAGGCCATTCTGCAATCCGACTATCCATGGTCTGGTCGGGTTGCTCGGTCGAGGACTGCCTTGAGGCTTCATTCGGCGCAGCGGATCGGATTGTGAGAACCGACTGGATTCTTAACAAGTGATGCACCGATCGAGACCAGGGACGAACACCCGGTGCCTGCGCCAGAGGCCAGTGCCTTGCATACACGACATCCCGGAACATCTCGCCTGGGAACGGCTCCAGCCAAGGTACATGTAGTAGCGTAACCTCGGAGCTTGAACCACACTCCGCGATCTGGCTGAGGGGACATGTCACCGTGCCATCTAGATGACATATCGTGTTGTTCACGACTCATTTGTCACGCCACTTTACGTTGACGATTGGAATGATCCTCAGAATCTTTTACCATCCTGTTGCTGGCGGGCTTACCTGGCCATAGGTCTCGTGCGGGGCTCTGGAGACATTTGGTATGCAAGACGATATGCAGGAGTGAGCTTGGACAGCACACGACCCGGACAGCCGTTGTCCTTTGGTTGGCGAACGCATTTTCATGCCTATCCACATGTTTCCTCTCCGAGATCCTGTTGCCTCAGTCTGCCCCGTACAGTTATTGGGGTGAATGTCGTCGACGGCGTGTTTCTCCTGCAATGTGATCTGAGCGCTAGTGTGCATGCATGCTGCAGCTTTGATGTTTTATTTATTCTATTCCAACACCAGACCTTGCTGTTTTCGTTTTGGTGGTACAAATGCTTCTTGTTCAGCCTCCGCGAAGATAACCAAAGCGGCCAATGACCGGGCGCTGTTGGCTCATGTACATGCGAATCTTCTCAAGAACCCGTTCCTCTTATGTAGTGTACATTGCCTGCAACTGTTGTCATCAACCTATTTCGCTCTCCTCTTCAGATCAGCCTTGAAGCGCCTCTTGTCCTCTTCGGCACGCTTCTCCTCCCATGACTTATTGCTCTTCTCGGCCTGCTCCTGCCGAGCTTGGTCGACAAAGGAGCCCATGCCACCCTTGGCTCCGTGGACCGTCTGCTTCAGGTCTGCGACAGCGCCGCTGAAGACGTTCTTAGGCTTCTCCTCTACGGCCGTCACATCGATGGTGTTGGCATCAGTGGAGCCCGTGCGCTTGGTGGGCGGGTAGAACATAGCGCCGCTAATGCGAGAGGTCGAGGCGGGGAGAACGGGCCTGACGAGCTCAGGGAGGCCGGTAGCGCGTCGGAAGGCCGGGTTCTGGAAGAGAAGGTTCTGGCCCCAGCCGACGAGGGTCGAGCAGAGGAAGTAGAACTGAACGGCGGCGGGGAGCCAGATTGTGAAAATGAGGGAGAGGGGGACGAAGATGTACATCATGAGCTTCATCTGAGCCTGCTGCTGGACGGGAGCAAACTTTGTACCGGACTGTCTCGGATGTCAGCTACCTCTATTTGGCCCTCGAGACGGGAGCGACGATGAAGTTACCTTGAGCATGGCGATCATGGCAATGGGCGCGGCAACGGGCAGAATAAAGAAGGGGTCAGACACGGACAGGTCGTTGAACCACAGGAGGCCGCCGTTCTCCAGTGACGGAACGGGGATCTTGGCCATGTTGTTGAGCACGATGAAGAGACCGTAGCTGAAGGGGATCTGGACGAGGCCCCAGAGAGCGGCAAACGGGTTGACGCCCTCGCGCTTATGGATGTGGTTGATGGACTGACGGGCGTCCATCATGGCCGACTTGTCGCCGCTCTTCATCGAGTCCTGCATCTTTTGCTTCAGAGCCGCGTACTGGGCGTTGCCCTGGAGCTGCTGCATTTTGGCTGACCCCTGCTGGGCGTTGAGTGTGGGCTTCAGCAGAAGCAGGCGCAGAAGGAGGACGGTGCTACCGATCGTGGCCCACCAGGGCATACCGGTGTAGATGTACACATGCTCGAGGATCCATTGCATGCAACTGGAGGGGCCGTAGCCAAAGTCGAGGCCGATGGCCTTGAGGTAGCCAATCTGCTCGGGCATCTGGGCAATGGTGGTGTCGGTGAGGAGCTCGAAGGTCAAGGCATCGGTGACAGGAGTAGGTGCCGACGCGACACCCTCGGCAAAAGAAGGGGTGGTAGACGCAACGGCAGCTTCAGGAGGGGGGATCGATGCTGTCGTGGCGGCAGGGGCCGTTGTGTCGACGGCGGCGACCTCGGGGATCGTAGCCGGTGCTGGTGTGGCCTCAGTCTTGGGGCTCCGGGACCACAGGGAGAGTGTTCGGGTGGAGGAAAGCGAGCCGGCGACGACGGTGGTGCGGACAAGACCTGACGTCTTTCCTGTTGGCCTCAGCCCTGACCATGATGTGCTGGCGATGCGTGAAGTGGTGCCAAACTGCCGACCATTGGATAACCTGGAGGTCTGCTCAAGTCAGGAGGACGTCAGAAGATCAATTGATGGGTTTCTCTCACGGTCTGTGCCTGAAGATACGCCCTTCCCGTGGAGAGCGAACGAAGTGCTCCTCTGCTAGGCAACATGTTGTCGATCTGAGGCCGTAGGTCAGGCTGGATGCAGGGTCAAGGTCAAGGCTTCGCGAGTTCGAGGCTCCAGATTTTTTTGGTAACACGCCGGGAGAACCTCGGTGGAGTCGCCGACGCCGCTGAGACGCTGGGGAAATGGGCCAGTGGTGCACGACCAACAAGATGATGGCCGTGACATGGTAGTCTGCTTAGAGAAACCCATTCCACTCTGACGTCTGTCATTCAATGAAATTATTTATGATCATTTTGGGGGGGACTATATATCCCTGACACGCATTCCGAGGATGGTTCTAGCGGATCGTTTCCAGCTGCCCGATGCTCTGAGCAACTAGTCTCTACCGCCGTGGCTTGCCCTTCTACAAATATTACAAAAGACGCCCTTGCTGCCATGTCATCTATCCCGCAGATTAATTGGCGTGGTGAACTGCATAATTGGCCATCCGTGTTCCCGTGTGCGGCTTTCAGCTCGCAGATATATATTCATAACAAGAGCCTCGATGCACCCCTTGCGGCTCGCAGTGGTGTGCTTCACTTTCTGTCCAAAGCTGCGAGTGCTCATGAGCTTTTGATTGATGTCATCTTTGCCTTACTCCCACCCACCGAGTCATTCCAGGCTCGTCAGGTCGTCCAGCTCCGTTCGCGGTGTGCGCTTCTCGCGGATCTCGATGCCGGGGCCAATGGCGTGGGCACGACGCGTCGTGGGGAACACCTTCACCACAGTTAACATCGGTCCAGAAACTCTCGTTGATTCCTTGTGGATCGTCGACGCAAAGTGCATCTTGATACCTCCCGGGCGATTGGGGCATCCGTACCTTAGTGCCTCCCCATCCTAACCGAAACGCGGCCTCGTGGGCAAACAGCTCTCCGAAACCCAGCATCATGCCGTTGATAAACGGCAAGAACAGGTTGATGGCAGCACCTCGCAATAGGGACCACACCGTGGGCGGCCTGTAGAGAATAACGGGGGAGGAAGACGAGGGAGGGGACGCAGAGAGGTCCTCGCCCTGCGAATACTGTTCACTGTCGGATCGAATGGTGACGCCAGACTCGGCCAGAGGATTCGCGAATTCATCCGCCATGATGGGCCGTTTCGGGAGGAAAGTCTACAGAGTCAAGGTCGAAGGTCGGCGCGATGGTAGTGGTTGGCAGTCGTTGGAGGCACCGTGTTGACCGACTGTGGCCGGGAAGCTCTTTCGTCAAGCCGAGCGCAAGCCGGGGTAGGTGCATCACCACGAAGATGGAGGATGACATAATCACGGAGTTCGGTGGCAGACTGATCCGGGTCATGGTGGGGTAATGGCGTCGTTGGGTCCATGCTCCCTCCCCACGTCACCCGCGCCCGCCTAGAGCTCCAGTGAAGGCCATCTAGAAGGTACGATCGATCACAACAGTGGTGCCTTGCCTCCGACATATATTTTCCTTTCATTGACTCTTTTGGAACATCAAAACATCAAGTCAAAAACTCGATATCAGCCGAGAAGAAGAAAAAGCATTTTCGAGTATAGGCGCGACTGAATTGCTTCATCCTAAGCTTACCCCACCGCCACCTGTCGTTTCCTTCCACCATGTCCGGCCAGGACGATACCGCGCGGGCGCAAGCTCTCCAGGAACTACACCAATTGACTGGTTACTCGGAGGAAAGGGTAAGACGCGAACTCATTGCGCCGTAAGCACCCAATCTGACGTACCCAGTGCATCGGCCTCCTTGAAGCTGCCGACTGGGACTTTGGCCAGGCCGCCCAAGCCTTCTACCTCGACCAAGACCGTGAAGACGAGCCCTCCAACGCACCCTCAGTCCCTGACAACTACACGGGCCCGCGGACCCTCGATGGACGTCCCGCTCCCGAGTCCCAGCGTCGTGCGCCCGTTCCCGCCAAGAAGACACAGAAGAGGAAGGGTGTTGCAACCCTGGGGTCGTTGGGCGGCGGAGCACAGCATGATGACGATGACGATGACGGCGATACGGATGATGTCGATGAAGGCCGTAACCCGCGTGATTTATTTGCTGGTGGCGAGAAGTCAGGCCTTGCTGTTCAAGACCCCACGAACCAGGGCGACGGGGGACCAATGAAGATCATCAACGATATTCTAGCCAAGGCGAAGGCGTACGTAACTACCATTGACCGTATGCCGAAGCAGATACTGACAAATGTACAGGAACGCTGCCAAATCAGGCTCGAATTCTGAGGCAGCTGCCGGTCCTTCTCGCGCCCCCAATACGTTCCGTGGAGCCGGTCGCTCGCTTGGCGGTGACGGTGTCGAGAGCCGTACTATTCCCGATCCCAATGCTGCTGAGGACAACGATGCTTCGAACGAGGAGCCGCAAGAGCGCTCTCTCCATCTCTGGCGTGATGGGTTCAGTATCGATGATGGTGAGCTGCACCGCTTTGACGACCCTGCCAACGCGGCCGACCTTGCGCAGATCCGCGCCGGTCGTGCTCCACTCCATCTCATGAACGTTCGATATGACCAGCCTGTCGATGTCAAGCTCCACCAACACGAAGAGAACTACCGCCGTCTTCCTCAGACTTACAAGCCTTTCGGCGGAGCCGGTCAGCGGCTTGGCAGTGAAGTACCCGGCGACGGCAACGCATCTGCTACTGCGGCTGCTGCTCCAGCTCCTGCCGCTACTGCCTCGACACCATCAGCACCCTCGACAACCGTCGATGAGAGTCTCCCGACTCTAACGTTGCGCATACAGTTGCCTGACGGCAGCAGGCTCCCCGCCCGGTTCAACACGACCCAGACTCTCGGCGATGTCTACGGCTTCGTTTCACGTGCTTCCACAGACGTCGCAGCACGGCCTTGGGTTCTGGCCACAACATTCCCCAATAAGGAGCACACGGACCGTAGTCTAGTCCTGGGCGAAATGCCCGAGTTTAAGAAAGGCGGCACAGCTGTCGTCAAGTGGGCTTAAATACTACATGATACGATATTGCGAAATGACAGACATTGACACGGCGTTTTGATAAGGCTGAGCGGCACGCTCGCGCGGCTGGCAGCTGATGGTTAGCTCTCAGCCTAGGCCACGATTCGGTATGGGCAGGTAGATCAGTTGAGCAAATAGACTCAACGAATAGTCCCATTTTACCCCATCAGTCCACATGCCGCGTGAGAAAGCATTACTGTTCGCGGCGAACTTATTCTTCTTGTATGTTCTTATCTATACGATGTGACACTGGTATCATTTAAATCCATCAAACGCCATCCCATCCCATCCCTTCCCATCCACGCAGTCCGTCTCTTCCCCACAAGTCCGCGCCCTAGGAAGCCACGCCCTGCGCTGCCAGCGTCGCCGGCCCGTCGAGGAACTTGAAGTGCTCAATGGCAATCTGGCAGTTCAGCATGGCGGCGTTGAAGCGGGCCTCGCCCGGCGGCAGCACGACCATGAGGTACGTGTTGGTCGTGAACTTGAGGATGAACAGATTGAAGCGCAGGCCAGCCTTGTGTTCCATGCGGACGAACTGCTCAGCGTTGCGCGGCGTGCCGGTGAAGCGGCTGATGCTCTGCTTGAAGTGCTTCATAATGTTGGACATGCGCTCGAGGCGGTCCTCGGTCGGGTTGCGCAGGCCCTCCGGGGAGGTCCAGGAGGAGACGGCGAGGAAGGAGGTGCGCTCGAAGAGGAGCAGCTCTTCGGCCTCGATGGCGGTGCCGAGGTTGGCGAGGTTGCGCTCAATGGTCGCAAGGTTGGGGACGAGGTCGTGGATGATGGAGGCCCAGGCCTTGTAGAGGGACTGGTCCCAGATGGAGGTCGCAAAGGGGGTGATATCGGGCGTCGCGGCGGCGCTGGCGAGGGGGCTCGTGTCGGTCGGGGAGGCGTCGTCGGCCGCGGCGGCGGAGAAGCCTATGCTATGGGCGTATTCGGCCGTCTTCTGGCGCACGATGCGGACGCGCTCGTCGTAGACGGACTCGCGGTGGGCGGGGACGACGAGGTCCATCTTGTGGATGAGGACGTAGATGCGGGCTTGCGGAGAGAACTGGAGGAGGGCGGAGAGGATGGACACGTAGGTGGCGAGGTCGCGGTCGACGTCGCGAGACTCAATGTCGAAAACGTAGATGAGGACGCCGACGTTGGAGAAGACGTGGACGCGCTGCTGCGAAAGATAGTTTTCCATAAAGGCCTCTTGGCCGCCGCAGTCCCACAGGTTGAGGGTTAGGTTTCCAAGGAACTTGACGTGCGAGAGATCAATGTCAATGGTGGCGCCTCTGCACATGAATCATCAGCACAATGTCCACCGAAGCTACTCTGGCGCAAAGACTGACAGCCTGCGTGTGTCGCGTGCGATATAGTTGCTGAAGATGATGCTGCGCATGCTGGATTTCCCTGAGCCACTCTTGCCCATCAAGAGGACCTTCTTTTTCTTGGGCTTCTTGACCTCATTCTTGGTGGCATTGGCCACAGGAAGGCCGGATTGGCTGTCGCCATAGTTGGCACCGTGGTCAGCCATTGTGTGGGGGAGTGTGGTTGGGACAAGCTCTGGAGCCGCAGTCTTGGTGATGAGGCACGAGAGCTAGACTTCGCTGCGGCGGGGGAGATCGAAGCTGCGTTGGACGAATGACGCCGGTGTGGGGCGCCTCAGTGAGCTCCGGGGGAAGGGGGGTGGTGATCGGAACAATGTGTCACCGTTTCCGCCGCGTCGGCCCCACACCGGCTTCAATATCAATGCCACCCACACGGTTTCTTAGCCTCCTCTTGCATCCCTGAATCAATGTTAGGGAGGGGGAGAACCCGTGCGGAGTACCGCGGAGATTCCTCTCCACTTGGTTGTGTCTCTAGCATATGGCCCACTGGCGGTATCCTCTCAGCATCCGATCTGTCCCTGCCCTGGTTTCTAAGGTACTTGAGGCGTCACACAAACTGCGCAGTCAGGTGAGCAGTGAGGAACAAGCCCAACTGTCAGATGTCAGGGGTATGTTCCTTATTCGGGCCCATTACGACTTGGTACGGTCCGGCAGACCGTAAGCAAAACAGTGAGCACGACGAGTTTCACACGGACCAAAGTAGGAGGCACAAGACGGAGGTCCGCCACGAGTTGGGGAACCTGGGAATCTCCCCGATCTGGCAACTCGGTAGACACAAGCTCAGTGCCGAGAATGAAAGCCACGACATCAAGGCCAGGCCATTCTCGGCAGTCTAACCTGCCTCGCAGGATCCTGGCCAGTGCAATCCGTGGTCTGTTGACCATGCGAAACCTGCAGACAAACGGCGCGGAACAGTGCAGAGTTCTCATGGTCCAATGCCACCACGGCATTCCTCCAATGGGAAGCTGGCCCGGAAGGATTCCAGGAGAGCACAACGGGAGATCCTCGGCACTTGACGAGACTCTGACCTGATATGGGCATGGCTGGCCACAGTGTGAACTTGCAAGCGTTGCGGCTCGCGCCGGGTTGCAGGTCCGCATGGTGCCCTCACATACCTTTTTGGGACGTGCCTTGACTCCAGATGCTGCTTGGGGTCAGGCTCTGTCATGCTTCGCGGGGTAACATGGGGAAAGACTGGTAGGCAAAAAGACCTTGGGGATCGATCTGCATGTTCGCGGTGCAATGATGATAAATAGGACGGGGCATCGCATCAGCCCAAGTTCGTGTCTCTCGCCCTCATTCTCGACGCACTCTACCTCCTCTCCTACACCACTGCCCTGGCTGGTGGTCCGCTCGAGGTTGATCTGAGCTGACATCTTCGTCCTGTCCTGCTGAACCCGCCACCATGGGGATCAACACCGGCAGCTCTGCCGACCCCATTGTCACTCGGCTCGTAGCCGAGGACAAGGTGCCTTTTTGGAGGAAGCCAAACCTTCGAATCATGTACATTTGGCTGTTCCTCTGTTGCATGGGCGTCGAGATGACCTCTGGTTTTGACTCGCAGCTCATCAATACGCTGCAGTTTTCCCCTAACTTCAACAAATGTACGTCACCGCAAGAAGCCGTTTGCGCAAGAAGTTGCTTGCCGCAAGACGCGAACATGGTTGAACCCTTGCTGACCGATGCAGACTTTGGCGATGGCTACCTGAACGAGGACGGGAAGCCTGCCATCGAACCCAGCATGTTGGGATTCATCTCGTCCTGCTACCAACTTGGATCTATCTTGGGTGTGCCGATTGCCCCGTGGTTCAACCAGAAGTACGGCAGGCGGTGGTCTATCATGACGGGTTCTATCATCATGGTCATCGGTGCCCTTCTACAGGGTTTCTCTCAACACAGTATGCATGCCATCCCTTTCATGCGAAATCCCTGAGCTGACGAACTATTCCCTCTTCAGTTGGCATGTACATCATCTCCCGCATGCTGCTCGGCCTCGGCATTGTGTTCGCCATCATTTCGGGTGCCGCTATGATCGCCGAGCTTGGCCATCCGAAGGAGCGCCCTGTCCTAACATCCCTCTTCAACGCGAGCTGGTACATCGGTTCCATCATAGCCTGCGCCATCTCGCTGGCGACCGTTGAGATCAAATCACACTGGAGCTGGCGAATTCCATCGCTGCTTCAAATCTGTCCCTCCGTGTTGCAGATTGCTACGGTTTTGTGAGTTGACAACACAGCTGCTCGTGTATCGTTCATTGCTTATCCACATACAGCCTGCTGCCCGAGAGTCCGCGATACCTCATCAGTCATGACCGAGACGATGAAGCCTACGCAATCCTCATCAAGTACCACGCAGAGGGTGACGTCAACTCCGAGCTTGTCAGGGCTGAGATGGCTCAAATGAAGGCTACCATCGCCTTGGAGATGCAGCACTCGAAACAATCATGGTGGGACCTGTTCAGAACAGCCGGAATGCGACGCCGTGTGCTCATCACCGTCTTCATTGGCTTATTCACGCAAATGTCTGGAAACACCCTGCTCTCGTACTATGCAAACCTCCTTTTCGATATGATGGGTTTCACCAGCACCTACGCCAAGTCGAGAATCAACATTGCCAACCAGTGCTGGGGTTTGATCAACTCGACCGTCATGGCCCTCATCGTCACGCGTTTTAGGAGACGATGGATGTACATGATTTCCGCCACAGGCATGCTCCTCGTCTTCACCAGCATGACCATTTCCTTCGAGCGCCTCCGCTTTGCCAAGGACAACGGTTTCAAGAACCAATCCGCCCAATACGCGGCTCTGTTCTTTTACTTTGCTTACTCGCCATGCTACAACATGGGCAATAATGCATTGACCTACAGTGAGTTTTCTCTCGGAACGAATGACCAACTTGTGCACATCACTGACATTTTTCAGCCTATCTCGTCGAGCTCTGGCCTTACGCTCAGCGCACCATGGGTATCGGTGTCCAGCAGATCTTCGGCAAGGCCGGCGGCTTCTTCTCCACCAACGTCAACCCCCTCGCCCTCACTGAGCTCGACTGGAAGTACTTTGCTATTTACTGCGCTTGGATCTTTTTCGAGCTCGCCTTCATCTACTTCATGTACCCCGAGACGTACAACCGCACCCTTGAGGAGCTGGCCTTCTGTAAGTGACTACATGGACCCCGGGCGACGATATGTTTGTGTCGTTTTTGCAGCAGGCTGACGGGTGATACAGTGTTTGAGGACAAGGCAAACTACGACCAGGCCGCTGCAGCTGTCACGAAGCAGCTTGATGCACCGGATGTGCAGCAGGTGGAGAGTCGTGAAGTGGGAGAGCCCCCTAAGTCGCTGGCCTAAATGCGGGACAAATTGAATGAAATAGGATATCTTCTGCTGTTATGCCATTCAGCACATATGATTACTTTTAGCTCGACACGCACCATTCGTTCAGATACCTTTAAGACGAGAATTGGAAACACGTGGAAACATGCAATGCTTCTTAGCGTTCCGCGTTGCTTGTATCGCTCCCATGAGAAGAGCTACATATTGAGCCGTTTACTTGCTCGATGTCCTCAGTCAGATCTCTGCCTCAGATATATGTTTACACCTCTCACTTGACAGCCCATGGTCGACCAGACATGTAGGTTGCATGATGCCAGAATGTGGCAGCTTGGCCCTAGGGAATTCATTGCCTTGCTTCTGAACCCGTGCCTCTTAAAGTAACAAATGAAATCTGTTCATAGGACATTCAATCTGGCCGCTTTTATGTTCAGAGGCACAGATGCAACTGTGGGGAACAGGAGGCCGTTTCGTGGATGCCTGGAGTTCAATCCCAACCTGACCCTTCGTCAAGTAAGGTTCATTATGGCACATTTCTCGTCTTGTCCAGCGCGAATCTTAGAACTCCTCGACTTCTTCACGTTAACCAAAGAACCAACTATGAATACGTTCCAGTTCCATACGTCGCCACACTCCACCTCTTGTTGCCATGTGTCACAATCGCGCCTGTGACTCTTTCGGCTCCAGGATTTTCTGTTCCTCCTGAGATGCCCAGGAAAAGATGGAAAGTCTCAGCTAGCTAATTTCATCTTGTCAGTAACGTATGGCAGGGTTTACGACGATGGCGATCGATCGTTGAGCAA
Organism: Verticillium nonalfalfae; assembly: GCF_003724135.2. NCBI lineage: Eukaryota > Fungi > Ascomycota > Sordariomycetes > Glomerellales > Plectosphaerellaceae > Verticillium > Verticillium nonalfalfae. The sequence goes on from NW_021167230.1 coordinate 278,284, forward strand.
TGTCGCGTGCTGGAACCCAAATGTCCCTGGCCTATTTCCTGACCACGACGAATGGATGGTCCAAGAAAACGGAGCGCCAGGGATACTTGCAATCCCTACCAGTGACAGCTGGAATCACGCCGACTGCGTATCCTATTGGATTGTCGAGTGGAACGGAGGACAACGAGCCAGACCGCTTCTTGCCATCGATCGTTCGAAGGCGGGGTTCGTCACTTCATTCTTTCGAATGAGTTCACTGACCGAGGGGAAAGCGGAAGAGCTGAAGACTCTAGTGGTGAATGCTACCCGGGTGGGATTGACCAACTGCAGGTTCGCTCCTCGGGAAGCGAGAAGAGAATCGGCTGACGAACTTTGACACAGCGTTGTCAGAATTTGAGAACTGTTGTATGCAACTTGACACTGTTCCCTACAATACCGGTGGCTCTCAATCGCATTTCGATTTGCTTTCATGAGGCTCCAAGATATACAGAAAGCTGAGCAGTCATATCGCTGTCCGTGTCATTCATTGGAAAGCTCATTCGTGGCCCTAGACCCCGGTGATATGCTGCCCATGAAAACCAAAGCCAACCGCAAAATTGCAATCTGCCTGCCCTACCTCCTCCATCGTCCGCGCATCGAGGCAAACCAAATAACTCGTCCGGTTATACCCGTCAAGCACCACACTCAGAAGCACCCCGTCGTCCTCCCGCGAAGGCTTGTCAACGGTGCTCGGTCGAGGCACAAAAATCGCCTCTCCAGGTGTGTGGCCTGTCGGTCCGCTCCACACCAGGACCTCCCGCGTCTGCGTGTCCGTCTTGGCAATACCGTCGTAGAGAGTGCTGTAACCGCGATCAATGAGGCTGTAGACGAAACGATGCCGCCGACAGGCATACGCGGGGTTGATTGTTGGTAGCTCGCCGACGTGAGGCGCCGGGATCTCCCACTCCTTCGACGGCGATGGGAGCGGTGACTTGACTTTGCTTCCTGGTGGGACGAGGTCGCTCCTCAGAAGCTTGTATCTCACTAGGCCAGGGAAGGTCTCTATGAGTCGTTTGCTGTCGTAGAGAAACTGCTCACCCTTGCCATCCCTGTTGAGGAGAACGTCGTAGTAGAGACGATGGATCAGCGTTGTGCTCGGGTACGCGACCAACTCGCATATGATGTTCCCCTCATCGTCCTCGAACGAATTGGTCGAATGGAAAAAGAACCCGGCCGGGGAGGCGAATTCGCCCACGAGCCCTTTGCCAAGGCGCCTGTCGATGACATACCAGTGACACTCAAGTGAGTTGTCGAACGGCTGTAGCGCCTCCACGATGCTACCTTCCCACAGGACCTTCGCGCCGCCGAGTTTCAAATGTGACGAAGGGACACAAATAATGGCAAAGTTGCGCGTCAGGAAGAAACTGTGGATGTAGGCAGGAGTCCCGTTGAAAGAAGCCAAGATTGTGGTCTTGCCGGTTTCTGCGCTGGAGAGGAAGACGCGGTACACGCCTTTGCGACCAAAGTCGGCGTTGAAGCTGATGTAGTCACCCGTCTCGGGATCGCGCTGGCCATGGGCCGGCGCTTCCGGTCCACGCAGTTGTGTATGTAGTTTCTGGTGGCTAATGACGCCAAGTCGCTCCATCGTCTTGGGGTCCATCTCAGCAAACACAGCGGCATCGGTGCCGATGAAGACATTGCCTGGAAGGGTGGCATGGCCACTATCTTTGTGACCCTGGGCAAGACTTCGAAGGCCAGGAACATCTGCGTTGACAGTCACGCCAACATTGTCGAGAGCCGTGGAGCGTTCGATCTTTATGCGACGAAACACAGACATGAGCTTTCCAAACATACCCATACAAGGGTCACTTCGTTGGCCAAATGACAAAGAGCGGTAGGATCCAGAATCTCTGATGTCCTTCTCCAGGGCTTCGGACTGACGTCGTGACGAATACTGGACGCGGATGCCGCCCGCGACGGACTCATCCTCGACAATGTCGAACCTATGCGTGTGAGCGAGACCGTCGAACCAGTGCGATATGTTAAGTGTTCCGGATTTGGTGTCTTCGACTTTGCAAGCACCGGGGCCTGTCCGATAAAGAGACCCGGCTGCCCAAGCTGGAATACGACCTCTTACTACAAGGTCAACGGGGCCGCGCGTCTCCGTCAAGCCGTCAAACTAACGACGTTCAGCGGTGCCTGAAGCAGCATTACTTCTGATTGCTTACCCCCGCGTCATTCGGCCATTCTCTGAAAAGCCCTCTGGCAAAGTGTTCGCCGACCAGCTGGCGGCCAGCCTCTTCATTCGCGCTGGTGAGTGTGATGGCAGATCCCATGACGGCTGCCGAGTATGTGCGCTCGCTCCGAGTCTGCTGCAGTTGGCGGCTACTGGCCTGTGCTTCTTCTTCTTCTTCTTCTTTTTTTCTTTGTCTGTTTGGGTATTCGAGTCCGAAGAACGGGCGCTTTGGAAACTTGTGGACAGTCCCGAGGAAAGTGTGAGATTAATCGGGGGCATAGTCATATTAAGATCCATTGCTTCGCATTGCACGACGTGGCCATCATCCGACGTGACCATCACCGGCACACCTGCAACTCGGCCACATCATCGTCTGCAGTGCCACCGACGCTACCCTCGAGATCTGTTCCCCGTTGGCTGTGGATGAGGCAGAGTATGCGGCAGCTTATTCAACGGCACTCGCATGCCTTCCGACGAAGCCGTCTGCCAAGTCAGACGACCAGAGTGCCGCCCGACGGTGCCGAGAAGGTGACTTGTGACAATTGGATGGATGGTACTTGAGTTGGAAATCAGATGAGGTCGGGCTCTAGCGATGCTGACCTGCACGTGTTTCTCTCTTCATAAAGGACGTGGGCCATTGAATTGGGATTCTCCCCAGCTGAGCACCGAGCCGCGACTCTGGCGCTACTTAAATCTGTATATCCGGTCGCGGGCTGGGGTGAAACCTTGGTTGGGGGATTCGGGACCCTACCATTGGGATCGAGTGAACCGGGACTGCCATGAGCTGAAGTTTGGCCATGTCAGACGACTGAACTGGGCGGCCCAATGGCAATGTATTTTAACGACCAACAATCATCGTGTTCGGAGCTCACAAAGCCACCTGGGGCAATGCACAAATGCCTTTTATCCATGCAAATGGATGCAACGTCAGTGCTGGGACCTATGAATAGAGCTGAACTTCAGCACAAAAACCTCGGCCCTGCCCACCGAATCAGGGAATTCGCACTCCCATGCCTCCGATTCGCCGTGGCCCCAGAAAACATCCGCCAAGACCCCCTCGTCCTTCTCGTGATGTCGTTTGAGGGGGGCCAACGAGCAGAACCCCAAGTACCAAGCCCCATCCCCATCCCCATCCAAGGCCGGTGCTGTCAGAAGCTTTCTATTAGCGCTATTGACGCTGTCAGCAAGCTGCCGAAGCTGTTTCGAACGATGCAGCGGCAGCCCACAGCGGGCGCGCTGCCCTTGTCAGGCTCTGGCAGCGCTCTCGACACCCCCGAAGCTTCAGGCGGCAGTCCGGAGACCGCGGAGGCTACAGAAGCCAGGACAGGCAGATTGAAGTTTAAACACTATGATGCCAACACGGGCGGCTTTCAGTACGTTTGACCTTCCTTTTTTGGACAGCCTCTGGCTCTTGGGAGAAGCAGTGTCCCAGCCCGTCCCCCGCCACTAACAGCAACCACCACAGGCAAGCCGTCCCCGGCATGGCCGTTTTCTCGTTACCGAGCCGATCCCGATCAAGAGGCGCCGGCTTTCCGCGGACCCGCACAGGGTGCAAGGAGTGCAAGTACGTTCAACCCGCCTGGTCTTGGTGGCGTGTCTTGTCTTCCGAGCTGCATCAACTGACACGAGGCCTGGCGTAGGCGGCGTCGAGTCAAGTGTGACGAGGCAACGCCCGTCTGCCGAAGGTGCATACAGGGTGGTCTTCTCTGCGAGGGCCTCCTTCACACTAGTGCAGTCGTGCCCCGGCCGAAGCCCCGGCAGCAGCAGCAGCAGCAGCGGCAGGTCGAAGCTGTAGTGAAACGAATGGACCTCCAGCAGGGCGTCGACTATGTGTCCACCCTTTTCCCAGGGCAGCACGAGTGGGACTCGTTCATCGCCTTCGTCCAGGTGGCAGAGCAAGGGGGGTCTCTCCCGGCGGACAATGTCATGGAGCTGGTCCCGAAGGTGGCGCTGGAGGATGCGGCCCTCCGTGAGATCTGCTGCTCTATCGGCGCCCTCAACCTCCGGAACCTACAGGCTACGCGGGCTATCGACCAGGCGCGCCACCGTTCCTCGCTCGAGCACTACGGCCGTGCGCTGCGGGCTGTCGCGAGCGCGGGACAATCGAACGACAGCTTTCTGAGGACAATACTCGCGTCTTTGATGTTCGTCACGGCCGATATCCTGCGTGGCGACTCGAGGACAGCCTTTGCCCACTATGCACACAGTCGCCGCATGATGGCCCAACATATCAGCCGCAGGTCCGCCGAGACAGGCCTCGACGTGACGAGGCTGCCGCTGGACGTGCTCGAGTCGAGTGCTTACAACATGATGCAGCGGATCGCGACGCACCCGTGGGCGCAGGATGCGCAGATAGAGGCTGCAGATACAGAGGGAAGACTCTTCCTGTCAGCTCTCCCGCACCGTCATCGTCTGCAGAACATGCCCATGCGTTTCAGCACAACCGAGGACGCGGTGCGGTGGTGGGATGTGACGCAGCACAAGATCATGAACACGATTCAGGCGTGGCAGGCGTCACAGCCACCACAGACTACAGCTGTTACGGGAAATGCAGGTGATGCTGGCGGCGAGGAGACAGATATATGGGGAGAGTGCCTCGCGTTGACGGATCGTTGGAGATCCGCTTTCCGACCGCTGCTCTACAGCGCCCGGCAGGGCAAGGGGACACAGCCGAGCATATACCTTCAGTGCCTCACACTTGAGAGCCTACTTCGTGAAGCAGTCGCTGCGCTCCAGGCGCAGAGACGGCTCAGACCAAACTACCACACGCGGCCCCCGGCGGCGACAACACCGGTGTACCTGGAGATGGCGCGGGAGACGAGGCGCTTGGTGTGGCAGAAACTCGACCGAGCCGCCGATGTGCCTGTGGGGTTGGAGAGCGCCCTCATCCGCCCGTTGGCATTCGTGGTGTACAAGACGCAGAACGCGCAGGTGGTGGATGAGGTGCGGGCCATCTTGATCGAGTTCTCAGAGAACCTTCAGATTGCGACGCTGCTGCTGGGCCTGATGGAGGGTAAGGGCGAGGGAACAGTGCTGGAGCTCATTGATCGTGGTTGGAAATGGCACTTTACCTGTGCTGGCTGCAGTTCCGGCGTCGCCAACATGCTGAGGGGTAAAAGGCAGCCGTGAGACTACAGTACGCTTAATCAAGACAGACGCAAGCCAACAGGCCACTTTTCTCATCTAGTGCTGACGCCCCATCGATGTTGACTGGGACAGGACCTCTTGAAGGGCGCCAATGCTGACAGCCAGCATAATCCTGGTCAGGACAATGACAGCCAATTAACTTGTCAAGAGGCGGTCTTTGAAAATCGTACTTGTGGCATCGAAAGGACATCGGAAGAAAGTGTCAGGCATTCTGATCCATCTTGTTCGGCGTCTGTCAACTTCAGCTGCCACTATTATGACCCAGGGCTGAACACAAATTACCAACCCCACGTGTCAGACTTCGGCGCCCACAACTCAAGCCTTACGGGACACTGCGCCACGCCGGGCACCAAGTCGCTGGCGTGTGGCAATACGGACCTTTGGCGGGCTTGGGGTCTGGTGCTGGAGCTCATTGGGACCAGTTTTGGTGGAACGGCATTGGGGGCTGCAGGGCTCTGAGCGGACAACCCCTGAAATTGAGGGATCCAAATAGCGCTGGGTTGACTGGTAGCTCGTTTCTGTAGCCTGTAACATTGCCTCGGCGTGTCTTGGCTCGCAGGTCTGGGCCTAACGAGGCTCACGGTTTTTCTTCACAGTTTTTTTTTTAAAAAAAATTGACTTTTGGTCTGGGGACAACTAGCCTGCGCTGTCACATTCGAATTTTCTTGATCGGTGAATTGACGTACGATGGAAGAGCTGCCCCCCTGCCGAGAGTTTCGGGTCGTCTTTGGAGTTGCCTGGCTATGGTGACGATCGAACAGGATGGATGCCACACACACACGTTGACAGGCAGGTGACGCTGATAGAAAGCCCAGTGCCACTTAATCCCCCTGGAACGGTCCGTGGTTCCCGCCGCCATGGCCCTGTTAACCTAAGATCAAGGTGAAAGAAGCTTGTGGGGATTATGCCTAGCGGCGCGCCATGGCCTGCTCATGATGAGCTCTCTGGCGACCTTACCTTCCGAGTGTCGAATCTTGACTGGCGTTCTACACTGTTCCGAACACCTTCAACCAGCTTGCACCACCGATCTAGGTAACACAAGACACGCCTCCTTGCTTCATCGCGAACGCCACCATGCTCAAGCCAAGCGATCCCTGACGCGACCCGACAGCAACAACACCCTCTCGGGTTCTAAAAGAGCTCAAGGAGTGGACGGCTTGCAGAGCCTTTGTCATGCCCATCGCCCACCCGTGGGCCACCCGCTGCCACCCGCATTGAAGGATCGCGCCATGACTACATGGTACCATGACTCCTCCCGGGGCTAGGGGCCGCCCTTGTGAGCCGTCGCTGTAGCGAACCACGCTCGCCACAGCGCGAAGCCTGGCATACACGCTTGGATACTTGCTTGGCTAATAGTCGCTTCTGGTCCGATCGCCAGAGAGACCTCCCATTACCGCGCCCGCATGTAGGGTTTCACTGCGCGCGACCCCCAGCTTCGCCAGCCGTGACCACTCATCGTGTCGTGATGCGATCCTTCGGGGGCTCAGCCAGGCCGCGAAGTTACCCCCTCCCGCCGATCCTGGTCGGTCCCACAGTGAGCCTCTGTCGACGGTCCAGAGGGCAGTCAAAAGCTCTTTCCTGGAGATTTGCTTTCGCCGGGGTCCCCCTGGTCGTCATGAGATGGGTCTAGACGGGCTGCTGTTGCGAAGTGGACAATTTCCATGGCCCCCAAAAGGTCGCGGTGTCATGACGATTCCTGCACCGCGTTCTGGCTGGCTGTCTGTCTCTTTGTCGGTTTGTCCAGGAGACTGACCAGTTGCTCGAGATTTGTTCCTCGAAAGAAACTCGAAGACGCAGGTAATCGACACTTGACGCGACACATCGCTCATCAAGCTCTACCTTGCAACTTGTGACGACTGCCGCATTACAGCAAGATGGCCGAGTTTGACCCTAACGTCTGGTACCACATCTCTGAGGAGAGAGTCACCAACGCATCTGCGCCCGTCTTCCATAACACGCTCCAAACGACGACCGATGGCCTTCGTGTCTTTTCACTCGTCGCCCAGGCCTGGCAGATGCAGCCCATCGACAATGAGCCGGGCCTCTACCTGATGCGCCACAATGCTTCCGGCGTTGGTCGACAGCTTTCTGTTTGCTGGGACCCCGAGGAGGACCACAAATCCAAGACTATCGCCTGCATGCAACCCAGCAGCGTTGACGATGCGCAGAAGCACTACTTCGAAGAAATTGGCAACACAGGTGCATTCTTGTGGAAGCCAAAGTCCAACAACTCAGACTACGCCATGGATGTCCACCCAGGGTCCAACCTCTTCTTGAACGACCAGATTCAGGGCGAGACGTCGGATGCCCAGCACCCGGCGCAGCGATGGGTGTTCAGCTCGGCACGAGATGTCAATGACGGTGCTTGGTCAACCATCTATTCGGGGGTATGATTTCCGGCCCCGTCTTTGGTTTGACAAAAGTGATGCTAACGAGTCAGGAATCCGCCGTCAGCTCGGCTCCTCCTGCGGCCACCACAGCCGCTTCCACCTCCGCAACCAGCACGGCAGCCGAGACAACGCCCACGTCCGCCGACAGCTCGCCGGCCGAGACGAGCGGATCCTCTTCAGCAACGAACGAATCTTCAGGCTCAGATGGTGGCGGCGGTGGTATTACGCCCGGCGCTGCAGCCGGCATCGGTGTCGGCGCCACCCTCGCGGTCCTGGGCCTCATCGGTGCGCTCGTCTTCTTCTTCTGGCGCCGACGCAGGGCCGCCAGGGCCGCCGCTGCTTCAGGCAGCAAACCCGAAGGCGGCGACTTTACACAACACATGCCGCCCTCGCAAGCCACAACGCCGGCCAACGGCGACACATACACGGCGTCGAACGAGCACAAGGCCGGTGCTGCATGGGGCAACGCCTACCCGCAGGGTGACCAGCAGTACAGTGCCGCAACACAACACACAAGCCCGTCTCAGGACATTCACTCGCCACACTCAACAGCATACGGGCACCAGAGTGAGCCCGCCGAAGCGCCATTCCAGCCTATCCATGAGGCACCAAGTCACCAGTACAACGAACTCGACGCGGCACCGCCCCGTTCAAACGGCATGAACAGTGTGCAGCAGACACCAGCGACGCAATACGCTGAGACAAGGCCGTTCTGATAGCGCTCCGGGAAATGATTTGCGTGGGAACCAGGGTGCGTGGGATAATTTCGGCCGAGCCATGGTCCATCCGAGCGGCAGGAGCTCGTGTATCTTGTTCATTTCTTTCGTTCAATTTCTGAGATATCCTTCTGAGCTGAGCACATGAGGCAGCGTAACTAGATACTAGAAATGTATACATCTGTCTTGGTCTGTTCCGACAATTGCCACTGGTACCTTGCTGGACTTCTCGACTGCTGGATCGCTTTGGACTGGACGAATCTATGCTAACAATGTGACCCTCAAATGCCATTCGTGCCTACTACTACTTTTCCGAAGGTTGGACTCAGTCAGCCTCCTTATGATCGTCGTGATAACGGCAGGATTTCCTGGAGCCGTGAGTAAAGTGTGAGAAGAACATGAATTTTCTTCGTTGCAACTTGGTCAGTTTCACAGACAGTCTCCAAATTGAGTGCTTGAGTCAATACGACTAAGGTAGATCACTACTCTGCTGGAGATAACTTAGAATGAGGCTTTCGTGGCTTTCGCTCCACTCGTGCTCTTCAGGGCCCTTTTTCATCGGAAGATATCATAGCTATCCGAAGCAGCTCTCCTCAGCCTTCATACATTTTTTCGCGCCACGGCTCGTCTCCCTAATTGTCTTGTCAACGTATTGTTTCCTGTATACTGGTCACTTGAATTGCCATTCCATACCAGAAACAAGCCGCTTTGTCATGCTCCGATCAAGTCATCTTTCGTGACAGCCGACTTGATCTTCGGGTTCATAGCAGCGATAGAGCTAGAATATTGGTAGCTGAGGCATTGTTGTATCAATATGATACAAATAATACGGGCGTCGGTCGATTCTTGTCACCGAGCACGTTCAGCTGTCATACAATGCAACATGTGCTCCCTCGGGAGACGCAATCTTGAGACGTCTTGCGTCAGGAGGCACCTACGAAGCGACAAGACAAGAGCTAGTCGAGGGACTTTGCACGATGAGAGACCGTGTATAAGGGCTACAACGGGTCAAAGTTCAGATGTGTTCCTTCCCCTTACCTAAGAATTGACTGCGGACATCACCTACGAAAGACCTCTTCACTCTTCTCATTCCTTGCGCTGACATCTAGCCCGGAGAATAGGCTGAAATGGCTAGACTCTGACCATGCGAACGCAAGTTGTTTTTTCAGCTGGATAACAGTTGAGCAGGCACTCTTAGGTGGGTCTCTGGCGGTACACAATGGACCCGCGTGCCAAACACTCGGAGCCTAAATCTACATGTTGCCTAACCTCACGATGGAGCCTGGACAAACCCCGTAGCCCCATTTAGACCCATCCCACACAATCCCACACAATATTGTACCACTCTGCCGGGCATTGCCCCCATGAACGGTTCGGTGGTGTAGTTGGTTTATCACGTCAGTCTAACATTCCATCATTGCTTCTTATGATGCGATATGATGTTCACTGAAGGTCGGGAGTTCGAGCCTCCCCTGAATCATTTTGCTACCAGATACTCGTTTTGAGGTGCTTCTGCGGCCGGGCAAGCTTCACGCTTGTAATATTATTTCGAGGTACCGTGATTCCACTTCCCTTTGGGGCTTCGTGGAAATACTCACTCTCTTTTGCCATTTCAGCTCCTGATGATAAGACGACCCAACAGGCTACATCTGTAGTGACTCGGACGTCATCGTACACACACAAGAGATCAAGTCAGGCAGGACGTTGGAAAAGTGGCATCGAAGAAGGTACAGTGCGTATGTGAAATGGTCAAAGTAGACAACAAAGATACTTCGTCACTTGGTCTCAATTTCATTGCCTCCCCCAGCCAATACATCAAACTATACTGAAAAGAAAACCCTCCTCGCCTACAAAGCAACAACGGATTGAAAGTGGGAGATGGTTTTACTGTACCAAATCCAAGCTACCAGGCGGTAAGATCTACATGCAGGCGTATCTGGAAGAACCTGATCGGTTGGGAAACAAAAAAGTGATCTAGGGGAGGTTCGAACTCCCGACCTTCAGTGCGCTCAATGCCTGGATTTGAGGTCAAGATTCATTGTGAGACTGACGTGATAACCACTACACCACCAGACCAGTTTTTTTTGTTGTCGAGGGGCTCGAAATTGAGGTATATATTTTCTGCGGCGCCTGTGCGATGGGTCAGCATGGAGACCCGACAAGGATACCGATGTCGTCGTTCAGATCAATGAACTCTGGCATTTTCAGATGCTCCAGGATCGAAGAAAGACAATATCATCTATTTCGGTATGACTCTAATATTGTTGAGGCTGTCAGCTACATCGCTCTGTAAGCTCGGCTTGTTGACGGCGTACGCTTCACGGCTGTGCGAAATACACTGGCCACAACCATCAAAAGACCGCAGGCCCCGAACTCATTTTGTTGTTTCTGCCTGCTCACTGGAGCACCCAAGTGGCTTGGCCAGGGAAGCATTGAGAGTAATAGCATGCCCAATGATGCAGGGCCAACAGCTAGGAATCACTCGGACTAACACATTGTTCAATCGCAAATGCTGAGCTTGGAGTGAGATGAGCAGCAGAAACGGCGCCACACTGATTAGCTTTTTTTTCAAAGATCAAACGCTGCAAGATTTGCACGAAGGTGTCATCCTGGTCATAGTTTTCTTAAAAAAACACCGCGGCGAGTAGGCATTGTTTTGTGAAGGAGGTATCAACTTGTCATTAAATCATTCCATATATGGACCGCTTAGAAAACACCCAGCGCCTTGGCAATCTCCTCACCGACGCCCTTGGACGAGGCAGGGTTCTGGCCGGTGATGATCCTGCCGTCGACAACGACCTTCTCGCCCATCGGGCCCTCCTCGGACTTGACGAACTTGCCGCCGCTGACCTCGTTGAGCTTGTCCTCGAGGGAGAAGTTCATCTCCTCGGTGTACTTGAACATGTCCTCACCCTCGTTGGTGAAGGCAGTGACCGTCTTGCCCTTGAGAAGGGGTTCGCCGGCGGCGTCCTTGGCGTTGACGAAGGCGGCGGGGCCGTGGCAGACGGCTGAGATGACCTTGCCCTGGGCGTCAAAGTCCTTGATCAGCGCGATCGAGTCTTCGTCAAAAGCGAGGTCGAACATGGGACCATGGCCGCCAGGGTAGAAGACAGCGTCGAACTCGGAGGCACGTCCAGCGAACGTGGACAGCTTCTGGGTGTTCTCCCAGATAGCCTTGTGGTTATCAAGGAAGTCCTTGCAGACGGGGTCGGAGGAGAAGAGGTCGACGGAAATGGGGTCGAGGGGTGCGACGCCGCCCTTGGGGGAGGCGTAGGTCAGCTCGGCGCGGTTGCGGAGGACCTCCCAGGGGTGAGCGAGCTCAGGCTGTCTAGTGTCAGTGGGTGGATGGAGGATCGAAGGATACAGAGCAACTTACCAGGTACCAGCCGATGGTCTTACCAGACTTGGGAATGGTGTCGACAGAAGTCAGGATGACGAGAACCTTGGGCTTGGTTGTGGACGTCATTGTGCAGTGGAGGTTAGATTCGGTGTGGGTGTTGGGTTGATTGACGGTGAGAGATGTTCGTGGAGTTGCAGGAAACGATGGGTATCTTGAATTCAGTGGCGCTCGCTCACGAAAATAGACGGAGGAGGGGCATTCGAATTTATAGGTGGGTAGACACGGATCTTTGGGCTTCGTTGTCCTTCGAGTAGAGCTTCGAATGCTTCTGCGACAGGTGTCTCGGCAGGGGGCCAACGCGTTACCCCGCCATGATGCAGAACTCGCAGAGCTTTGCTCGAGCTCCCCGCCAGGACCTCACCTCGGCGTCATGCAGACCAGGGAGGGGCTTCGATTGCCAGGGGTACACAGCTCGCAAACCTGCGATCAAGTCTGGGGCTGGGCACCCTTCGTCGGCGATACGGGAAGGATCCGCAGTGGGTATGTCTGTCGTCGGACATGTTACAGCCAACTGCCGAGTTTGGCGCCTGCTAAACGCCGATGACGATTGGAGTTCCTCCGTTCTAACGTGAGCCTTGGTCAGCATTGATGCGAGTTCCTCCGCGCACATGGGGTTGCCCGGCCGGACAGCATGACATTTGGGCTGTGATCTAGCTAGTTGGACGGCCCATTGTGCCGGGTGGCAGGTGTCAAATTCGTCAGGCGAGAGATCACACAAGTTTACATCAGCAATATGTTTGGGTACGATTACCGATTTTCACCTCGCAAGAATGCCACAGCCGCGAGAGCGGGAGTGCGGCTGCTCGTTACCAGGCAAGGGCTTCAATGTTTGTGATGCGTACCATTGCTCATGATAACGAGATGATGACCGGCCGGCCGGCTGGTTGTGCTTGTTATCTGCGTCACCAGTGGGGCATAACCAACAAGCCCACCAGGGGTCGAGTTGATTCTTGGCAAGCCTGGTACACTGCTACACCGAACGCGTTCACCGAAAATCTCCGTTTCAGAGCCATGTGACAATTGAGTAGGGCCCAAGCGATGGAGCTCCTGTCAGAACCACAATGGGCATTGACGCCGACTGGGTGATCCAGGGTTCAATTTACAAATTTGGTTCGATCTCGTTCGATTCATTTCATGATTTGAATGGTGACCAAGCTAGGTCACTGGATCAAATTTGCTGGTATGACCAACTTTAATCTTGGTATGTTGGGTTCCTCAGCCAGCGCAATCCGACATTCTTCGGGTGAGGTTGTTCGGCGCAGCCAGCAAGGTATCCAGGCGACCTACGATTGTAACACCAAAGTACATCAAACCGTCTCCCTCTGCTCCACAGAGAGCTCTCCCTTCTGCACCTTGTGATCAGCAACACGGGCCTGCAGAGAAGGACCGGCGTGACGACTCTTCCACGGTGCAATGTTTTCGTCGAAAATGACGTCGATTTCTTCCAAAGTCTTGCCGGCCTATCGATTTTCGTCAGTCAAGCCTTTAGGTTCAAGGAGTTGGGGGCCAGCGTACTGTTTCTGGATAGGTGAAGTAAATATGCGGGATCATCACGGTACAGAAAACACCAAAAATGATGTAACTAAGCTTGTTAGAGGCTGCAGAAAGAGATCCCGAATGATAATTGACGCTTACGTTTGCCAAGTGATATTCTCGAAAGCCGGGGGGACAAAAAATGCAAGGGCAAGATTGAAACTGCAAGTTGGAGATGTCAGCCAAACGGCGCCTGGCATCCTCAAGAGGCTGAAAGCTGGCAAGGTTCAGACTTACGCCCAGTTCGATGCGGCAGCAAGGCCGACGCCCTTGGCACGGTAGTGCAGTGGGAACACCTCGGAACAGTAAATCCATCCAATCGGAGCCCAGGTCAGGCCATACATAGAAACTGACATGTTAGCTTCGGGGTTGAGCATGGAACCCGAAGGACTTACCAAAAAGATACATCATTGCTATGACAGCTCGGGCGGGATCCCCCGTGATAATGATTTTAAGATTCTCGTTGCCTGTCGAATGTCAGAGCGGCTCAGAAGATCTGTGAGATGTCTCGTGGACGTTCCCAGCAATACTAACCGTCAACAGAGTCGACAGATCGGCCGTAAGTGGCCATGACCCCTGCCGTTGCGAAGTGGATTATCAGACCAAACAGAGCACCTCCCAAAAGTAGCGGACGGCGACCGACGCGATCGACTATGGGCAGAATTACCCCGGTGGTAACCAAGAAGAGCACGTATTGGATGATGGAAGATGTGAGTGCTGTGTCTCCGGAGAAGCCTGCCATTTGGAAAACGAAGATGAGGTAGTATAGCATCACGTTGCCGCCCAGCAGCTGCTGCCAGACCTGGACGGAACATCCGGCGAGCGTCCTCTTCCAAATACCTGGGCCAAAAAGGCCAAAGATTGTCAGGTTCGAAGCTTCGCGGGCGATCCGAGCCGCCTCCTTGACCTCTTCCCATTCGGCGATGATCAAGGGATCGGACCTGTCGACGTTCTTGCCGTGAAGGCTGCAGAGTATATCGAAAGCCTCGTCCCAGCGGTCTCGCCCGGCCAGCCATCTCGGCGACTCGGGAAAGAAAAAGAGAGCGCCCAGAAGGACTGCTCCAGGGATGGCTTGAACCCCCCAGGCTACACGCCAGGCTGCGGGACCATCAATCGTGCGGATACAACCGTACGAGATGAGATACATGATCAGGATGCCTTGGATTGTTGTTAGTATTGAGCATTCGCGCCACATATGGCAATTTCAGGGAACTGGAGAACATACCCCATTCGATACTCCACTGCTGAATCCCTACGACCCGGCCGCGGATGGGTGCAGGGGCTAGCTCGGCGAGATAGACGCAGCATTGAGAAGACGTGATCCCGATGGCGAACCCGTTGACAACGCGACCAACAATCAGATGTGCAACATTCTGAGACGAGGACTGGAGAGCAGAACCAACGAGCCAGATGATAGACGCGATCTTCAAGGCCCCCTTTCGGCCTAGAGGATCGGCTATAAACCCGGCGGCTAAAGCCCCCACGAGACTGCCGCCTGACATCGAGGCTGTGATGCCGCCCTGGAGGGTACTGCTCGGGTGATCAAAGTAGTCCAGGTACTGGTCGGCGCCGATCCATGCACTCATCGAACTAACGTCGAAGCCGAAGAGCATGCCGCCGATGGTACCAAAGGCAGCCAATACTATGGGACTGGGTTAGGAGTATCACGGATAATGCCGAATGGAAGATTGACCAACCGTAAATGTTGTATATGCGAAACATGGCGGACAAGGTCTAAGCATACCTCGAATAATTCGGGTGTTTCTCTGAACCAGCTAACCAGAGGAGAGACCCGCCTCCGTCAATAGAACCCCAAAAAAAGATAAGACTACTTCAGGAAAGGAGAAGCAAGAGCATGACTCTCAACATTAGGCTTTCGGTCAACGCTGATTGCTCATTGACATATATAGGTTGATGGGGAGGGCTGGCAGGTGATCAGACCAATTCAATGGGAGGCTCGCCCCAGCGTGACCAAGGATTTCTTTCGCCAGAAATGACTTGACAAGCTTCTCGATTACTGGATTCTGAGCTGGGCGTGAATCAATGGTCCATGGGACGATGTGTGAAGCTACGCGCACCAATGATAGAGCCCGGCACCGGGGCCGGCGTGGATGCTTGGGGAGAGTAGGACGTCATTGATGAGGAGTGCCGAGGCGCGCCCTTTGCCGGCCAAGAGCCAGGAGCGGCTTGCCTTGGCGGGGACATGTTTGGGCGGAGCCGCACCCGGGGAGAAAAGACGGGGAGGCGGAGCAGTCGGAAAATCGCACGGCCAAAGTGTACGTGCAGTACTTGACGTCGTGTGGGGCGAAAACCTGGGTCGAGTCAAATGTCAAGAGTGTATGCATCATTGCGCACACCAACCAGGAGCTGCCTATGCCTGACATACCTTACTGAAGGACTCAATTCCGTCCCGCGAATACTTAAGCCGTGTTCATCTCAGCCAGCCCAGG
Source organism: Verticillium nonalfalfae (assembly GCF_003724135.2). NCBI lineage: Eukaryota > Fungi > Ascomycota > Sordariomycetes > Glomerellales > Plectosphaerellaceae > Verticillium > Verticillium nonalfalfae. Next base: position 294,114 of record NW_021167230.1, read on the forward strand.
TCACGGGGTCTCCGACGTACGGTGTAAGCAAGGCTAGCTTGGACTATATGCAGGGGTTGGCCTGCCCCAAGCATGGGGTACTGGTTGTAGTTGGCCTATACCGCTAACGATCGCGCCCTACCCGCTGGACAGGTTGCCAGCCGTTCGGATACGCGGCTGACCGGCCCCTGAAACACAAACTTCATCAGATGTTCGCGAAGCTTTCTACCAAGCTTCGCTTTCGACGTGAATCCACGCTTGCCATAAACTATAGCCTTCTTGGTCCTGTATTCGTACGTGACAGTTTAATTGCGGGCGGTGTCTTGACTCCTCGAACCTTCTGTCTAAGGCTAGGCTAGGACACGGGTTTTTCATTCACCAACGGTACTCAAGTTATTTTTGGGGAAATGTTGTAAGGACCAATGCAGATATGCCTGTGCAAGAAATGCTCAAGGCCATTACGACCAAAATCTTCTCCATAAATCCAGATCCAGCAAGTGGAGAGCTTTACGGCAAGATACAAGCCACTATGGCACTTCTCCGGACAGAATACAGCCTACCAGGGCATCGCAAATATCCAGGTCTCCAAGGGTCCGACTCTATAAACAATTTTGACTAGAACGCAGTTAATTGCGGCGCCGGTTGATGTGACATGTCACTCATACCTTTCCTCGTAAAGTCGTACTTGATCGCCTACAGCAGATACGCAGCCGGCAAGGTCCCCTTCATATGCTCTAGGAGCTCCAAGACTGCTGAAGTACAGAGGAGAAACAATGGATCAAATGGCGTCCCAGCTCTGGTGAGAAATAAATAAATCCGAGTAGCGTTGCGCATGTCGTTGTTGGCTATGACTACCCATTCTCAGTAATCGTCCCGAAGCTGACAATCACGAGAGATCCCCATGGCTATCAATTAACGTTTGACGCACGACCGCTAGCACAGCACAGCATCACACTGCAAAAGTGGGCTCGGCGGAGAAAAGATGATTTGCAAGACAAGCAGTCGAGTCAGCCTCCTGCCCATGTGGGCTGAGTCTTGGCCAACAACACCCCAAATAGGATGAGCGCTGGACAATAGAGTTCGGTGCCTGGTCATGCGCGACCTCTTCTCTCCTTATCATAGGTTGTTTCACAGAGTCGACTTCGCCTCTTTCGGTCCATCTCTGTGCGCAATCTGTCATTTAGGCGCTCGCGAGTCAACAAGCGCAAGGCCTCCTCTATTGCTGGTATCAGGTCGCAGTGTGCAGGCCTACTATACATACAGAGTGGGACCTACGTAATGAGCCTCTGGCTCTGTGCTCCTGGGCTTGGACATTTCAGCGCTACAAAACAACGGCAGCCTGACTGCCTATGAGCCTGCGCAGCACGGTTTGCTCCAAAATAATTAAATCCAGAGCTTTATGTTATATTGTGCAATGAAGGTGATTTTGAGAATTTTGAAGGCTAGAATTAGCCTCCCAATGGCGACGTGAAATAGCCTTAGGAAGAAGTGGTGGCTCTGCCCGTTCCTGTTTTCTGTGCTAGGAGTTTGCCCATGTCTTTGACCGTGTCAAGCAGGGAATCAAAATCAAAGCATCTATGACTCGCAATTCAAGGCCCAAATTAGTTTGGTTCTGGCTTAATCTATACCTTGATGGCGAGGCGCACCGCCGGATGGGCCCATGGCCAGTCCTCAGTTCCAGAAACGGAATGCTGGGACCTGAGATGAACCGATGGGTGAAGCGTCCCATCTTCAACGTCGATCCCTGCTCGGCACTTGCCGTAAACATCTATCTTTGTGGTAGATCGGCCTCGCCGTGACGACTTGGAGAGGTCATGGCAAACACAGGGAGCAACATATGGTCGAACAACGTAAGGGCTCAAACACAAGGCTATCATGCAAAACCACTATATAAGAGGCATCGGTATTCCCCCGATACTATGAAGGATTCATCATCAGCAACAGCTTCTCTCACTCTCTACTCAGCTACACGCTCACCCTCACAACCATCGTCACTCATTCCGCTTCAGTCTTCCCAGACCGTCACTCAAACCACTTTCTCTTTCATCCCCAGCAACATTCGAAATGCTCTTCAACAACTTCGTTGCTGCCGCTTTCCTGGCTTTCGCCAGTGTCGGTATGACCAGCCCGGTTCCTGCCACCGGTGACATTTCCGTGGGTGACACGAACCCCCTCATTGCGTAAGTCGAAGGCCTCGCACATATCTGGTATCCTCATCTAATACTATCACAGCGCTCGTCAGCGTGTGGTTCCTAAGCCTTCAGGCCCTGTCCCTGGTGCTCCCAACAAGGGCTCTGCCGCCACCGCCATTCTTGGGATCGCCGAGAAAATCAACCTCCTGATCCAGCAGACGATTGACAAGGACCTTGAGGTATGTCTTTTGCTTTTATATCTGCCACATTTACTCATTCCTTCTCAGGGCCGCCGCAAGTTCACCCAGGATGTTGCCGCTCGCACCGCCGCCGCTTTCCCTGGACGCGGTGTTGTTGTTTGCAATGTTGGCTTCAAGACCACTGGTACTGTTGTCCAGCAGACGACGGTCAGGTACGACGCCAAGCTGGGAACGACTGTGACGTAAGTAGCCCATCTCTCCGACCTCCTAATTTGGCATTGTCTCTAACCTGATTATTCTTGAAGTTTTGAGGTAGTCGTTCTTGGCGCTGGAGCTTCCTTCACCCGCCAGGGAGATGGTGGCTTTGAGAACGTGAGTATTTATGATCTTCCGGTCACTACTTGGAGCGTGATGCTAACATTGATCTTAGTGGGCCTACAGCATTCCCGGCTCCTGCAGGATCAACCGCGAGACCATCAGCTGCTAGGAGTTGCAATCGTACGAAGTCTGCTCTCAGCAGCTGCTGCAACAAGGGGTTGCATATTTGAGATATTCTGGCCCTGTGACGATTCCTCTGAATCAGGGTAGACTGTATTCATCTGTCTTCTCATGAAGTCGCGATAAAAACCGCAGGATCTCGTAGTCTTTTACTGTAGACCAACCTCGCCGGGGCGAAGAGCATAGCTTAGTCGACGTAAAAAATGCTCACCACTCGATTCCTGCCATTGAGTCTACATGTTCGCAAAGTGATCTGAGACCACTATAATCATATTGCGTCATTGACATGATACAAAAAGGTATTTGATGAGCTTATAGTATAGGTCATTCCAGCTCAAGTGGCAGAGGCTCGAGACCGGCCTAGCTTTTATGAGGCTGCAAAAACTCCGCCTTGTTTCCTTTTACCAGTTTAGCTCCTGAAGTAAAGCTTGGTCGTCCCCTTGCTTCAAAGGTGGACAGAGCCCAATGATGCTAAATTGCTGGCAGGAAGAGCAGATAATGCCAAAGCGATATGTAGCCTCTTGGGTGGCAAGCAGACTGGGTACCTCAAAGCATGCGCGATACTGGAGGGCAGAACACCATGGTGTTCATGCCACCAGCCCCCGAAAAACGAATCAGAGACGCCATCGAGCCATCGATTGAAAATAAAAGGTCAGTGCGCCGAGACTACGGGAGCAACAACTGCCGGCCGTTCATCCCGTGTTGGAGGCTATTCTCCTGGATCCACAGCACCTCCCAGTCCGTCAGGCTCGGTCCTCTCGATGAGGCACGGGCGAGTCAGGCATGAGAGCATGGTCCCTCCAACCACAGAAATGCGCTGTCCGGGTGTGTAGCCTATCATAAATTCCTTGCCGCAAATCCCGTCCCTTGAAGTCCGTTAGCCACTTTGCGATGGCTGAGGGACTTGATTATATCAAACATTGTCATGAGATATCGCCTTGCGGCTCAGCTTAGATCAACCCCAGCTCATTTGCAATGTGAATCACATCGTTTTTGTGAAAGAAAACAGCTTTAAACAAGGAACTCTACTTTCATGTCCGGCCGTCACCTGTGTAGGTCTAGGCCTGATCCTAGGCTCCAGTGAAAGGCTAGCAATTCTCGACATCTTATCTGAGGCCGCACTTGAGGGAAAACATCACAAGCTTCTCCATCTGATATCTTTCAATCAAGCGCTGATATATGAGATTGTAAACGCACTAGCTCCGGTCATGGGCTCATATCCTACATTGATGACGGCCCTGCGTGTCCGATTCTGTACCATAACAACTACCTTAATTGTGCATCCCCCTTCTGTCGACCAATTGCTGACCTCATAGTGTCAGTGGCCGGTCTAGGGTATCCGACGGTCCTCCTCACGATGCCTCGTTACTGATTATGAAAGAGTCCATACAAGAATCCAAACTCAAATCGCGCTGTCAAGTACCCTTTTCGTCTGTAACGTAACATGATCAGCGTGCACTCTATCTCTCTGCTGATTTGCGACTTACATGTTCGATAACGTTGTGGTTGTACAGAAAGTTCCTGAATTCGGCATCAAACATTGGCCCTGTATCAGCCTTCCATACGCCTGTTTGAGCCAGCTGGGACATCTCTCTGTCGCGATTTTCCTGTTCTTCACCGTCAGGCATATGAATCATGTCGCCGTTCCGCCTGGCTTGGGCCGAGACGGCTTCACAGCGCCATTTTCGCGCCCTCTCATAAGCCTTCAGAACACGTGGGAGGTCCTCGGCGGATTTGGCGTAGCCGACAGCTACTGAGAGAGATCCTGCATCTTCGGTGGCCATTGCTGCGCCTTGGGCCAGGAATTGGAGCATGGCATGCGCGTTATCTCCCATCAAGACAACGCGGCCAGACTTGCTTGTCCATCGTGGAAGTCGAGGGACTTCGGCCAGCCTCCACTTGCCGACTTCCTTCGTGTGATGCAGGATACGCTTGACGATGGGATTCCATTCTCGATATTCCTCCTCAGCTTGGCTTACAGTGGCGGCGCGGCTCCATTCCATGGCCTGGTCTCCGTTCTCGTTGTGGTTGGCAGGATGCGTGGCACCGAGGGTGTACATGCCGCCTCCGCACGGGTAAATGATGACATGGCGATTGTAGCCGGCCCAGACATTCGTAGCAGTCTCCTTGAAGATAGGAGCTGTGATAGGGTCTGACATAAGATCGTCGTGGTGAACATAGGCCCTAAAGGCTGACAGGGGGTTGAGGTTCATGGAGGTGTTCTCCTCAGGAATGATGTCGTTCCTCAATCGGATTTGATGCCTAGAGGACCTGTCAGCAACCTCTCTTCACCAAGAACTCGAGAACCTACCATCTGATAGAACCACAAGATCGGCTGTCAGCACTTCACCCCCTACCAAAGCTACGGACGGTTCCTGCTCGTTGACAGTCTCGACGCGGGCATTCAGTCGAAGCTTTGCTCCAGCCTCGATCATGGCATCATATAGATGCCGTTGATAATGAGATCGACGCATGCTCCAATATGGCGGCGTCCCTTGCTGCTGCTTTCCTGCCTGTGCAGTTGCGATGACCTTGTTGTCATTCCACCTACGAAAGACAAATTTGGTAGGATGAATGGCATCGTCAGTCATTCTTTCAAGGATGCCGAAGTGTTTGAGTACGAGAGTCGCGTTGGGCGGAATATGGATCCCGACACCAATGGGCGTCAGTTCTTTGGCAGACTCAAGGATGGTGACGTCGTGGCCCTGCTGTGCGAGACCGATAGCAGCACAGAGACCTGCGATACCGGCACCTACGATTATGATTTTGAAGGGCATTTTGGACGCGTTGGGGTTCTGCCTGAATGTACTGAGTTCTAGTCGTAATAAGTCGCCGCTTTGAAGAATGACTTGGTACTCCAGACGATTCAGAAGATACCAGGCTTCTTTTTATATATGCAGCACACTCTTCAAGGTTAGCGGCTGGGAAGTGGCATTACGTCTGTTGACGTTGTTCGTTTCGAAGCCTAAAGGTTGTTACAAATCGAATTGGAGAAGCCCAACGGCTGTCAATGATGCCGTTTACACCTATGCAAGGAAAAATTGGTCATAAGTCTCCGTAGACTTCGTGGATCGATGGCCGAGTGTCTGTTCGGCCGAGGCGAGGGGGGCTTGCTGTTGAATGAAGAAGTCAACTCAGTGGGCCGCGAAACCACCTAGACTGTTACTCCGTGGGTAAGCTCGCGTCGCGAGTTAATCGCGAGACACGATCTGATCACAAAACGTCAGAGCGAAACTTACTTGCAGTAGGCTGAACCGATCTCTGCAAATAATTGGGGGGTCGCCAAATGCGTGGCGGGACGATCGCCAGCTGAGCTAGCGCTGAGTAAGTCTAAAACACTACGACAAATCAAACGTTTGCCAAGACATCCCAAGATCCGACGCGGTTCGGAGTCGAACGGTCAGAAGCGACGCAAGCCGACAATGTTGCTCACTGCTTGTCCGACATATTTATGCTACCGAAAATCACCGTTATTTCAACGATGGACAAGCGTTTCTGCTCGAGCTAAGCACATCCGACCATCTCACCTGAAGCTACCAAAGTCCACCTTCAGTATGTTCAACTTTAGTCTCTCTCCACCCCTTGCCTTCTTAAGAGGGGGTGATGTCCCGCGGCATCGCACATCAGAACATAATCCTGTCGTACTTCAAGACACCCACCAAAGACTGTTCTCGATTAGCTTCAGAACGCCTAGCCCGTCGGATGCTACATTCTCCACGCAGATCTTTCCTCGGAAGGAGTCCCAGCACGATTTTGAATCGAGTTTCTACAGACCGCCGCCGCATTATCACCTCTTTCAAGATGAGCACTTCCGTGTCGACTCTGGGGAGGGTACGTGGTATCTTTGGGGCGGAAAGACCGTTCAATTGAAGAAGGGTGACCGGATTGTCGTGCCCGCTCGGAGATGGCACACATTCGACGTCGCTCCCGACTCGAAAGAACCACTAGCGGTGTCCTACTACTACGACAAGGAGTATGTGGAGATGGAGGAAACCTTCTTTAGGAATGTTTTGTCGTACTTTGCAGACTGTCGGAGAGCTGGTGTGTCCTCATCCGTTTTCCAGATCATGGTTTTCGCGATGCACAACTGGATGCCCATTGCACTGCCCATGCCAGGTCCGGAGTGCTTCAACCTTGTTTTGAACACGATTTTGATGGTCTTGATTGGGTTTATTGGACAGTTCTTGCTCGGATACAAAGCTTCATATCCTGAATATGAAGATGAAGAGCAAAAGAAAGGGAAGAATGATTAACGACTCCAACACGTTTGAAGAATTGCACCAAGTGCACGTATATCAACAAGGGCAAGTTCCCAAGTTTTGCAATTCATCGATCTCTAGTACGGTAAAATATCTATTCAAACGAAAATCAGGATGACCAAATCTCTTGTTCTTTCAAACTGAAACTGAAAGCTTGCCGAGGGCTTCTTCCGACAGCATTTGTACAACGAACGACTCATAGTGGTCCAATAGCTGTAGGTCTTCGAACTATCCAGCCAATTTGGAGAAACCAGGTCATTGTGTGACCCACTGTTGTGCTACATGCCTACTCTGACCTCTATGTCCTTGAGGCCGCTCCCGTAGGTCAATCGCGTGTATCGAGCTTGATGGGACGCTTAGGATGAATGTATTAAGGTGTGATGTAATAAGTAGTTCCGCTCACGTTCAATCCTTCTTCGCGCTCGCTGCGCCCTCTTTCTCCATGCCCTCGCATCCGAAGGCTTTGCCTGCTGCCTCTTCAAGCTTGCCGTAGCCTTGCGTTGAGGCATCACGCGTCTCACCTGCTGCCTTCATGGTGGAAGCCGCATGTGCCTTGTCCTGCTCACCCGATGAAGTCCAAGCGTGGCTGCCAGTGACACTGCCGATTGCGCTCTTTTTGCCGTCAGTCTCAGGAAGTCCTATGATATGTGACATGGGATTGGGGAATTTACCTCTGCAGCGCCCTTAATATATTCAGCGTGGCCAGCGATGAGGCCGGGCTGCTGGTTGGTGTTCTGCTCAGACATAACTTTAAGATATTTTGTCAAGTTGCTCGTAATGGATTGTTTGTGCTATATCTTGATGATTTTGTTGAACCAAAGGAAGAGCAGCTGTTGTGCTTGAAGAAGGCAAGGCGAGGTAGGTAGGTACGTGGTGACCAACAGGTCACACGCCGCTATTGTAACGGGGTTCCATGACGTCAGGGTTTCAACGTCATCGATATCTCACCACTACGGCGTCATGCGATGCCCCTGAATAACTCTGAGGGCAGGTGTTCCAAATCTGAGTCTACGAAGGAACCTTTTCCGATTTGGGAGGGCTTTGTCCAGTTCGGAGTTAATCTACTTCACCCAGTCAGCGTGTACTGAAGATTTGTTGGCGATTCACGTTATAAATTGGGTCGAACACAAGGAAAGCCATGTAAACAGTATAGCGCACATAGTTATGAGAGTACGTAGTGATCTTTGAGCGGCTGCTGAGGAAGGGCAGCATAGTGAAGGCTAAAGCAACGCCTGGCCAGTCTCCTGTGCCTCCATCTAGCAACTGTGCTGCATTGTCACGAGGAGACATATACTAGTGGACTCCTCCTCAACTAGCAGAATTACCAGGATTAATCATGCAGTTGAGTCAGAAAATAAGAAGAAGAAAAAAGCCTGCAGGTGTTCCTCCCATCGACTATCTCGTGGAAGATGTTCCATGGTTCAACAGTGTTGCCATCACCGTCCTTCTTGTCATTTTCACAACAACAAAGCGGGGTAGTAGCTCCGTTAGAGCGATGTATCGCGCCACACGCAACCAGCATCTCAGGAACAGCTATCGTAAGCAATTAAGCGGTCAGACCCCCGAACTCCAATCCGTCGCGACTTGACACACCAGCTTCACCCACCCGTGTAACCGCTATAGCCAGGCATTATCAACGCCGCTGCCATGGCCCAACCTGCGCAGCCCGAAACGAAGCTCCTCTGGAACCCAGAGAATGTCAAGGATGTCGCCGAGTCCGTTGGCATTTCTTCTCTCAACGAAGATGCTCTTCGCGTTCTGACGCAAGATGCCGAGTACCGCATCGGCCAGGTCGTGATTGAGGCCCTCCGCTTCATGCGCGCGGCGCGCCGCACAACTCTTACTGTCGGCGATATAGCACAAGCCCTTCGCGTTCTCGATGTCGAACCCCTCTACGGATACGAATCAACGCGCCCGCTACGCTATGGAGAGGCAAGCCTCGGTCCCGGCCAGCCACTTTACTACCTGGAGGATGAGGAGGTCGACTTCGAGAAGCTGATCAACGCGCCCCTGCCCAAGGTGCCGCGCGACATGAGTTTCACTGGTTGGTGGTCCAACCGAAGGGTTTTCCGTGCTCCCGCTAACGTTTTCCTCCCCCAGCGCACTGGCTCGCCATTGAGGGTGTTCAACCGTCCATCCCCCAGAACCCCACGACCGCCGAGTCCCGAAGCCAGGAGTTGCTACCGAAAGGGCCTGGGGCTAACCCCGCCATGGCCGCTCTTGCCGGCAACGACAACGTCTCGCTCCGACCAACAGTCAAGCACATCATCTCCAAGGAGCTCGTTCTCTACTTTGAAAAGGTCCAAAACGCTCTCCTCGACGACAACCCAGACGACGAGGTGGTCCGCCTCCGCCATGCCGCTCTCGCCTCCGTCCGTACGGACCCTGGCCTGCACCAGCTGATCCCCTACTTTGTCAACTTTGTCGCGAACCAGGTGACCCACCGGCTCGACGACGTCTTCACCCTCCGCCGCGTCATGGAGCTCACCGAGGCTCTCATCGAGAACACAAACCTGTTCCTCGACCCGTACGCCAACGCCATCGCCGCGCCCGTCCTCACCTGCCTGCTCGGCCGCAAGCTCGGCGCCGACGACGCCACGAAGGACCAGTACGAGCTGCGGGAGTTCTCGGCCTCGCTGCTCGGCAAGATTGCCCTGCGCTACGCCGCCTCCAACCATCTCCTCCGCCCCAAGCTCGTCCGCACGTGTCTCAAGTTCTTCATGGACCCGGACAAGCTGCCGGCTGCGCACTACGGCGCCATCACAGGGCTCGCGGCGGCTGGAGGGCCCGAGGCCGTGCGCGTGCTCGTGCTCAAGTACCTCAGGGCGTATAGCGACGAGGTCCTGCAGCGGCTCAAGGACAAGGGCGAGGGCCTTGACTTCGAGCTGCTCGTGGGTGGCATCGTCCGGGCGATCTCGACGCTCGTGGCCGATGACAGGGCCCGGGCGAACGGCGTCAACGGTGGGCCGGCCGCAACGCAAACGGCCGAGCTGAAGGAATTCATCGGGCCCATCCTCGGCGAAAGGATCGCCGGCTTGGGGAACAAGAGGCTCGTGGAGCAGGTGCTTGAGGCGCGGACGATCCAGTAGCCGGGTGGGGGGTAGGAGTTCGCGGGTGCGACACTAGAGTGAAGACGAAGACGGGTAGGCGCAAATGGCGTTACGGTTGGTAAAAAACGGACGGCATGGTCATGGTATACAAAGTCGAAGAAATAATTTCTATAACACACATTGGCCCGTAGTCCTGGGGCACCTCCTCTTCCCCCGCGGCGACTGCATTGTTGATATCGTCGCCTCCTTTCCTCAACGCCCCTTCTCTGATGTGCGTGCAGCTGCTCATCTCAGGTCTTCTTCTTGTTCTTCCTCCTCCTCCTCTCCACCGCCCCTCCGCTCTCTCAGTCTCGTCTCCATACCAACTCTCCCGGTTGTTCCGTCCTCATACCGGTGTGATTTACAGCAGGAAAGCAGTGTACAGTCCAGCGACGAGACTGGAGCCCCAAACAATCCATCCGTACTGGGCGATCTGCTTCTTCGCGAAGCCGAGGCCGAGGTCGTAGGTCAGATGCCTGACGCCGTTGATGCAGTGGAACATGAAGGGCCAGGCGACGAGGAACTTGATGCCACCCTTGACGGCCAGAGGCAGGGCACCGAAGGCGGCGGCGACGGTGGCGGACTCGATGTGCCAGCCGAGCAGAGGCGCGGCGACGTAGGCGCCAAGGTAGACGTAGAGGGCGGCGGAGAGGCCGCCGCCGGTGAAACGGGTCCAGATGGAGGCGCCGAACCAGGTCTGGTCGATGCGGTAGGCAGTCAGGTGAGGGGAGGTCGGGCGCTGGAGGCGCTGGGCGGCGAGGATGGACTGGCCCTCGGCGGGCGTGAGCTTCGCGGTGCCAACGGGGCTGCATGTGTCGAGGTTAGGAGGATGCTGTTCGATGGCGCGCTGAGGAGGAGGGAGAGGATGGCAGATACGCACCGGATCTGGGAGGTAGAGAGAGCCAGCCTAGGGACCTGGGTCGTGAAGAAAGTGCTGGGCGCGGCCACAGCTGGCGGAAGAGGTTAGCTCGACATTCGTAAGGCTCTTTCGGGTGGCTCCAATGAGGCTGCTCGCGATGCTACAAGTGCGGCCATCGGATTCGGGAGGGGGGTAGGGAACGCACCTCGGCGCGCGGCCGACACTCCCACCCTTTGCGCAATCATCTTGTTGAGAAATCGGGGTATCGTGGACGAGTGTAATTGATCGGTCGAGGGCGTTGGTAGGCGGAGCAGGCGAGAGGACGTCGCGTGTATCAGTCGATGACAGTCAAGCAATCACCAGCAAAGTGTTGATGTCAACCGCGCAGCTCTCGAAATCCAGCGGAATGCCCTCGGTTCCTCGGCAGCCGGGGCCAATCACCTGCCATGACTTCCTAATCCAAAGGGTCCACCCGACCTCTACGAAGCACGTGATACTGATCACGTGCCAATCCTGCAGAAACGCGCACAGGCCATCTGGCAATTCGCAACAAAGTCGCGATTTTTTGCTCCAGCCTCGTTTGTGCTTTCCTCTTTTCCTCTTCAGATAGAAATGGCCACCCGCCAACAGCACAGCTAACGGGCTTCGGCCTGATGAACTCACGTTGTCGGTACGTCTTTGGACGAAGGGTGCGCCAAAGATAAATATTGGGAAGGATCCTTCGTTGATCTCGGGGCCCGAAGCAACCAACCGGACTCCGTTTCTTTTCTGTGATCTACATATCAAGCTTGACAATGTTGTGTTGAACGTACTCATGAAAATTGCTCATGACCCTCGTCGAAGGGCCGAACGGTGGACCGGAGCGACTTGAGCTTCGCATCGTCGTGCCGTGAGGGTATGCCAAACGAGCCAGGGTTGGCGATGTCATGCCTTGTTCAGTCACCTGCGTGGGCTGGAAAAAAATTGTCTTGAACATGGCATCACGGGTTGAGATAATCTTGTTTGTGCGTTCTATTTGCACGCTGCATATCTAACTCATCCAAACATTACGAAAGGAAACCCCACGACCCCATAGCAACATCACTGCGCCACCTTCTCATGCCCAGCAGCAGCAAGCACTTCTGCCTTGATGGCTTCCCTACGGCTAGTGCTCTGGGGGTCGAAATAAGGCCTCTCGCCCAAGCTCACAGCCCTCGACCCCTGCCTCTCTCCGAGGTTCTCAAACAGGTAATCCGGCGTGGCAGCGTGGTACACCGACCGGTTGTCCCAGATGGCCACGTCGTTGACGTCCTTCCACTTGAACCGCACCTGCAGGTCGTGGTTCTCGACAATGAGCTGCACGAACCACGCGAGGAAATGCTTCGACTCCTCGTCCGAGAGTCCGTTGATCTTCTGCACGTGGTGGCCGACGGCGAAGACGCTCTTCCAGCCAGTCACGGGGTTCGTGCGGATGACCGGGTGGATCGCCTCGAGCAGCTCGCCGACGTTCTCGGGCGCGCCGCGCTCGGCGCTGTAAATCTTGAAGCCGTTCTTGTCGGCCGCCTCGTTGAATCCGGGCTGCGCGTACGTCGCCGTCAGGCTGTCGAGGAAACCCTGCAGGGTCGCCGAGATGCGGTCGTAGACTTCGTAGCCCGAAGCCCAAAGCGTGTCTGGCCGTATGTCAGCGATGGTCTTCGCCCAAGATATTGCTCCATGATCTGTGAGGGTTGAGCAGGATGAGGAACAGAAAAATGGGAGCTCACCACCGCCCGTCTCGGGCAACTGCGTAAGTCGGAGCAGGGCGTAATCGCTCGGAATGGGCTCGAACGTGATATCCGAGTGCCACTGCGACTTCTGGCTCTGCTTCTTGTTGTAGTTGAGGAATCGATGCAGGTAGAGCCTCTTGGCCTGCTCGCTCGAGATGACGCTGATCTCGTCGTCCTTGTCATCACCGCGGCCTGCGTTGTTGATCGGGTGGATATGCAGCTTCGATGTCGATGGCTTGCCTGAAAGCTCGCCCAGACGCTGGACAAGCTCTTTCTGGAGATCATTCGTCACGTCATCCTGCTTGCGGAAAAACACGACACCGCGTTGCGAGACTATGCGTCACGGGTCAGCCTCAACATGCATCCTGAGAAAGCGAGCCGGAGAGAAGGCAGACTTGCCTGTAATGGCCAGGTCACGGATGAGATCGTCAGAGTTGGGTGCCCTGAGCAGCTCGACCAGGTTTACGTTGACGTACTCCCGACCAATGACGGGCGTCACCTCGATGTGCTCGTACTTGTCGAGGGCACCGCTGAGTTTCAGGGCTTCGCGGTGGCCAGTCCGCAGCTCGGGCAGCGGCTCCTCTATCTGCTCCAAGCCGGGCGCAGCAGGTTTCTCGCTGATGGCCAGCTTCTTCACCTGGATATCATCGACTTCATTCTTGGCCGGGGCTGTCTCTGTGGCTGACGGTGCCATGTTTGCGGTTGCTCGAAGTACCTCAGAGATATTGGATGTGTTTGGAAATGTCTTGACTATCCTTAATGCTGTCTATCCAGGCCATTCACACTCTCTCGTCAAATGGGTATCGCTTCATTTATGGTTGGGATGCCATGACCCCTCACTTACCATGTCCCCTCCCACACATTGATGATCCTCTCAATCATCTCCAAATAACCGCGTAGCATTACGTGATCGACCGCATGTATTCTGCCACTTGCATCATTCAACCGCTTCAAGCGGCGACCCAATCAATAAGACTACGGAACGCCAGCCTCGGCCTCGACAGCTGTTGCCTTGGGTTGATCATCACGCCGAAACGATGGCTTTCTGCCAAACGCTGCGACATCGCTCCCCCGATTTTCAATGATGACATTTGCGAGGCTGATAAGGAGTCGAGCCAAGAAATGGTTGCCCGCATTCTGGAATTAACCAGCCCCCGCGAATATGGTTGCTGGATCAATCAAATGGCGTGCATTCGTGTCGGCACGAGGCGGGGATATCAGTGGTGCCATTTTGGCAGCGATCACGACGGGAGAATGAATCCCCGACCCCCACGTGGTGAGAACCACTGAGAATCCGCCGCGGTACACCAGCCGATCTTTGTCTTCGGTTGTCGGACGGCTGTCGGGCATTTTCGTCCGTGGTCGCGCGTACTCGACTCCGGGACCGGGACGATGGAGGCTGCGGGCTCCGGGTCGTTGTGGGCCGACATGGGTATCAGCTGTGATGGGAAATCCTCGCCCTGTGTTTCGTCACCGTCCGGCTCTTTCTGAAGTCCAGATTTCGTTCTTTGGGGGCTCCCGAGACCTTTCGTATCTCGAGGCAAGAAGGTCCGTCTTCAAATCCATCCGTGCATGTTTGTTCTTGCATGGCCATATTCTTGCAAGACTTCATGAGAAAGACGGCCCTCTCGCAAATAGGTAATTTCTGGCACCGCAATAATCTCTTCGCTTTCTCGCTCCTCGATCAACCCGCTGCGTGACGTTGGTGACTTGAGTGGCCATTCTGGTGTAATCGCCCGTGGCGGCAACGACTGTATGGGCCAGCTAGACGGTCTCGAGCTGCTCGGCCTCGAAGACGATCCCCTTTCGTCTTGAATGCTCCCGTCTCTTTCAAGATCCACCAGATGGTAGCTATTGTTGCCCCCAAACCGGCCATCCCCGTCGCCTGGCGCAAAGATGGGGAGCTGAAGTTGGCTGTCGCCCTCGTCGGTGGTGTCGTATTTAAAGTCACTCGTATGGACTGAACTGACAAAGGAGTAACGGGGAGGTCGAATATGTCGCGTGATTTGAGTGCCGATGGTGAGAGGTCTGTCGTAGCGTGGTACGGGATATGTCATCGGGCTCTCCGGTGGCCGAGAGGACAGCAAGAAGGGGAACCATTGCACCAGTAAAGGCTTGATGGTCGTGAGGCAGGCGCAAACGATGGCCGTGTGCACTTCGATGCAGTTTAGGTTGGCGATCGGGACGGCGGTCCAGGTAACGTCCATGAAGAAGTATAACGGGTCTTCGTGCTTCAAGAGATTCGTCAGGCGAACGACAGAGATGACACAGACGCTGGGAGCCATGTCAGCGATCACTCGTCAAGAGGCAGGGGACCTTTCCTACCCAAAAGCAAGGAGAAAGACGAAATACAGGCTGTACTTTTGACGTCGAGGCAGTCGAAGCTTGAATATTACAGGAAGGGGTAGAAGGAAAATTAAAAGATCGGTAGCCATATTGAGGCCGGCGTTAGCCCAGAAGACGTTGAAACTGTGACAGAATGACGGTTTCTTCTCAATGATCCATATGGAATCAAGAGGAACGCAAGTCGTCAGGATGCTCGTGATAATCCACGTGTGGGAGATGACGACGATCGCAAGCAGCATCTTGCTCAGAAGTTGGACTCCCTGATACGAGAATATCCTGATGTAAAGACAGAGAATGGAGACCTTGGTCGAGAAGAGGCTAGCGGTATACAGGAGGCTCGCGGCGAGCCCGGATTTGAGATAATCACTGAAGCTGTCGCTGACGTAGTAAAAATGACGGCCCAAGCCCAGACTGAGTTCTGACACGATCATTAGCAATGGAAGGGAACGCACGGCCGGCCGACTGACGAGTTATCATGGTGGCGCTCGTTCCCAGACCGAGGACAAGGGAGAGAAGAATAAGCCAGTCGTCCAGGTGGACTGCGCGCAGTATTCTGGCCCTCGTGTAGAAACGCAGGCCAACTAACAGCGCAGCAACGACTCCTGTGACGACCGCCACCGGGACTACGGACTGTCCCTTGAAGTGGTCAGGTCCGGGAGGCGGACCCGCCAACCAGGACGGAATGGCGGTCGTATTGGTGGTATCAAATACTCCATCATAATTGTGAATGCCCGCATCTTTCGAATTTCCATCGATCGGAGGCGGTAGCATCCTCGAAGACCGGAGGTCAGGCTTTTGGCGGTTGTTGCTTCGTGGTGGGCGGGACGTCAGGGCATCTTCATCATGGCGGCCATTAGCAGTTTGAGTAAGGCCAACTTGAAGACAGAAGACCGATACGATACGGTCGGTGAAGGCAAGTCAGATTCGACAGCGACTTTTGGGCAGACATCGACGTAAAACGGGCCAGCATCAAAGAACGAGAGCCTCCGAGGGTCGACCTGGGCATGCGGTGTATTATTATCGTTCTCCCTGTAGGTCCCAGCAGGTCGCAAACCCCAAGGCCCAACAGCGCGGTGCCCAAGGGTAACGGCGGGCCGCCCTCGCCCGCTGCGCCCAAACGCTAACGATCGATCCGTGTCAACAAGAGCGGCATTGAGAAAAGAAATACCGGGAAAAAGGACCTTCACGCCCCAGGAGCTGAAGATCCAGAACTGATGGACGGGCGAATACCAGGATCGCAGAGGCGCCACCAGCCTGCGAGATGTGATCAGCCGACTGGCGGAAGAAGCATGTCCACCCTCAGGGGTGGGTTGGGACGCTTGGACGCGAGCTTTGCACACCAAAAGAAAGATCCCTGCTCGTGTTCGTTTGGGACGTGGTTGCTTCACCCCCTCGGAAATGTTGCACTCTATTGTTGCATCAAGGGAACAGCCTGAGAGTTTTGTTGGCCGGCAGGCAGGTGGTACGCGAAGGCTGGAGGGATGTCTCCCTAAATGTGTTTGCCATGGCGTATTTGGTCAAGTTCTGTGGACTCGCGATCGAGATGTGTAGCCACGTTATGGTGGTCTACCGACGCCACGGAAAGGGCCCGGTGGATTCCCGAGGTTATTGATCTTTCCCAGTAGCCGCCGCTTCCGTACTGACGAGAATGTTCATCTTGGCGCTGGTGACCTGAGTGCTACGTATACTGAAGATGAGACCTGAGACCACATGCTGGTGAGACCGTCGCGTGATGGCTCTGGATCTGGCTTGGCAGATTCGCTTGGTGTACGTAGCTCGGGCGATGCCTCATCCATGGCACGTTGCCAACTCTGCAGGGTCGGCCACTAACCAGGATGTTTGGTTCATTGTATGGTGATACAACGTTCAAGGGTTAGAGTGACGAGACAATGACGGATCTGGATGGAAATACGGCCGCGTGTCGCGTGAAGTTGTGTTGAGGATTCCACGGCAGTTGCATGATGGAGGTTTGACTTCTTGGTACTAAAGCTTCCTAAGCAGTGGATACTGAGGTAGCTGGTGCCTTGTGGTAAGTTAAGGCAGTGCGTGCTGTGGGGGAAGGTGGGCGCCTTACGACGCAGTGGACTTGGGGGCAGGCAGCAGCCCGAAACGGGCCAACGGTACCTGGAAATCCCGCCATCGCTCATGGCGCATCGCTGGCAGATCAAGGCACTGGAAATGCCAGTCTGCCATACCTCACCGTACCTCAGCTTCCCAAGCCGGGTGGCCTGGCTCAAGCTTCCGAGATCACCAAAGCTGACCAGTCAAGTTTCCCATCTCCAGGCACGCATCCTGGTCACCGGCGAGCCGGAAGACAGGGATTTCGTCTTCCGGGTCCAAACTACAGCCTACCATTGACGCGTTTTGCACCCGTCTTGTCACTATTGAGTGAAGAAGGCGGTGTTTGCCGCCGTTTGGCCAAAGTCAAATCATCAATTACCACACTATCAGATTTCAAAATCGAGCGCATCGAAGACGCAGCTCCAATTAGGCCCGGTGCGACCCCCCCAAAGCACCTTGACGGCTCTCAATCGCGATGCGTGTTGCGCTGGGGCCTCCTACCGTCGTGATTTTGTTTGGTGCAATCTTGTTACCCCCCTGGCCTATGATGCGAATCTGTCAGTATTGGGTCTTTCGCATGGCTATTGTTAGGGTCGCATGGCTGCACTCACTTCATGTTGGCCAGGGCCCCCTTCCTCCGCTGCTCCTGGCCGGCGTCTTCCCGCCGGCCTAGTCTTTTTTCTGGCTTTGCGCGATGCTATCCGCAGACGCCTAACGCCGGTAGCTGTAAATGACAGACCACATGGCAGGATCAAGAGATGAGATCGGCCACGTTCATGGGCATCTCGTCGATCTGAGTCGAGTAGTACACTGGACCAAGATTAGTCCATGAGCTCGCGTTGCGCTTTCCAAAGGAAGGTTTCACTTACACTCGATATCACGCAGGATACGCACATCTTCGCTGGTAACAAAGTTGATGGCGACACCCTTGCGACCAAAGCGGCCGCTACGACCAATACGGTGGATGTAGTTCTCACGGTTGCTCGGCAAATCGTAGTTGATGACCAAGCTGACCTGCTGCACGTCGATACCACGCGCCCAGACATCGGTCGAGATGAGCACACGGCTGTTGCCCTGGCGGAAGTCCTGCATAATGCTGTCGCGCTCCTTCTGCGGCATGTCGCCGTGCATGCTGCTCACGGTAAAGTTGGCCTCGCGCATCTTGTCCGTCAGCCAGTCGACCTTGCGACGGGTGTTGCAGAAGATGACGGCCTGTGTGATGGTCAGGGTATCGTAAAGATCGCAAAGGGTGTCGAATTTCCAGTCCTCCTTCTCGACAGCGATGAAGTATTGCTTGAGACCCTCAAGGGTCAGCTCGTCACGCTTGACAAGGATGCGCACAGGATCGGTCATGAACTTGGTGGTCATGTCGAGGACATCATACGGCAGCGTGGCGCTGACGACGACGACCTGGGTCGCGGGCGGGAGGTAGCGATACACATCGTAGATCTGCTCCCGGAAACCGCGGTTGAGCAGCTCGTCGGCCTCGTCAAGAACGAGCATTTTGATGTGACGGGTGCGCAGGTGGCGACGACGGATCATGTCGGCGACGCGACCGGGTGTGCCAGACACGATATGTTGACCATAGTCCAGCTTGCGAATGTCCTCGCCGACATTGGTGCCGCCGATGCACGCATGGCACTGAACATTCATGTAGTCGCCGAGAGCCATGACGACGGACTGAATCTGGGTCGCAAGTTCGCGCGTGGGAGACAGGACGAGGGCTTGCGATTCGCGGACGGCCGTGTCGATGACCTGGAGCATGCTGATCGAGAAGGTGGCTGTCTTACCCGTGCCAGACTGGGCTTGGGCGATTGTGTCGCGGCCCTTGCAGACCTGGACAATGGCGCGAGACTGGACAGCTGAGGGGGATTCGTAGCCATAGGCGTAGATGCCGCGGAGAAGGTTCTCTGGGGGGGGCTCATGTTAGCAGGTTGCCTGGACGAGGTTGCTGTGCTCGTGGCGAGGGGCATTGTCAGTCAGCTTACCCTTGAGAGACATGGACTCGAATGTGGGATGGACAGTCACCTCCTTGGAGGTGGAGAATTCCATCCTCTCCTCCGCCTTCCTATCAATGCCGCTTCCTTCAGCCATGGTGATGTTTGTTACTGCGTCTCGGGAGTTAGGTGTGATGATGTTGTTGAACACAGAGCGCAAGGCTGGATGGAACGCACGATTGCTTGATCAAGACCTACAACCAGGGCTCCACCCAAAATTTTGGATTGGGATGGAGCGCACGGGCCATGTCATGAGCGTCACTGCTGCAGGTTGACCCTGATACCCAAGCACCATCACTTTCAAGAAAGTCTATCCAAGCAACGGTGAAGTTGACTTACGCATGAATTTTTCTTGGCTGATCATAAAGAGAAGCGTTTCTATCAGAATCTTGCAACATTATCCCCATGAATGAGTTACTGAAGTTGCGCATGCCGGCTTTCCAGGCTACTCCAGAGCATCCTCGGCCGGAAATTCAGCTACGCCGGCGCTAAACCTTGTCCACTGGGCCCTCCTAGGTACCTGTTGGGGGGCGCGCAGCCAGCACTTCTCCGCGACTGGTAGCCTCGAATTTTCGAAGCGCGTTTCAACACCACTCACAGCCTTCCCCCCAGCACGCAACCGACGACACCATGGTTTTGGAGGAGCAGCGATACATCCACGAGGACCTCGAGCGGCTCGAACAGGGCATCTCTGAACGGATTGATGAGGAACCGAAACATATCCGCGACCGATTGAATCGCGACCATGAAGTTGCCCAGTTGCTGGACCAGATCTCGGCGCAATCTTCCAAGCTCCTCGATTTCTATCGCGATACCGACGGCCACCTCTCCCGCGAAATCCAGCAACTCAGCACTGGCGACCCGTTTGAGCAGTTTTACAACCAGCTGAAAGGCGTTCGCGATCATCATGCCAAATACCCCAACGAACAGGCGGAGAATTTGGAAGCTCGGTATCGGGCGACAAAGGCCGGTGATGCGCCCATGCCCTACATTGTCGACTCCCTGTTCTCCGGTGAAGAGGCGTTTGGACGCTTCTTCGATCTCTACACGTCCCACGAGGCCTATCTGAACCTGCCCAACGTCAAGCGCTTGACGTACCTACAATACCTTGAGGTCTTTGACAACTTTGCGCCAGGGTTTGGTGGCCTGAAACGAGGAGACAAACTGACAGATCAATACTTCAAATACGTCGGTGACTTGTCAGCGTACCTTGAATCCTTCATGAGACGGATACGACCTCTGGAAAACCTCGACAAGGTCTTCGCGGGCTTCGAGACGGACTTTGAAGCGGCTTGGGAAAAGGACGAGATTCCTGGATGGAAAAATGAGGGTGCCGCAAACAGCGCAAATACAACCAGCACCCCCGATGCGATATGGTGCGAAGACTGCGAAAAGGAGTTCAAGAACGAAAACGTCCACAAGGCACACTTGACAGGAAGGAAACACATCAAGGCCGCAGCAGCGCGACAAGCGCGGCAGGCAGACGGGGAGGAAATCAAAAACGGCAACGGTGCCAAGATCTCGGCTACGCGGTTGAAGGAGCGCGCCGTGGCCGAGCGAGAATACAGAGTGAAGCGTCTGGCAGCGGCCATGAGCACGGAACGAGACGACACCCGTGTCAACGTCGAGCGCAAGCAGGGCATGACGGAACGTGAGCGCCAGCAGGAGCTCGACAACCTGATGAGCCTGTCCGGGGGCGACCAGCAGGAGCGCACGGAGGACCAAGACGGCGAGGACGACGACGGTGAGGAAAAGATTTACAACCCGCTGAAGCTGCCCCTCTCGTGGGATGGCAAGCCGATTCCCTACTGGCTATACAGGCTGCACGGCCTCGGCGTCGAGTTCCCATGTGAGATCTGTGGCAACTTCGTCTACATGGGCAGGAGGGCGTTCGACAAGCACTTTAACGAAGCGCGGCACGTTCACGGCCTGCGTTGCCTCGGCATCACGAATACGAGTCTGTTCCGCGACATCACAAGCATTGAGCAAGCGACGAATCTGTGGGAGAAAATCCAGCGCGAAGCCAAGAAAAACAAGGTGGATGACGGCAGCATCGTGCAGATGGAGGACGGCGAGGGCAATGTCATGCCGGAGAAGGTGTACTATGATCTGCAGAAGCAGGGCTTGTTGTAACTGAGCGGTGGCTTCGAGGAATGGGTTATATCGTAGATGAGCGTAATGCAGGCTTATCCTACAAGCAGGCGGCGTTTGAGCCAAAACTGATCGTGTCCTGTGTTCAAGAAGGGGAAACTATATCGCACAAGACGGATCGTTTGATACACATTACGTGAAGCTCGGCACGAAGTTTGACCACCTGCAGATTGCTGCTGTGGGCTGTACGCGACTAGCATTTCAGGGGACCTGAGGACGCGATCTACAGGGACACTTTCGCCCCGCCAACGATGACCAACCTCGCCCCCCATCACTACACCCAACCATACCACCTTCCAGCGCTCACCCTTCACACTGGTCAATTGTCGACACAACACGAGCACAGCAGGATGAGCTGAACTCGCTTGCCGCGATGGCAGTCCTTTCCAGGCCGATTCCCGCGCTTTACACCGTCTACATCCTGCGCTCCACCGTCCGCCACGCCTCCCTCTACATCGGCTCGACCCCCAACCCGCCGCGCCGCCTCAAGCAGCACAATGGTCTCGCGCGCGGCGGCGCTGCCCGCACGTCGCGCAGCAGCCTGCGACCGTGGGAAATGATTGCCATCGTCTCCGGCTTCCCCAGCATGATTGCCGCCCTGAAATTCGAGTGCGCTCCATCCTCTCTCTCTGTCTCTTCCCCCGAGTCGCAAAGCTGACAGGCCACGCAGGTGGGCGCTGACGAACCCGCACCTCTCACTACACATACCGAGCGAGTCGCGCATCTCGCGCGCCGCGGGTGTCAAGAAGAACGGACACCCCAAGCGCCCGCGGCCCGGCATCACGTCCATCATGTCGAACCTGCACCTGCTGCTGCGCGTGCCGAGCTTCGAGCGGTGGCCGTTGACGCTGCACTTTTTCGTCAAGACGGCGCACAAGGCATGGGAGGGCAGCTGTGCCGCTGCTGAGAAGCCGGTCAGGAAAGGTCTCCAGATCCTGACGGACTTTGGGCCCGGCGCAACCATGGCGACTGACGTCGAGGCGGCTGGCGAAGCTGGAGAGTCGTCGACGGCAGCTCCCGGCGCGGAAGAGAACTGGGGCGTCCATGCGCTGCCTCTTGACCACGCGCCGATGAAGGATTATGTCGAAAAAGGACGGTCCATTGTCACGTTTGAGAGGGAGGGCGCGTGTGTGGTCTGCAAACAACCACTGGAGCACGGCAAGGGATTACACGTGATTTGCTCGAACGGCAGCTGCGAGGGCGCGGGACACTTGTCCTGCTGGAGCCGCCATCTTCTGGACCACGAGAGCGGTGATGAAGCTGTTTTGCCTGTGGCGGGGCGGTGCCCATCCTGCAGGAGTGAGGTCCGGTGGGATGACTTGATGAGGGAGCTGTCGCTACGGGTCAGAGGCGAGGGCGAGGTGGACAAGCTTCTGAAGGTGAAGAAGAAGCGTCAAGCGAAGACATGATACCCAGGTAGCATGAATATTGATCACAGGAACCTTGATCGTGAGCAGCGAGCTGTCTATCTGTTGTTGCACCCGCATACGATGCACTCCTACCTATGCTACGGTACGCGCTTGTATCACTCCTGCTCGTGCCTCCTTGGTACGTCGAGCCATGAAGACCAAAAAGGCCCTGACTCAGCCGCCCATACACACCTCCCTCGGTCAAGCCGCCCGATCGGGTCGTTCACTGAAAGGGAGTGGGCAGGCTAAGAAAATGGGGGCTGGCCGCCAACGTCATGCATGTTCGATTGGTTCGTCGGTGTACCACTAGCGTTCACCCCCTGCTCCGATGGCGCTGGATATCAGATTTTGGAGTGGAGGCCCGGCAGGAAAAAGCATGCGAGGGGCGTGACCTTGCTTGGGGCGGGGGGGGCGTTCGCTGGTCTGACCGCTGAGAGTCCACGACACTTGGAGGTGTGTCGCAGCGACATTCCAGGGCATATGGGTCCTGTTCGATTGGCGAAGATTTACGCCCCTCCGAGAGGCAGCACTTGAGGAAACGGCTGTGCTTTTTTGCTTCGAGCAGGCAAGAAGAAACAGACGCACGTCTGGTCTATCACCTTTGCTATCGACCTGAGTTAGGTCAAGGTTGTTACTGCGTGGATGGCGCGGCTCGCTACGGCTCGCTTCTCAAAAGAGAGGGTAGGGGGAAAAAAGAAAAAGAAAAAGGGCGTCGCGTGCTTGAGAGTACTTCCATCAAATCAATCAAACGCAATGCGCATGGTTTCGCGCGAAATCATCATTTCTGCAGGCCAGCAAGAGAGAGCCATGCAGAGCGCGTTGAAACAAATGCCCATCGCATCATTCAATGCATCGCCCACTACACTCATGACCTGCCTGGCCTCGCCGTCGATTGACCCAGGCCGAAGCGACGGATCGAGTCATGCCTGTGGTCGAAGACTGGCGACTTGACGTTCCAGGCGGACCCACATGCAGTTGGATTTTGCAACCTCAGATCCGGGTGCGGGCGGTCCTTGGGTCCCTGGTCGCCCCTTCCGTTCCGTTCTTCTCGCTCTCCCTCGCACTTGGCTCACTCCGCAACAGCCTCCGAGGACTTGCGAGTACACTGCTACCCACCCTGAACCCAGTATGCTGGTTGGTACTTTCTGGTACCCACCCACAACACGCGCACCTGCTCTCTCTTCACACATGTACACCTGCCGCTGGCCCTGCGCTCGCCAGGGAAAGGGACGTCTATTTCGTGCCTACCTTACCTTACCTTACCTAGGTACCTTACCTTGGGCAGGTGGGCAGCTAGTACGCAGACTGGGATATGCTGCCTTGCCCCCATCTGCCGGGGGCCTATCCTTTGCCCTCGGCTTTTTGCCTGTCTTTCTGTCCGTCCATGTGTCTAACCCATTTCCTCGCCTGATGCACCTGCCCATCTCACGTCGGCGCTTTCACTCCACCCTGCTCTCCCACCATTCCGTTCCTTCGTGCTGTCATGTCGTGACCTTCTTCCTCCTGCACCTCCGACGACCTCCATTGTCACTACACACCAACTTGGCCGTGCATGACTCGCCCTTGTCCCTGATCCGGTGGTGCTCATAGCGATTTTGTCTTCTGCGCCAGAGTTTCCACCCTGCGAGACATCAAGACGTTTTGACATCCTCCACGCTGCACACTCTGTCGAGGAACAACAGGTTCGTTACTGTCTAGATGTCCCGAGTACCGCTGCGATTCCTTGGGGGCTGGCGAACCCGCCATTGTCCGCCGCCCACTCGAGCCTTTTGCTAAGCTTTACCCGCACACCCAGATAACTTTCCCACCCTTCCGACCTGTCAATAACCCTCTCAGCTCTCCACATCCATCCCTCGCCCCTCGGTCGACCAAGGGCTCCTTTCCCGAGCGACCTCGAATTCGGCGCCGTGACGATTTCAACCTCCCTACCATGCGACAACTCAGTTGAACATTCGATAGTCGCACGCATGACCACAACCTGACCTACCTTGTCTCCCAATCTTTCTGCGACTCGGTCATTCGACGATCGACCTCGAACTCCCGTCCAGCCACCACACGCAATCGCAATGGTTTCTGCGCCGACCATTGGCAATGCCGCTGTTGGAGGCAGTGCAAGCGCGCCTACCAGCTCACGCGCGTCTCCAGCTGTCGGTGCCGGCAAGGCGAAGGCCGGCCAGGTCAACTCCAACGGATACCACCCGACGAACCCTCAGATCCCCCTGAGCTCCATGACGAGCCTGCCACTCGACTTGTCGTCGGTCGAGCGACGCGGGCAGCCGACGGCCGCGAAAGAGCCGATGAAGAAGAAGAACCGACCACATGGACTCGAGGAGGCGCCGACGTACTGTCCGACCGAAGAAGAATGGAAGGACCCTTTCGAATACATTCGAAAAATCACACCTGAGGCCAAGCAATTCGGCCTATGCAAGATTATTCCACCCGACTCGTGGAATCCCGAGTTCGCCATCGACACAGAAGTACGCCGCGCTGCTCACACCCGGAAGACGACTGCTGACCAGCCTTGTAGCGGTTTCACTTTAGGACACGCAAGCAGGAGTTGAACTCGGTCGAAGGAAGTATGCGCCTCCCAAGACACGCACCCACACAGGCAACGGGCTCCATCGGCTGACTTTTGCAGGCACACGCGCCAACATGTCCTACCTCGATGCGCTCGCCAAGTTCCACAAACAGCAGGGTAACAACCTGCACCGTTTGCCTTATGTCGACAAGAAACCCCTCGACCTGTATCGGTTAAAGAAGGCTGTGGAGGCACGTGGCGGCTTTGAGAAGGTGTGCAAGGGAAAGAAGTGGGCTGAAATTGGCCGCGATCTCGGATACAGCGGCAAAATTATGTCCTCATTGTCGACATCGCTCAAGAACTCGTACCAAAAATGGCTCTGCCCGTACGAGGACTACCTCCGAGTGGCGAAGCCCGGCGTTCACCAGCAGCTCGAGCTCGAAAATGGCGGACCTTATACCCCGAGTCCATCAGGCACGCCACTCAAGCCATCCAATGTCAACACACCGTCCAGCGCCAGAGCCGAGTCGCCCGCGCGGCAAGCCTCTGATGCGCTCCAAGCGACACTCAACACGAAGAAAGAGGCTGATCGTGACACACCAATGTCCGACACACCACTGGCACCACAGAGCCAGCCTGTCTCATCTGGTTTCAAGGCAATCAACACAGGGGGGTTCACGGCGGTGAACTCGGGCTTCACCAGCGTTAACCGCCAGTCCAATGCCGATGCGACGAGCACTCCACCAAGAGCATTCGGCACCCCCATCAACTCAGCGAAGAACACACCAGAGTACCGTCCATCGGGCCTAGGGCCGGCAACGAATCTCAAGCGTCAGATGAGCTCTGACAGTCTCAAATCCGCCAAACGGGACCCGATCGAGTCCAAGGAAGACGCTGATGGTGCCAACAGCAGGCGCAGCAAGCGTCTGAAGAAGGACGCCGTGCCCACGGTGGCCGGCTCTCACATGTCTCTGTTCCGACCGTCTGGGCCCAGACCCCCACGCGATGAGAACTCAACGCCTGGCGAGAAATGCGAGACCTGTGGCAAGGCCGATGAGGCGGGCCCTTTGCACGTATGCGAATCGTGTGACCACGCTTACCACGGCTCATGTCTGGACCCGCCACTGAAGCAAAAAGTCGACCCCGAATGGAACTGTCCGCGCTGTCTAGTAGGCGATGGACAGTATGGATTTGAAGAGGGCGGCCTTTATTCGCTCCGCCAGTTCCAACAAAAGGCTGCCGACTTCAAACAAGGGTTCTTCGAACGAAAGATGCCATACGATTCGGTCCTGAAGTGCCACCGACCAGTGACCGAGGAGGATGTTGAAACCGAATTCTGGCGCCTAGTTGCAGACATGGAAGAGACGGTGGAGGTCGAGTATGGTGCCGACATCCACTGTACGACACACGGCTCTGGCTTCCCAACCGTAGAGAAGCATCCAAAGAACCCATACTCAACCGATCCTTGGAACCTGAACCTCTTGCCACTGCATCCTGAGAGTCTGTTCAGGCATATCAAGTCCGACATCTCGGGCATGACGGTTCCCTGGGTCTACGTAGGCATGATTTTCTCAACATTCTGTTGGCACAACGAAGATCACTACGCGTACTCGGCCAACTACCAACACTTCGGCGCAACGAAGACGTGGTATGGTATCCCCGGGGAAGACGCGGAGAAGTTTGAAGCGGCGATGAGAGAGGCTGTGCCTGAGCTGTTCGAGACACAGCCGGATTTGCTCTTTCAGCTCGTCACACTTCTGACGCCGGAGCAACTCAAGAAGGCTGGCGTCAGGGTCTTCGCGTTGGACCAGAGAGCCGGACAATTTGTCATTACTTTCCCCCAGGCATATCATGCTGGCTTCAACCACGGCTTCAACTTCAACGAGGCCGTCAACTTTGCTCCCTGCGACTGGGAGCCGTTTGGTCTTTCCGGCGTGAACAGGCTTCGCGACTTCAGGAAGCAGCCATGCTTTTCGCACGACGCACTTCTCTGGACGGCAGCCGAGGGAACAGCAACAAACGGCCTCACCATCCAGACGGCAAAATGGCTAGCACCAGCACTTGAACGCATTCACGAGCGTGAGCTCGCAGCTCGAGCAGACTTTATCTCGAAACATGTTCAGTCGCAAGGGCACAAGTGCAGTCTCACGGGCGCCAACAACAGTGACTGCCCGCTTGGGTTTGAGATTGAGGAAGCTGACCTGCCTTTAGAGGATGACTACCTCTGCTCTTACTGCAAGGCGTTCAGCTATCTATCGCGCTTCAGATGCACCAAGACGGGCAAAATTCTTTGCCTGCTACATGCCGGCCAGCATGCGTGCTGCGACGTGCCCGAGTCCCAGCGCTATCTTGGTGAGCAACACGTGCTCCTGTATCGCAGGGCCGAAGATGTTATTGCCGCAACCTTCGCCAAGGTGTTGGAGAAGGCGCACACGCCTGAGGCCTGGGAGGAGAAGTACGACAAGATGCTTGAGGAAGAGGCGACACCGTCTCTCAAGTCGTTGCGTGCTCTTCTTCACGAGGGCGAACGCATTCCCTACGATCTCGTTTCGCTGCCTTTACTGCGAGAGTTCGTCGATCGATGTAACGAGTGGGTGGAAGAGGCAACAAACTACACTGTGCGCAAGCAGCAGAACCGGCGCAAGAGCGACAAGGGCCTGACGAATCGTAAGAGTTCCGTTGCGGACCAGAAGGAAAGAGACGCCCGTGATGTGAGCAACATTTACCGCCTGCTTCAAGAAGCGGAACACATTGGGTTCGACTGCCCTGAGATCCTTCAACTGCGCGAGCGAGCCGACGGCATCGAAACGTTCCAGAAAAACGCAAACAAGGCGTTAGAGCACTTGCACACAGCCACGGCAGAAGTCATTGAGGAGCTCCTCGAAGAGGGCCGCTCTTTCAATGTTGACATCCCCGAGGTCGGCCGACTGTCGCGTATCCTCGATCAGCTGAACTGGAACGACAAGGCGCGCCGGAGCCGCAGCGTTGTCCTCAATTTGAACGAGGTCAAAGAGCTCATCGAAGAGGGCCAGCGTCTGGAGATACCATCCTACAACGACCATCTGACTTACTATCTCGACCAGATGCATGCCGGGCAGGTATGGGAGAAGAAGGCGCGCGAGCTCATCTATGCGGAGGCTGTGCACTACGCCCAGTTGGAGGCCCTTTCCACGCAGGTCACGGTCAATTCGCTACCAGTCTCTCAGGAGACCCTGGCCGCTGTGGATGCCATTCTGCACAAGCAGCGGGAAGCCCACCGCCAGATCCTAGACTTGACCGAGAGATCGCGTCATCCCGACATTCGCAAACGACCCAAATACACTGAAGTGGCTGAAATCATGCGAAAGCTGGAAGACCTCAACTCGAAGCCCAACGGTACGTTGGACCTCGGTCGCGAGCAAAAGCGTCACGAGGACTGGATGCGCGAGGGCAAGAAGCTATTCGGCAAGACAAACGCCCCTCTGCATATTCTCAAGAGTCACATGGAATATGTCCTCGAGCGCAATCAGGATTGCTTCGATATTGTCAACGACAAGCCGCGGACTCCAGCCGAACCCGCATCGCGAGAAGCAAGCCCGGAAGCGAGGGCCAGCCGTTTTGAAGATTCTCGTGTGCGCGAAGTTTTTTGCATCTGTCGCAAGGTCGAGGCCGGCATGATGATCGAGTGTGAATTATGTCATGAATGGTGAGTGTTCACTGTCGTCATCTCGACAAGTCTATGTGGCTAACGAACGTAGGTACCACGGAAAGTGTCTCAAGATTGCTCGCGGCAAGGTCAAGGACGAGGACAAGTATACCTGCCCCATCTGCGATTGGCGTCTGAAGGTTCCGCGAGATGCCGCCCGACCAAAGCTCGAGGATTTGCTTGCGTGGGCCGACAAGATCAACAACCTTCCCTTCCAGCCGGAAGAGGAAGAAGTTCTGCAACAAATCATCGACAACGCGCAAGAATTCCGCAATCATGTCGCGGGCATTTGCAACCCACTCGTGTCGACCAAATCAGAGGCAGACACGCAGCGATTCTATCTCCGCAAGATCGAGGGTGCCGAGATCCTCCTCGCCTACGAAACCAACTTTTTCAGACAGGAATTGCACAAGTGGTGCCCCGTCGCCCCGAACCCGCCGCCGGTACTGGAGGTGTCTAAGAGCACGCGCAAGCCACGCCCTACGAAATTGCAGAAGCTGCTGGCGCAGTACGGCGTCGATGACCCAGAGGACCTTCCCGAGAACATGAAGCAGAAGGCCGCCAGCTTGATACGCAAAGCACAAAATGCCGAGGCTGCTGCTAATGCCCACGCAGCCGGTGTTGCGGCGTCGGCAGCCGGGGCACGGGTCCCCCCGGGGTC
Organism: Verticillium nonalfalfae; assembly: GCF_003724135.2. Classification (NCBI taxonomy): domain Eukaryota; kingdom Fungi; phylum Ascomycota; class Sordariomycetes; order Glomerellales; family Plectosphaerellaceae; genus Verticillium; species Verticillium nonalfalfae. Next base: position 323,703 of record NW_021167230.1, read on the forward strand.
GGCCATGCATCCAATGTTTGGCCATAAATCACACCAATCGTCCGCCACACCACCGAGCATTTCCAATGGCGAACGCGTCGGAGGCAGCCGGCATTCGACAACAAGCAAGGACGATGCCATGGATATCGATAGCGGACCAACGCTGCACCCAGGCCTCTTCATGCCCAACGGAAACGGAGGTCCACAGCTGGTCCACGACAACTCATCCATGTCGTTGGAGGATCGACTCAACAACGGCCAGGAGGACGGCCTCAACCTGCTTGATCCGGGCCAGAGGAGTAAGGCTCTCGAGATCCTAGGCAGGACGGATGTCGGGCGCAAGAGGGCCGAGGAAATGTACGGCCCAGGCGTTTGGAACGAGAACAAGGGCCTTCGACAGAGTCCAGCCACGGGTGCAACAGGAGGACCTCAAGACGAGCGCGCTGTGGATAAAATGTTCGAAGACCTGACGAACCACGACGATGACGGGCGCAAGGGCAGGGAACCATTCGACGGGTTTGTACCGACAGCGGAGAGTTTTGAAAATGAGCGCAACGGGATGGACGCGCTGCTAGACGGCGAGTAGGGCGGCTGTCAAGAGAGATGAAATTAATGTTACAGGAGTGAGTGGTATGGGAGTTTGTCTTGGCGTTGCGGTCACAATATTTCAAGGGGGTGTTGAATTGGTGGAGCGGCGCTGCCTGGCCTTGTTGTTTGTTGTATGATAATGGGCACAACCGGGACGGCGTGATTAGATTCAAATTACCTTGGTTCCTGTTTCGAATTAGCTATGCAAGATATCTGTATCATTGCGATCACTGTTCACAAGGTCTTCAGCTGCAACTTGATGTATCTCGGTCGTTCGCTGATTGGTGTTTACATCTTTGTTACCACATGCCGCTCTGGCCTCAGTTTGCCTCTTCGTCATCTGAATCCGTCTTGTGCATGGCCTGGGCCCTCTTCTTCACCCACGCGTCACATCCAATCTCCTCATATCTCGGCACCTCCCCGTCCTTCAGACAGCTCTTGATGACAGCACAACTCTCATGCAGCCCGAAGCCGAAAAAGAAGGGCATGCTGATCCTCTCCCTGCCGCTGCGGTTCACAGCCCGATGGACCGTGCTCACGTACAGGTCATTGGTGATGCGCTGCAGGTAGTCGGCAATGTTGACGACAAAGGTGCCCGGCACCGGCGACGCGCGGATCCACTGCCCGTCGCGGTTGAGCACCTGCAGCCCGCCGACGTCATCCTGCCACAGCATGGTGAACAGCTGAAAATCCGTGTGCGAGCCGATCGAGACCTCGGCCGGGACGTCGCCCCCGTTCGCGGAGGCCGAGGGCCCCTGCGCCGCCGACTCGGGCAGGGACGGGTAGTAGTTCAGCGCGAGCGCGGCATCGGGAAAGGCGAACTTGGCGTCAAAGTAGTCCTCGGGCAGCGCGAGCGACAGGGCAAAGCACCGCACGAGCACGCGGGCCAGCGCGAGGCAGGCGCGCCAGTAGCGCACGACGGCGTCCTGGAACCCGGGCGAGGCGGCGCGCACGGCGTCCCAGTGGAAGTCCTCCATGCGCAGGAAGCGGCGGGCCACGGGCGGGATGGCCTCGACGGGCGGGGCCGCGGGGTCGAAGCGCGGGTCGTAGGTCCAGCTGAAGGTCTCGCGGGCGTCGACCGACTCGGACTTGTTGATGCGCTGCGAGCCCGGCGGCTTGTAGCCGTTGAAGTAGCGCGACTGGCCGACGTGGGCTTGCATCTTGGCCTCGAGCGGCTGGCGGAAAAAGGCGAGGCAGGCGGCCTTGGCCGAGTCGGTCACCGAGGCGGGGATGTTGTGGTTGGCGATGTAGAAGAAGCCCGAGGTCGTGGCGGCGGCGCGGATCTGCTGCGCCACGACTTCGCGGTCGGCGAGGGCGTCGCTGAAGGCTCCGGATATGTCGATGATGGGTATCTCAGAGGGGAGGGCATCGCGAAGGGGGGTTGTCAGGACGGTACGTGTGACGGGGCCGTTGCCGGAGGCCAGCCGGAGGAGGGTCGTTGCCGGCTTGTTGGCTGTGAGCGTTTCGGTCATGGTCAATGAAGGGACTATGGTAGGATCTTGTTGATAATATCAATTTCTTTTTTTTTTCCCCGGGGAAGCATGCGTATGTCTTGCGGATATATGAATAGTATCTGGTTCAAGAGGTATGAGACGTCTGGTTGGAGTCTCGATGCGGGGAGATTTCGGGGTCCGCCGAAGATAGGGCGGGGCCGTTTGTTATCTTGAGCCGTTTACCAGTCGCTCGAGTGGCCACCCTCACGTCGGAGATGCAATACGCGCCTCTCCACGAACGCCAAGTAGGAGATGAGAGTTGATAGGCGTGCTTCGGCATGAGATGGCAATTCTTTTAGCAACGGATGGACATAACTCGTCTCGTCAGCCCATCCTCTGCTTCCTCCTCACCCACACCTCTTTCTCTGGCTGCTCGGAAACAGCATCACTCTTAGCTGTGCTCAATCCGAGGAGTCCGTGGCGCTTCACATCTCGGACCTGGGTCTCCCATACGCCGAGCTTGTACCGAGCGCGATCTGACATGCCTGTGTGGAGGTCAAACGACCAGGCGTGCTTTGGACAGGTTATGCCGGCGCTGAGCATGACTCCAAAGTCCTCAATGTCGAACGGTGTACCACGAGATAGCGGGTAGGAGGAATGAGGGCAGCGCTGTGGATATGAGCGAGTGGTCTCGTCTTGACTGATGTGCCTGAGAAGGGGCTCACATGATCGATGGCGTGGAACTTGCCCCTGTGCTGGAACACGAGCACTTGGTCCTTGAGATCCTCGTCTTCGGGCGGACCGTCGTCCTCTGCGATCGCTATCTCGGTCCTTGTGGACCCAGGTTCTCTTGGTGCATGAAACACCTTGCACCCGGGCTTCAGGTCCGGGCCACAGAAGCGGTTATCCAAGAGGCTATCCTCATCAAAGCCCAGGTCGGGAAAGTCAGAGGCCAGACCGACAGAGAACCACTCGTCCCCGGACCGCGACGGTCCTCCGAACGGGTGCCAGCTCATCACACACCGGCGTTTCGAGCCCCAAGCACACTCGCAGCCGTTGTGGTTTGTGAAGTGCACAGGGAAGCAGACGTTGACGACGTTGACCTCAGTGGTTTTCCTCGTAGTCACGAACCAGGACACCCAAGCGGATTTTCTTTGAATATTATGATTGGTTGACAGTGGATCATGGTGGATATCTCGGTGAAGCCAGCGTTGACCGAAAACCGGTACTCACCGAGACGACCGAGTACTTCCCGGCTCGACTTGAATGACCACGATCAGGGGAAGACGAAGCCTTGGACAGGACCCGATTGACGGTTATTGGCTTCCTATGGCGGTACTACCTGACTGACCTTTGGGAGCCCAGCGTCATTCCTGCAATTTGTGGGCGCGAACAAGCGCCGATCCATGGCCATCCCACAGCGACGTCATCGATCTGGAACCTCACCTCCGGTAATACAGCTGGCTTCTGGCATGTTGCAAACACATTGCGATCCCTTGTCATCGGACTTCTCATGAGATCAAAGCCAGGAGTGAACCTCGGACGCACTTGACACCGCCATACCGCCCACCCGCCACGATGCCTACAGAAGATGAGGTTCGCGCAATGCAAGAGGGCCGCGCCCCGGTCCCTCGAGCCCAGGCGGCATCCATCGACGAAGCCGTTCCTTCTTCCCTCGGTTACGGGGTCCAAGGCTCAGGCCCCGTCGACGAGACCGAAAGAAGGAACACCGAGTACGCCGCACCGGGCGCTGGGATCAAGGGCCCAGAAAACCCCAATGTCGAAGCCGAACAGCTGGAGACGTTCGCCGAGGGCAAGGTTGCCGACGCTGTAGCCAGAAAGAGCGGTACACAGCTCGCTGAGGGAGAGACTGTGACGGATCAGAGCTTTACTGATGATCTTGAGAGGTGCGCCAAGGACTAACCGCGTTCTCGTTGCGGCATCACGGGCTGACATCTCTGCAGGAAGAAGCAAGAACAGGCCAGTGCTCGTGAGGCGATCAAAGAGCAAAGGACATCTGGAGTCGATGTCGATGGCGGTCTTGGAAACAGTCGAGCGGCAGGCACTGAAGACAATCGCGACGTCTAAACGAAAGCGCGGTCACTTCTGGCCATGTGTCACACTTGATGAACCACGAAGCGAGATGATAGCTATGTAGGAAAATCATAATTCTTGCTCTCTGTCAAGCGGTATATGTCTACATGTAAATGCACTCAATCCTGTGTGTAACGCCGATACCATGCAATCGCTCCGTCATTTTGAAAATCAAGCAGATACCGCAGCCTCGCTCTTCCGGTACTCTTCGCTGAAGGGGTAGTCGTTGTACCCGTCGTTGCTCTTCTTCTTGTAGAACGTCTCACGGTTGTACGGCGCGAACGGGATGCTGTTCTTGATGCGGAAGACGAGATCAGGGTTCGAAATGAAGGGGCGGCCAAAGGCAATCAGCACGTCCCACTTCTTGTAGTGCTTCTCGAGGGCCTCGACGGCGCTCTCACCAGTGTAGGCGCCGGCGACCATGACGGGGGAGAAGTTGTCCCACTCCTCAAGAATGAAGTCGAGCGTGTGCGGGCGATCCTCCTGGAACGGCTGGACGCTGTCGCTGGGCTGCTGGGGCACGATGCCGAGCAAGACGGGGTTGCCGCGGGGCTCGACGAGCGAGAGGTACGCCAGCTTGTGGCCGGCCTTCTTGATCTCGCGCACGACGTAGGACGTCTGCTCCCACGTGTCCGCCGAGTAGGACTCCTGGAAGGTGGCGAAGGGGCTGAGGCGCAGGCCGACGCGCGCGGCGCCAATCTCCTCCGATACGGCCTTGATGACCTCGAGCAGGAAGCGCGCGCGGTTCTCGATCGAGCCGCCCCACTTGTCGGTGCGCTTGTTGGCGCTATCGCGCGTGAACTGGTCGACGAGATAGCCGTGTGCGCCATGGATCTCGATGCCGTCACCGCCGGCGTCAACCACGTTGCGCGCCGCGGCGCGGAACTCGCCAATCTTCTGCCAGATCTCCTCCTCGGTCAGAGGCGAGGGTGGCACGGGACGGCCCGACATCTGGACGTCGCTGCTCGAGGCGTACTTGTAACCACGCTCCTGGATGTAGCCCGGGTTGCCGGCACGACCGAGTCCCCAGAGCTGCTGGAAGACGAACGAGTTCTTGGCGTGGATGGCATCGTAAATCTTCTTCCAGCCGGCAGCCTGCGCCGGGCTGGAGATGCCGGGAAGGTTGGGGTCGGCCTCCTCGGCGGGGGAGATGCCGGTGGCCTCAGTGACAATGAGGGTTCCTGGGGCGGAGGCCCTGTCACCGTAGTACTGAGCCATGAGGTCGGTAATGGGTGCGTGCTCGTCGTCGTTGCGGTAACGAGTCAGCGGCGCCATGGCGATGCGCTGGGGCAGCGTCATGTTGCCGACCTTGAGGGGTTCGAAAAGCTTGGAGTTGGCTGCCATGTTGTGTAGGGTGGATGTGGTGGCAGGATTGATGGAAAGACGTTTGCTGTTGATGTCTACCAATGTTGTGGTAAGTGATGAGGTATTCTATCTTGAACAAATCCGAGAAAGATCTCAGGACTGGCGGCTCTATATACTATGCCCAGATGTAGGTCCATTTCCAGAACTCTCCAGATAATACTCTTGACATTGCGGGATTCGGATTCCGGGTTTCCACAGCCCCTCAAGAAGATGGGGCTTGGTGCGACATCTACCGATGAGCTTAGAAATAAAAGCGAGCAGAAGACCCACCGCCGCGCGTTAGGGACGGCATTCAATCATAGATGGCGCCATCTGATCTCACTCTCGATCGTACCTACAGGCTGGTGGAAGGCACTAAAGCTGCTCCCGTGAGAATGACGTCGGGCCAGCCGAAGAAGCGGCACGCATGGCATCAGGGTTGCCCAGGAACAGGAAAAAAAGTTCTGCTGGGCCGACAGGCTCCATGCTGATCATCCAATGGGTCTCCAGCACATGGGAGGAACCTGGCGTCGCATCTTTGCTTGATCTCCGACGAGGGAGTGGGATCTAGGGGTCGGATGCTCGAACAACTGATGGCCAAGTCTGTCTAATCGCCGAAGAGCCCGTGCTTTGATGGATGTCTCTGGAGTCATTACGTCACATGATGCAGACCCTTCAAGTCGGATTATTAAGCTCGTCATCTCTCTGTCGGCTTTAACTATCGCGACGAGTCATTTATCACCTAAAGCAGTGAGACGCACAGAGGATTGCTACTGCACCCAATTATGGTGCTGCTACTGGGATCTACACTGCTGATGGTGTCTTCATTGTCTTTTCCGCTGAACAAGCTGCGTCAAACTAACACCACGAGGTACTATTTTCTCCCATCATACGATGTCGTGATACATTTGTACCTGTCTCGGCGCTGCCGTTTCGTACTGACAAATCGACTATTTCAAAACAACCACCTCTGTTCGTAAAGCACGATACGCTTCCGTTTTCGTGGCACAAAACTCCAGTGCACATGTCATAGAACAGCCTTTACAATTTCAGTTGCCTTCGCATATTCTTCATATTTCTAGCGCTGAGCTCCACGGCGTTTTTACGTCTTCTGCACCCACACTAACTTCAACAAGGCTTGAAGAGGAACGGTCTTGTCTCGAGACTATCGCAGCACCACAATGGGTACCTTTTGGCAATTTCGTAGATGTTCTAAGTTGATTGCCATCGTAGTCATTTTTACGAGGGCAATTGAGACAACGCGGTCCATCTTACATGCATATAAAAAAAAACGAATTGCAACAAGTCGTTGCTGCTCCACTAAGGCCGGCCAACACGTCTGGAAAGTCCATGCTCGTGAGGCGGTTGCTACTAGGCCGCTCAAGAGTAATCACTTGTGTCCTCTGTCTATGCCGTGTAAATCTAAAATGCAACAGATCTGACAAAATCTTAGGCACGCGATGCGAATGGCATCTGCATTACTATACGGATGATTCATCCTCATACACTGATTTATCAGGTGCACGACTTATTCATCATTTCTGAAACTAGTCTCTTGATGTACGTCAGATGAGTTGGCGTGCTGATGTTGCACATTTAGGGCCTCCGTGCCTTGGTTGTTTGAACGTCGACTACGTACTTGTGGGTGTTGGGCCAGACCAGCTGAAGCCAGACGGTTCTAAGGCCGCAGGATCCGTAGCCTGATATCTATTCTTGCCCGCAGCGTTTTTGTCGAGATCATAACCGGGAATTAAAGGCAATAACCGGGCCGGCAAGCACCATGGGGACGAAGGAGACCATCAGAGCGACAGCAGAAAGGGTGCGAAGGCCGTTCATCTGGGTTCAGTTAGTGACAAGCTCGAACTCAACTTCCCGGAAAACATGCCAACGATCATACCTTCATGTTCGATATTCAGAAATGAGCTTTCTTTGTGAGATCGTCTCTCTTGATGCACTGCGAGTTACGTCGGCTGATTGGATTGTACGAGGTCGGATTGTTGAAGAGAAAAGAAATAATGGATCATATACATACAGAAATCTCGAACAGGGAACCTTATATTCTCAAAAAAGCTCCATCCGCTACCAAGCCTTAAATCTGCAGGGGAATATTGTTTGGAGGTGCATCAAGTGAAAACTGGTACTTGTGCTTGTCTGCCTCGAATGTTGGGGTTACAAAAGAGCCTCGCTGGGAGTTCGTGGGTGGCCTTTGAGAGGCAGTTCTTGCATTTCGAAAGTAGGACATTGAGGTCACAAAAGCGCTGTAAGGCGCGGCACAGACAGCACCATGTCAGCGTCTGATTCTTCGCCCAAGACTGAACTTTTATGTGCCTCACCAGACTTGAGATAATGAACACTCAGTGCATGTATTTTGAGTACTTGACACTTACAAGTTTCCTTCTTGTCTATTGACCAATTGTGCGGAAATTTTATCTCCCAGTGCCCCCATAAGCCATGCCCCAAGGAAGTGAACACCTCTTGTTCACCATCGGATTCAGTGCTGGGCTTGGACGTGTTCCGGCCGGTCTGGACCGCCGCATACATGACGTCAACACGCTGGGATAAGTCGGCCAAATCTGGCCCATATAGAATCTCTGGTCATATAGAATCTATGGACAGCTCGTATACTCCGAGATGCTCGAGTCATCCGAGGCAGCTTCGACCTGACGGCGTCTCTCCTGAAGTGTTCAGGTGAACAGCTACAGGGCGATGCTGAGATGCTGAGGGGAAGCCAAGCTCCGGGCGATTGGAGCCGGTGATCGCGCCGGCTAAATGCCCATATTTGTGGGGGTTCGCGGGGAGAGATGTTCAATTTACCCGCTCCGAGGCATCACTACTCCGAACGACCGCCGGTCACACTCGTCCATAAGACTGATAGGCCAACGACTGACAGGAACACATAGCAGTGTCGACTCAGTTCTGCATATTGGTTGAAGTCAAGACATTGCACATCCAAAACACCATGCCGACAGTCCGCAACCCCATTCTTCCAGGGTTCAATCCCGACCCCTCCATCCTTCGAGTCGGCGATGACTACTATATTGCCACATCCACATTTGAGTGGTATCCAGGTGTTCAAATCCACCGTTCGAAGGATTTAGCCAATTGGGATCTGGTTATTCGACCGCTGAACAGGAAAAGCCAGCTCGATATGCGTGGTGACCCCGATAGCTGCGGCGTTTGGGCTCCCTGTCTCACTCACGACGGCGAGAAGTTCTGGCTCGTGTTCACAGATGTCAAGCGCAAGGACGGATCTTTCAAGGACGCTCACAACTATATCGTCAGCGCACCTTCAATCGAAGGACCTTGGTCTGATCCGGTTCACGCCAACTCGTCCGGATTCGATCCGTCCCTGTTTCACGATGATGACGGCAAGAAGTGGTTTGTCAACATGCTTTGGGATCACCGACGCCGGCCGTTACTCTTTGCCGGTATCGCTCTTCAAGAGTTTGACCCCACAGCCGGCAAGCTTGTCGGCCCAAAGAAAAATATCTACACCGGCACTGATCTCAAGCTCGTCGAGGGGCCGCACCTGTACAAGCGCAACGGCTGGTATTATCTATTAACGGCTGAAGGCGGCACCGCATACGAGCACGCATGTACTCTTGCACGATCTCGTGATATTTGGGGTCCCTATGAGACACACCCTCAGAAATATATTCTCACCTCGAAAGACGCACCTTTCGCCGCTATTCAGCGCGCGGGTCACGGCGATATTGTTGAGACACCCGAGGGAAAGACGTACCTGGTGCATCTCGGCGGAAGACCTACAACACAGAACCGCCGCTGTGTTCTTGGCCGTGAAACGAACATCCAAGAGGCTTATTGGGGTGACGACGAATGGCTGTACGTGAAGAATGGTCCGGTACCGTCCCTCCACGTCGAAGTTCCCGGCAGCCGCGACGACACGGCATACTGGGCTGAGCAGAAGTATACCTTTGAGAAGGGCCTGCACAAGGATCTCCAGTGGCTCCGAACCCCCGAAACAGATCGCATCTTCTCGACAGACGACGGAAAGCTCACGCTGATCGGCCGCGAGACTATTGGTTCCTGGTTCGAGCAGGCCCTCGTAGCCCGGCGCCAAACCAACTTCTCCTACGACGCCGAGACCACCGTCGACTTCAAGCCGACCGACGAGCGCCAGTTCGCCGGCCTCACGGCGTACTACTGCCGCTTCAACTTTTTCTACCTTACCGTCACGGCGCACTCAGATGGCCAGCGCGAGCTCCTCATCATGAGCTCCGAGTCGTCCTACCCCGACGGCAACCTCAACACGCCCTTCATCGAGCCCGTGCAGATCCCCAACGAGGGCAAGGTCAAGCTGGCGCTGACGATCCGCGGGCCGGCGCTGCAGTTTTTCTACGCGCTGGAGGGCCAGGAGCTCGAGGCCATTGGACCCGTCCTCGATGCCTCGATCGTGTCGGATGAGTGTGGCGGGCACCAGGCGCACGGCAGCTTCACCGGTGCGTTTGTTGGTGTCGCGTGCTCGGACCTGAACGGAACTGCGGAGAAAGCCGTGTTTGATTACTTTACCTACCGGCCTGTTCAGCACGAGAGCGATCGGTATGAGATTTGAGAGTCGGGGGCTGTACGATTTAGTCTAGAGAAACAGATGCCTGATTGATCTGTTGGGATGCAAAGGTCGTGGCTGTTGTCGAGAATGTGTGACTGAGAAGAGGAACCCGACGCGCATATGAGCCTTTATTTATGAAGATTAATCCTTCGAGAACGAGGATAAGAAAGCATCCAAAGTATTCCAAGGTTTGGCGAATGCCTCATCAGAACAGTCGCAATGACTGATAGGAAGTGATGTCTCTCAAGGAATAGGCCTTCACGACTCGGCTTCTGAACCCTCTTGCGGACTTAGGCACGATATCGGGGAAAGAATGACTCCCAAATGATTTGATCAATGGGAAAGACTCGAGCAAGACCCTTGAAGTCGCGTATCGGGCTTCGAAGGAATCATGGGGTTGGGCTTTCCTATAACTGATGATGGTCCAGCTGCCTGCACAACAGAAGCAAAAACGGCAGCGTGACCAGTGGCTGTTGAATCTCATTGGTCATGTATTGGTCGTAGATGCACGTTGTCCCTTTGATGCTGTATCTAATGTTGCCGGGCTGCAGCAGGGAGTGTTCCCCCCCTGTGCCATCCTCAAATAAGCCAAGTAAGCCTCGACCACACCTTGTCCGACAGACCAAAACTGAGGTTGGGTGATCCATGAAACAATGTCTCTAGGCAATCAAATGATTACCATGAGCACGGGGCTTAGGAACATTGATCCAAGACCGCTGCCCGTCAGACCACCTTCTAGGCGCGGCCCGAGAGGCTCCCTGCGCGCAACCTCGTGCAATATGCCAAGTCGACCGGCGACGATCGTCGAGTCAATCCCTCGCACAAAGCGGTGAAGCGGGGGCAACGATGTTGCCGCTAGAGGACTTGGCTTTCGGTACTCAGAATGCGCATGGCGGAGAGGAGCGGAATATTTCGCCTGGCGATTGGGGTCTGGATGGCTGGGCATGGCGGGGATGCTCCTGCATGATGTTTCCTGGGGACGAATTGGAACAGCGATGGACTGTGATTGTTGGGAAGACTGCACAGCGACGACGCAGAGACGGCATGTGGCGTGGGGGTCGGTAGGTCTCGAGCCGTCATCATTCCCCATGCCGGCCGAAGTTGGGCGTCTTGAAGATGCTCACGATATTCCGAAAACTTGCCTCGATTTCAACGAGGTTTCAGCTTGGCTGCTTGGCATCCCCGCCAAGCAGCCAAGGTGCTGCGGGGGAGATGCTGATGCAACGCATGGTGCGTGGTGTTGCCATTGCCACAGGCGTGGGAAAAGCATGGAAGGATGCAAGCGATTGGCCGTCTGGCAATGACCATGGCGGAGTTGCAACCCATGCTGCTTTCGTGGTCAGATCGAGTCGTATCATGTGCCTACGAACGACTTGCCCCGTACACGATGTGCCTGTGCCGGACGGGGCCGATGTCGGGGGTTCGGCGTTCGTCATGGCAAGATGAGAAGCGGACTGGTGGCTGTGCTCGGTGAGGCTGGAGCGGGTGTCGCCACTCCGCCACTCCGGTGCCGTGACGGTGCGAGTCACGAGACCCGGGGCGGCATTCATGGGCCGTGAGACGCGAGACGAGGCGAACTCGGAACTCCGGAGGCAATGCACATTGGATGCACGGTTTACCTGCGCGGTACTCGAACGTCACAGGCCGTGTTTCATATTGGACTGAAATGATGAGGAATTGAGGCCCGTTATGCAACACAACACATACACACACACACAACGGATGCGTGTTGGGGGCAAAGCTGAACACCAGGGGCATGGTGCAAAAACGCAAAAACGTGCCAAGTATGCCAAGCAACACCATTCCACCCCGACCATGACCAGAAGGGTCCGGTCTGGTCAGATGCGGTGCCACGTGACTCACAGCAGTACGCATGTTGGAGGCTTATCACGGGCTCACCGAACTGGGTGCAGGGCCTAAGCCGACGAATGTGGCCAATGGGGAGGCTGTACGGATGCGGCAAGGCGTGATCTTGTTGAGGTTGGTGGCCGAGTCGGAACATGTTCAGGAAGGCACGGCGCCGTGGGGTCCACTGTAATAGAACCCCCCTCACCCCTTCTCTTCCGAAGCTATAGACCTCCGGGTGTCAACTGAAGCATGTCGACATCGTGCGCATTCACGACATCCCAAACACAATGATGCCCATGAGAGTCTCGTATGTTCGCCGATCTGCCTCCAGCCTGACCGAAATTATGCAGGCCATGCAAAACAGACAGCGGAACACACCTCGGAGCCCGTTGAGTCGTGCTCGCCAAAGACATCACGTCTTGGCAAGTCTGGCGTCACGCCAAGAGAAGACCGCAACCATCCGAAGTGGGCAATTGACCAATAGGCTGATTTGACACCCCTTTACCCATCACACCACGAGGCTCCACTTCTCCGGGTTTTGCACACCATGATGCCACTAAACCGGTGGGCGGAGGCTCATGGGTGGTGGAAGCACAGACGTCGCCAAGCGGCGTGAGGTCTATCTTGGCAGAACCAGCCTGTTTCCTCGACTGTTTCTTTCGACTTGATGGATGTCCTCTCAGATTGTCTTGGCTGTCTTACGAGTGGCGCTACGAGCGATGCCATGCCTCGGCGTCTCTTGTCCTCACGCAGTCCGGCGTCCGGGGTGGGTTCGCTCGAAGGCAAACGGCAGATACGCCCCCCTGTACCTAGGGGGGTTCACCCGGCCATGTGGTTCACGCCTTCTTGCGAAGCCAAAATCAAAGGGACCTCCTTCCGAAGTATAAAGAAGTCACGTTTCCCACTTCACCATGGCTTTTTGACTTCGGATCTCCATCTTTCTCGTCCAAACCCAGTGACGAGATACCTTTTACGAAGTACCATCCTCCATCTTCCGGGTACCTACCCGTCTTCCATCAGGTTCAACAACAGCTCCTCGAGCTAAACCGCCTCAACATCTACACCAACCCAGATACCCTACAGGCCACCATCACGCCCACTCAGACCTCAACCACCATTACCAACCCCTGAAACGAACCCTCTTTCTAGTCCAACATCCCTGACCTCTGGTCTCTTCGTGAATGGACAGGCTTCGGACCAGGCCATCAACAATCATTCGCCAACATGTCGGCTGATTATTCCAAGCACCCCTTCCTGCTGACAGCAGAGGAGGCTGCTCGTGCCCTCGGCACCGACCTCGACAAGGGCCTCACCAGCCAGCAGGTCGCCGAGGCGCAGCAGAAGTATCCCAAGAACGAATTTGAGGTGGCCAAGGCGATTCCTTGGTACACCATCCTTAGCAAACAGCTATTCAACGCCATGGTCCTCGTATGTTGCCGCTCTGAACCCGCGCTCCAGCCTCAACCGCTAACATTTTTTAGGTTCTCGTCTTCGCCATGATCCTCTCCTTCGCCATCAATGACTACATTGAGGGCGGTGTCCTTGCCTTTGTCATCTTCGCCAATGTCACAATTGGCTTCTATCAAGAGTACCGTGCCGAACAGCGCATGGATGCCCTCCGAGCCCTCTCTTCTCCCTCGGCCATGGTTTTGCGCGACGGCAAGACCCAGGTCATCTCCAAGTAAGTAGCCACTTGCCGCTGGCTCTCCAACGGCTGACTGACAGCACACTCCAGCCCCGACGTCGTGCCCGGCGATATCATCCTTCTCAAGATGGGCGACACCATCCCCGCCGATCTCCGCATCTACGAAGCCATGAACTTGTCGTGTGACGAGCAGTCTCTCACGGGAGAATCTCTCCCAGTCGACAAGAGCATCGATGCCGACCTCGTCATTCCCGGCACCGACACGGTGGCCACCAGCCCTCAGGACCTCGTGGTCGGAGACCGCATCAACATGGCCTATGCTACCACCATTGTGAAGAAGGGCCGCGGCCGCGGTATTGCTGTCTTCACTGGTATGAAGACTGCCGTCGGTGAAATTGCCGCCTCGACCACCAAGAAGAAGCGCAAGCCCGGCCGCTCGATGAATGCGAAGAAGTATGGCGCCAAAGCCCCTTTTGTCGGCGGCTCCAAGCGCACCTATGATGCTGTGGGCAAGTTCCTTGGGTTGACCGAGGGAACCCCTCTCCAGCGGAAGCTTGCAGTGTTGGCCTACTTCCTTTTCGGCTGTGCCATCATTCTCGCCATGATCGTCTTTGGCGCCCACAAATTTGATCTGTCCGGCGAGGTCATCATTTATGCCGTGTCACTCGGCATTGCCATCATCCCGGAGTCACTCGTAGCGTAAGGACTCCCCCCCCCTTCCTCTACTCGGTCTGGAAACATGCCAAACTGACATTTACTAGGGTTCTCACCATCACCATGGTCGTTGCAGTCACTGTCATGCGCAAGGCCAACGTCGTCGTCCGCGACCTCTCTGCCCTGGAAGCTCTCGGCGGCGTGACCAACATTTGTTCCGACAAGACTGGCACTTTGACTCAGGGCGCCATGATTGTCCGCAAGGCCTGGCTCCCTACCTCGCACACCTACACCGTACACGACTCGCAGAACCCCAACGATCCCACTGTCGGTCGTGTCACGTATACCGCGTCTCGCAAAGAAGAGGAGGCTCAACCTCGCAAGGACTACGACCAAGAGAGGTCCGCTGGTGCTCTCACCTTTGATGTTCCCGAGACCCGAGAGAAGCCTTCCAAGCCCAAGGAGCCCGAGGTGCCGGCTGAAATGAATGATGCTCTCGAGGCGTTCCTCCTTTCTTCCGCTCTCTGCAACCTGGCCACTGTCCGTTTCGACGAAGATGAGAAGAAGTGGCAGACCACTGGCGAGCCAACTGAGATTGCTCTTCAAGTTTTCGCCCACCGATTCAAGCTCGGCAAGAAGGGTCTTGAGGCCGGGGGCTGGAAGCAACTCGGCGAATTTCCCTTTGACAGCTCTATCAAGCGCATGTCCGTGGTCTTTGATGCCCCGCAAGACGGATCGCCCCAGCTCCTGTCCACAGACAACAGCCTCGTCTTCACCAAGGGCGCTGTTGAGCGTGTCCTCGACCTCTGCAGCCACATCGGTTACGGCGATTCCAAGCAAGTCATGACTGATGAGCTGAAAGAAGAGGTTCTTGGCCAAATGAACCATCTCGCCTCGCAGGGCCAGCGTGTGCTTGCAATCGGCTACAAGGAGTGGGACGGCAAGTTTGAAATGCCTCACATCCATGGCAAAGCTGAGGCGGGTGCCGAGGAGGCCATGAGGAACGAGATTGAAGATGACCTGACGCTTCTCGGCCTGGCTGGTATCTACGACCCGCCCCGTCGCGAGACCAAGGACTCCATTTCTGAGTGCTCGACCGCTGGTATCCGCGTCCACATGCTGACTGGCGACCATCCCGAGACTGCCAAGGCTATTGCAAAGGAAGTCGGCATCATTCCCAAGAACATGGGTATTTTGCCCGAAAACGTCGCACGTCACGCTGTCATGAAAGCCACCGACTTTGATCGAATGACCGACCAGGAGCAGGACGCTCTTGAGGAGCTTCCTCTGGTTATTGCACGATGCGCCCCCGAGACCAAGACTAGGATGATCCATGCCCTTCGTCGCCGCAACGCCTTCATGGCGATGACCGGTGACGGTGTCAACGACGCGCCCTCGCTGTCAAGCGCCGATGTCGGTATCGCCATGGGGTCTGGATCCGACGTGGCCAAGGGCGCGTCCAAGATTGTCCTGACCGATGACAAGTTCAATTCCATTGTGTCCGCCATCCGTCAGGGACGTCGCATGTTCGACAATATCCAGAAGTTCATCCTCCACCTGCTGACGTCCAACGTCGGTGAAGTCATTCTGCTTGTTGCCGGACTTGGTTTCCGCGACGCCCAGAACCTTGCTGTTTTCCCCGTTTCGCCTCTCGAGATTCTTTGGATCAACATGGTCACCTCGTCGTTCCCAGCCTTCGGTCTCGGCCGTGAGGCTGCCGCCCCGGACGTCATGCGCCGACCCCCTCACGACAAGAAGCGCGGCGTCTTCACCAACCAAATCATGATCGACATGCTAGTCTACGGCGTCATCATGGGCGCTCTCACCATGGTCAGCTTCTGCATTGTTATCTGGGGCGCCAACGATGGCAACCTCGGCTCCGAGTGCAACAAGTCCTTCTCCGACGAGTGCATCCCTGTCTTCCGCGCCCGCGCATGTGTCTTTGCCGAGCTGACCTGGATGATTCTTCTTTCTGCCTGGGAGTTCAAGAGCCTGCGTCGTTCTATGTTCCGCCTCAACCCCGACGACGAGAGCCGCTTCCCCCTGTTCAAGGATCTCTGGAGCAACAGGTTCCTCTTCTGGGCCGTCATCATCGGCGGCATCTCCGTCTTCCCCGTCGTCTACATCCCCTACGTCAACCACAACTTGTTCAAGCACACGGGCATCACGTGGGAGTGGGGCGTCGCCGTTGCCTTTACTATTCTCTTCGTCTTTGGCATTGAGGCGTGGAAATTTGTCAAGCGGACGTTTGGCCTGCTCGAGAGCGGCGCCGTCGTACGCGGCTCGTTCAACCAGGGCGAGGAGAGCACCGGTACGGGTATGCGCCGCACCATGACAATGAGCAGCTTCAAGGAGTGGGCGAGCTTCTCGCGGTCAAACACCCAGGGACGCAGGTCGCGGTCTCAGTCTCGATCCGGGCCGCGAAGGGCCACGAGCGACGTCTCTGGCTCTACCCAGCATGATGGAGCCACGGCCGAGCAGAAGGTTTGACGAGTTTTAATGATAGTGTGATCGTTCTAGAGACACACACATACACACACACACAGAGAGAGAGAGAGAGAGAGAGAGAGAAAGAAGATACCCTAGTGTTGTGTGGAGTGGAAAAGGCCATATGAACTCCCAAGTGAGTTCGAGAGCCAGGAAATGTTGGAGATGTACCTGTTGAACGCTGAGATTCGGCGGATATGTTTTTCTTACTTGCATTACTGACCAAGTTTGTGTCGGCCTGGAGGCCTTGGAGAGCCACCAGCTCGAATAATCCTGCTTGAATAATGGAGACGTTTTGATACATCACACCCCATGCGATTCGTAGTGTCACTGCTGCATTCATTGGTTCATGGAAATCGATTCCTATGCAAGACCAAACGCCCCCTCCCTATTGTGCTGCCAGCTCGTGACTGGGAATCAGAATCATCGTAGTTTGTCCGTCCACCCAACCGACCCTCCTATCATGCCCTCCCCTTTCATATGAAGCAAGGTCTACCTCCTTCCCCGTCCAGCACCAGGCATCCCCGGCATGCCGCCCCCCATGCCCATCTGCTTCATCATGGCTTGCATGTCAGGCATGCCGCCACCACCGGGCATGCCGCCGCCGCCGCCAAGCATCTTCATGAGGCTGCCCATGTCGGGCATGCCACCCATGCCGGGCATGCCACCGCCGCCGCCGCCGCCCATGCTCTGCATGCGCTTCTGCATGGCGGCGAGCTGCTGGGCCTTGTTGCCGCCGCCCATGGCCTGCTGCGCGCGCTGCATGTTCTTCATGTTGCCGCCCATCTTCTTGGCCATGCCGGCCATCATGCGCTGCTGCGTGAGGAGGTCCTCAACCTCGCGGACCGAGGTGCCAGAGCCGCGGGCGACGCGCGTCATGCGCGTCGGCTGCTCGGTGAACATTTTGCCGTCCGAGTCGAGCTCCTTGTCCGTCATGGAGTCGCAGATGTAGATCATGCGCTTCAGCTTGAGGGAGCCCTCCTCGTCGTCCATGCCCTGCATCATGCCGCTCATACCGGGAATCATGCCGGCCATCTTGGACAGCGGGCCCATCTTCATAATGTTGGACAGCTGGTCGCGCAGGTCGCGGACGGTGAAGATGCCCTCGGTGATGTGCTTCATCGTGTCCTTCTGGTCGAGCTTGAGCGACTGCACGTGCTCGACGAGCGAGGCCATGTCGCCCATGCCGAGCAGCTTCTGGACAAACTGCTGCGGGGCGAAGCGCTCAAAGTCGAGCATGTGCTCGCCCGTGCCGATGAAGACGATGGGCGTGTGCGTCGCGGCGACGGCCGAGATGGCACCACCGCCGTGGGCGTGACCGTCCGTCTTGGTGATGATGATGGCGCCAAAGTCGGCCGCCTCCTTGAACGCCTTGGCCTGCGACTCGGCCTGCTGGCCGATGGAGGCGTCGAGCACCATGATGGTCTCGTCGGGCTTGATCGCCGCCTGAATGTCCACCATCTCCTGGAATAGGTTCTCCTCCTGCCTGTGGCGGCCGGACGTGTCGACAATGATGACCTCGAAGCGCTCCTTCTTGAACTTGTCGACACCCTCGCGGGCGACGACGGCCGGGTCCGTCTCGGTGAGGGAGCCGTAGTAGGGAATCTTGGCCTTGGTGGCGTTCTGCTTCAGCTGGTCGAAGGCGCCGGCTCGGAACGTGTCGGCGCACACGAGACAGGCTTTGAGGCCGCGGGCCTGGTAGTGTCGGGCGAGCTTTGTGCACGTTGTCGTCTTTCCGGCACCCTGCAGACCGACGAACATGATGACGTTGGCCTTGCCCTTCTTGGGCTTGAACGGTTCGGCATGGGGATCGACGAGCTTGACGAGCTCGTCAAAGACGGTCTTTTGGATGAGGCGCTTCTTGTTGACGGCGGGCGGCAGGTCTTTGAAGTTGACGGTCGATTTTATGGATTTGCGGAGTTGGCCCACGAGGCGCACGTTGACGTCGGCTTCGAGGAGGGCGGCGCAGATCTCTTTCAGCATGCCGTCGAAGGCCTGTTAGGATACCTCGTTAGCATTGGCCGTACGCCACCTGTTATATATGGTCTTTTGAAATTGATCTGGCTGTCGCAAGGATGATGGTGCAGATGAAGGCGTACCTTTTCGTCGAGGTTCGGCGCCCTCGTCAGGTCCGAAACGGCCGTGTTGATACGGCGTCCGAGATCTTGAAGAACCATCTTGTCGGGTCGGTTGCGGCTGTCAAGCCGGCTGGATCGTAGGGGTCGTGGCCGCTTGGAGGGGGCTTGCGATGATCCTAAGCATGCGGTCGCGAAAGGCGGATGGGCAACAGGGCGACAGGGTCGTGGCAATTTGGACGGAGGTGTAGCACAAAGGTGGGATGTCACAATGTGGGGTAGCAGCCGCGAGGCTCGGAGTCACAAATGTCCGGCTGCCGGCCGGTGATGACATAAGCACAATGTTGGATCTTGGGTAAAGCCAGGAGACACTCGATCAACGTGATCTTCAATTACCACGGTCGCTTGATCCTTTGTAGATTACAACACATGTTTGACAATCCGGACGCATTGTCTGACCACCCATAACCATTGCTATCGTCCACACTGATCAACACCTCTACTCTCTTAACGAGTATTCTCCGCGACCGCGAGTAGGAACGTCATCAATCCAACAGCTGCCTCGCGGAGAGCAATGTTGAAAGCTCCGACAGTCGGATAAAATGGACAGATCTCGCCGAGGTTGTCCATAGCCTCGCTCTCCACATCGCCCATCTCCATGGTGAAGCTCATGACCTTGGTCTTGCTGCTATCGAGGATGTGACGCGCATAAGCCCAGTCCATGATCCCGCCTGTCTGCGGATACAGATAGGCCGACTCTCCAAAGGTGTGCGTCATGTCGGATACGCCATCCATGGCATCAGCGATGCTCTCAGCAACCGAGCTGTGTAGGTCGTTGTCGGCACGATCCATGTACTCGCCGTACTCGCTGTCCCACGTGTCGCCGCGTTTGCCGTCAAACTCCTCATTCTGCCAGTTCTGCTCCGGCTTGCTCACCTGGTTCAGATCGAGGCCCCAGGGATGGAAGATGTGCCGACCAAATGTACGAACGTCCATGAACCAGCTGACATTGGGGAACGCCTCAAAGACCCAGGCCGCGTTGCGGCTCTCGCTCTCTGAAAAGGCGTGTTTCCCCTGGAAGAATTCGCTGCTGGGGGACGCTGAATTACCGAGATAGCCAAAGGTCGAGTTGAGGATGCGGAAGTAGTCAAAGGCAAAGTCAAAGTTGCGATTGATATCAACGCCGACCGTCGTGTTCCGCAGCCCGTTTGGAACCTGCTTGTTCTCTCCCTCACCATCTGCGCTGTCGGTGTTGCGGTTGCGACGCCAGCAGTCGTCCATGTCCTGGTCCCACATGAGGCCGTCAACGTTCACCATGGGGTAAAACACGATGCCGACGGAAAGAGCACGATGGACTTCGGCATTGGTGAATTTGACGTTATTGCCGTAGTCGAGACCCGTGCCGTGCTTGCGAGCGTACAAGAGATCGGAAAGGAAGTAGATGATGGCGTCCGAGGTGCCACGCTCGCGACCGTGGATAGAGCCGGTCAAGTAGGCGCTGTAGGTTGAGGGCATGCCGCAACTGTTGCCGGTGATGCCGAGGGGGGTGCCATCACAGGGAAGCATGCCGATGGTGGTTTCGCGGTCCTCGAACGAGTTCTCGGGCGGATGGGCGAGCATGATACCGTATTCGTTCTTCAGGGCTTTCATGGCAGATTCGATCTCCTTGTGGCCGAGGATCGTCTTGAAATTGTAGAAGGAGGCATTCTCGCTGCGACCTTTAACCCCTGCGCCGTAGGGGATGTCTTGGCCGTCATTGAAGCGGTCGCCTCGCCCGATGCCGGCCTCATCTTTTGGACCGCGATACTCGCCACCCTCGGAGTATAGCTGCCGATGGACAAGATCCCGACTGACGCCGCCGGCGCTCGTGAGCAGGACCCATAGGTCAAGAGCTAGGAGGCCGACAAGCCAAAGGGGGTTCGAGGCCTTCATCGTTATACCTTGACACGGTTCAGAGCTTATTTCTTTTCCGAATGACAAACCAACTTTGAGCCTCGCAGACCATGTGCAGGTGTTGGGCGGCAGCAGTGTAGAGATGTCGTGTTGGTGTTTTCGGTGCAGATCGTAGTGGTTCGAGATTGAGTAACAAGGCAAGAACGCTTTGAGGTCAGTGTCATCAACGATTGTAGATTGCTGCCTGCCTCTCAAAGCAAGAACCAACACAGTCCCCAGCAGGGCAAAAGGTTATCGATAGGAAGTTCTTTTGACGCTGTGTTCTTCTGTCTGCTGATTGCGATATTTCGGGGACACTCATTACGAGGTACTTGTTGCTTCAACAGCGCCAACAGCGCCAAGTATGGGCCACTACAGCAGTAATGTAATCATGTGAAGAATGTCTCATTCATTGCATTGAAACTGCATTGCCATGGCTCAGCTCACATCGGGGCGCCCGTCGTCACCTGTGCCTCGTCGAGACCCGCCTTGGGTCGGAAGCGCACTTTGACGCCCGTCAACATGGCCATAAAGTAATATCGAATCTCCTCCTCCGGCGGCATTGTGACCTCAATATCAAACTCACCCAGCAAGGCTGGAATGACCTTATAGACAACGAGATACGCCAGGTGCCGTCCCGGACACGTCCTGTTCCCTCCACCCCAAGTCAAATTGTACCGATCCATGGTCCGAACATCGTCCGTGTCAAGCCATCGACTTGGGTTGAACGACTCGGCATCGACGCCAAAGATTTCTTTGTTTCTGTGAAGGGATACCGGATTACAGCCGACGGTGGTACCGGCGGGGAAATGGTGGCCATGTGCCTGCAGGCCTTCGGCCGGAACAGTCCGTGAAAGAGACATACCGAGGACCGGATGCAGGCGCTGGGCTTCCTTGATCGTTGCCTGCATGTACAGCAAACGCGTGGCGTGATCAAAATTTGAGGGATCCTCGGCTGATCGCACCTCGGCTGCGACCTTGGCCTGTACAGACGGGTTCGACCCGATCATGGCCACGATGGAAGTCAGAGCGGAGCACATGGTCTCATGACCGGCGCCAAAGTTGGTCACGGCCATCCGCCGCAGATATGTCTCGTTAAATTCGGGCTTCTCCTTGTGAAGCTGGATCAAGTCGTTGAGGAGGTCATGACGGTCATCAGCAGACGGTCTTTTGGTCTTGCCGAGTTTGGAAGGTTTGACGGCCTTCGGGGCGAGCTCGGCGGTGATGCGTCGCGACGACTGACGGTAAACACCCTACGAGCAGTCAGGCGATGCTGACGGCGTATGCTTTCGGATTAGGTACTATACCGTGAAGAAGGGCTTCAAGGTCTTGGCAGCCTTGTGGGTAAGCCCCCAGAGTCGAGCAAACGCGTAGCTGATCTCTCCCGAGATGATCTCAGCCTTGACAATCATCGGAAAGAGTCCAAAGACGCTCTTCCGTCTCCAACCCAAGTAGCCATGGCTGCTAGAGCCCCAGTCTGTCTTGTCCTTCAAATAGCCCGGAGACCAGCCCAGCACAATGGCGCCTAGACATTCGACAGCAATGATGTGCATCCACTCCTTCAAATCAACTTCGGCTCCGTCGAGATCACGGATCTGTGTGACGACCTTCCCAAGCACGGCGTCAATAGCAGGCTCATGTCGCTTGAGAGATGCCGTTTGGTAAATGGGACCAATGAGACGCCTCTGCAGGCGATATCGTGATATGTCTCGCTCAGACAAGAGGTCCAGCGAGTCAGGGAAGTGCAATCTGCCCATCCAGTCCATCGTCGGCTTTTGCAGCAGAGTAGCCACTGCACGCAGTCAGCCTCAGGTGCCAGGTGCGAAGGTCGGCGACGCCTCAGTCAATGCCAATGAATGCCTCACAGTAGAACTCGGACTTCTCATAGCCACTGCCGGCCCCTTGTAAAAAGTGAGCCGTGGGCGCTACAGGGTCTTGAAGATTCCTACGACTCACGATAGATGCTCTTGAACGCATCTTTGCTGTCGAACCACACCTCGTTCGGCCCCACGCGAACAACAGGGCCGTACTTCTTGTGCAACGTCTTGCCTAAGGCGAACATGCGCCCATCACGGACGTGAAGCGCATACCACACATTGGAAATCGCGGCGAGCTTGGGCCCTGGCACTCGGGCGAGGGGGTGCAGGGCCAGTCTGTAACAGATGATGGCGCAGGCCGTTAAGACGACTGCCAGCAGCACAGCCGGCACAGCCCTAAGCACTGTGAAGACGAACCATTGCCGGACGGACATAAGGCCTGATCGGATCGTGGCGTGGAATGTGCTGCGATGAATAGCTGATGGATGGTTGCAGATTTCAGCGACCTCCATCATGTTCTGGCGCAAAATCTGTTGTTGGTGCTGTGTTTTTAGGCCCAATTGGTGCCACATGTCACCATCTGGCCGGAGACTCTACGGCACGACAGCATCACCGAACAATGATCTTCACTATCTAAATCCCAACCATGGCTAGAAGGTGTCCCCAATGACGCCGTGAAATGTCACCCCTGGGAACCCTATACTTGCAAACATGTTCCGATGTTTTACAATATCTTGCCTCATCAAGGGTTGCCTTTGTGGGTTGAAGACTGATAGATGACTATCGCGCACTTCGTATCTTCAGAAAAATTATAAGCTCACAAATGAAGACATTGGCTCGTATTCTTTGTCATAATAACAGCTTACCTTGACAAATATGGAGAAGCCGCTATACGGGGCAGCCTCGATGAACTCCGTGTCCCAAAAGCCGTGATCGACATGCCTGCATGTACGATATGCAGGGTCACAACACCCAGATCTCGCGCACCATGCAAGGTCAGCGGCTGACATGACTATTGTTCTCTTATGTGCTCCAATAGCAGACCCCCCAGGTTGCTTTCGACTGATCCCCCCGAAAAGGTCAACTTCGTCACAAGGAACAAGGGTCATGGTCAAAGCTAGATCATGTGCAGGGTCGTTGCAGGTTTGGATTCCTAGAAGCATTGCCAGCAACGGGCAATACAAGCTGCAAATACCTACTTCTTTATGTACTTCGTCAATGTATTGCAGCAATCTCATAACATCTGAAACTTCACGACCCGCATCAGCCCCGCTAACGAGAGAACCTCCTCATACTGCGTTAACCTGGAAGAGCTCGGAAATATGATCTCACGTCTCGAAGGCGACGTCGACTCAAGGGGGTCTGATACAGATCAATCTTCCGCTTCCTCTGGCGCAGCATGGCATCTGCATTATGATACTGCGGTCATTCATGCAGGGCTCGATAAAACTCCCCGTCATGGAGAGTGTACAGTGCCAGTGTTTAACTCAGCGTCATTCAAGTTTCCCAGCTCAGCTGCTGCCGACGATGCCTTCAGTGCTGTCCCAGATGTACAGCGTTGGGTCTATAGCCGCTTTGGTAACGTATGGTATGCATGCCTCACAGTATCATTCCCCGCTTACAAAGAGCAGCCAACGAACGATGCATTCGAACGACGCATGGTCGCTCTCGAGGATGGCGTCGACGCTGTGTCGCTGGCGTCCGGAGCAGCCGCCACATTGACTGTTGCCATGTCTCTGGCAAGGGTTGGAGACAACGTAATCGTATCTAACTTTACCCACGGGGGAACCTTTCATCAATTTAAGCTCATCATGGCACAAATGGGGGTCGAGAGTCGATTCTGCAACACCAATGACCTCGAACGCGTCCGCTCGCTTCTAGATGAACGAACCAAGTTCATCTTCACCGAAACCATAGGGAATCCGAAATTCTCAGTTGCCGATCTGGAACCTCTCGCCGAGATCGCTCACGGGGCTCAAATACCTCTCGTTGTCGATGCTACATTTACGGCGGCAGGCTATTTCTGCCAGCCTGCCCGCTGGGGCGCCGATATCATCATCCACTCGGCCACTAAGTGGATAGGGGGTCATGGCACCACTCTCGGTGGCGTCGTCATCGAAACAGGCCGGTCGGACTGGCAATCCAACGTCGCCCGATTTCCACAACTCCACGGCCGTCAGTTCGGCTCTGAAAAGGTTGTCGGCACCAATCTCTACACCGCTCTTGGGTCTCGAGCCTACATGCAGATGCTGAAGTGGGATTTCATGAGAGATACAGGCGCCTGTCTTGCCGCACCCTCAGCCCAGCAGCTCTGCATCGGTCTCGAAACCCTGCCGCTGAGATGCGAGAGGCAGACAAACAATGCTGATCAACTTGCCCGTTGGCTGCGTGCTCACTCGCGAGTGGCCTGGGTCCGATACCTGGGTTTTGAAGATCACCCGGATCATGCATTGGCCAAAAAGTATTTTACACCAGGTCACGGCTTTGGTTCAGTGCTCACTTTCGGCCTCAAGGGCGGAGCAGCTGAAGGTTTTGCCCTCATTGATGCGTTCAAGCTAGTCACCAACACACCGAATGTTGGCGACGCAAAGACAATCATCGGGCATCACTGGTCAACAACGCACAAACAATGCAGCCCGGAGGAGATGGAGAACATGGGCGTTTACGAGGATTTGTTAAGGCTATCTCTAGGCATTGAGCACATCAGTGATATCGTCCGGGATTTTGAGCAGGCTCTGGACCAGACGTCCCATCTTGCGGCGAAGCAAGAAGGTGCTTCTATGGGTAGCCTATGAGACATCAGATTGTTCTGATTTCAAAGCAGCCTTGTCAACCTTTAGTCTTCACCAAGTCAATTTGGTTCAATTTTGATCATACCGATTTTTAACACTCGCATCACAGTCACAAGACTCGAGCGCCACCTTCAATTAGCAACTCTACAATGTCTTCTTCCTGCAGCCTCACAGCAAGATCTAGCGGGGTCAGGCCCGCGTCATTTCGTAAGTCCAGCCTGGCACCATGATGCAACAGCATACGCGACATTGAGACAGAACGTCCCCTAACGGCGCAATGAATGGGCCGATCGCCGTTGGCAACGTCTCGTGCATCAACATCAGCTCCGCCACCAACAACTAGAGTGTGGGCAATGCCTCCGGACCCATTCTTGATGGCGATATGAAGCAAACTTGCACCAGGACGAGGCTTCGCGGATTCTGACAGCAGCTCGTATTGTGACGAATCGGCAGGTCCTGACTGAGGACGTGTTAGAGTGAATAGACCAATCGCAAGTCATGGGGAAAGATGGACATACGACCATATCATTCCATTGAAGAGATGCCGCCTGGGTGTACCCTTCCGTTGAACAGTTGTTGTGAGATTGTTCACGAGACTACTCAACGGATATTAGCACTTTTATTCCCATGGTGTTAAAGAAGTCGTTCTGGGATGTGGACCTACCAAATCATCAGCCAAGCAGATCGTGGAAAAGTTCTCAGGCCATCTTTCGCCTCGACAGTGTGCCACCGTGGGTTGGTGGTGCGTGGAAGTCGTATGAGAATAGTCTAACAACTCTAATGGAGCTATGTAGGGCGAGGGTGTTGCTGAGAAGGATGGTGTAGGATAGTAGTTCTGAGCGGAAAGGTTGGGAAGTGCTTTGGACGGTGGGTGGATTTCGACAGCTGCAGTTACCAAACTCTCCCTTAAAGACGAAGTTGGATCAATGGGGCTTTCGAAACCTTGATGCCAACCTGAGGGAGATTGTGTAAGTTCGTTTGCAATTAGGTGTGAGTAATCCTGCCAAGACGAAGAGCTCTGTAGTATGGGTGAACTTTCACTATCAAGCAAGCCGTTTCCATGATCTTCGTCGGCAGCAGCGGGTGGCTCTTCACTCGCGGCAGAGCACGCACACGTACTTCCCTCAGAACCAGACTGCTGGGTCAGCTTTTGGCGGGCGCCTAAGCTTGTCTGCATTAGAAACGCGGCCCATGGGTTCGAAGGTGGTTATGTGTCGCTGCGCACGCCACGGTACTTACGAGACTTTCGTTTGGCGATGCGATTACGCTCGCGAACACGGTCCAAGCGACAAACGGTATCCAAAGGCCAACTCTTTTCTGCCATGCCTGTGTAAAATGGTCTGCCACTGTTCCTGAGAAAGAGACAGCGTCGCTTTGTAGCGCAAGTACCCGCCCGTTGGTGATTCGTATGCTTCAGGGTGATTCAAAAAAAACAGAACAGGGAAGAAATCTCAACGGAAGTGCATATGCATACTCCAGTTATGAGGGACGGCCAAAGGCAATTTCCATAACGGCACCTCGGATGGTGATCAAATTGCCTAAAAGGCCGGCCTTCTCAGGAGGTCAGCGGCACGGACGTCGTCATTGGCGCAAGAGGGACCATTGCAGGATGTTCTCAACAAGGCACCGAACCTTCGCAGATCTGCAACACAACAACGCAATTCTCTCAGGGGCTGATGCTTTAAAATGGGACTTCTATTTGCTAGTATCTGCTGCCCTTTAATGCACGCATGGGACAAGGGCCTTGGCATTCGCGCATGGCAAGAGAAGACCACGTATCAGACGGCTTGGGTGGCTCTTGGTCACAACAAAATCCGGCCGAACCGGGCTTCACATCTGCTGTCTCTTGGCGAGCAAGGACATTGCGCTCCAGATTTAGATCCCATGATGGCATATTGAACCTCTAATAGAAAGGTATGATAAATAAACGGCACTCGTCATTTCTTGACCTCTGAACGTGACAACAGGAGAGGCTGGGGCAAGGGAGTAAATTTCAAGCTGACTCAATACATTCATGCAATGTGCACACTTCAGGGTCGAGGCACCTTATGACAGGGTTCACGGCTGCCAGTAGTTGCTGGCCATCTGCACATTATTTCCCTGATGACATGGTGGCTTACCGTGCTGCATGATCACCTTGCAGTGCCGTGCGGTAAAACCAGCGCAAACTAGCTCAGCAGCATATCGAACGCGGGGGTGGAGTCAGCCAGGGAGACCGTTTTACACAGCCGAAGCAGCGGATGGCGGCCCGCAGTGCGGTAATGAATAAGCTTATTGTTACGTCTACATAACTCGTGTTCACATGCTGCGCGCTCAAGGTCGCAAATGTGTTGCCGATCCCTTTGGCGCTTCGTGCAAAAGCTCCTCATAGCTTCGAGTAAAGCTGTCCACCATCGTCAAGGCGTGCTCTCTGCTCAGCGGCGAAACGACTACCCCGGTCGTGAACCATCGCCAGCTACCCTTTTGTCCTGCGTACCAATCGCTGGGCCTTGCTATGGTGACGTGATATGGCACATGCTGCATGATTTCGGGGCGGCTGCGCCGTAATTCACCAGTTGGGTATGCGTCTCCATCGATCGCTATCCGGGTGTTGGGCTTGGGCCCCTCTTCGCTTCCTGTAGTGGAGGCAAATCCAGGGATGTCGAGTGCGCGCATTTGCGCTAAACTCACGTCGACAGCTACATTGGCGAGCGAGACGAAATTGGTTGGGGAGTTCTTGAACGGGATGGAAAGTGCCTCGAACCTAGCCCAGTCGCGAAGCGCACAAAGAACCTGAAGGGCCCAGTAGTCGACACCGGAGGAGAACAGACTGGCGGTTGAGCTGCCCATTCCGGGGGCCCTGGCATTGATCTCGTGCAAAAATATCGAAGGCTCATTCTTGTTGGTCTTGGTACATGTTTTGAGCATTTGGAGCACCGGAAATGGCACCATCGGGTCCACGACGTAGTCCATGCTGGAGTTCCGCACTCTTGCTTCGCAGTGAAAAACCCCCGATCTGAAGCCTTGAAGCAAAACGGCCTGCTTCATTGCTTCGATCACTGAGGCCTGTTCGCTCTTCGGCAGGCCAGACGGGGTGTGGGTCTGTGTCTCATTGAAGGTGCCTCCTTGAGAGCTGGACGACGTATCTGCAGTGCAAGGGAAATCGTCGACCACCTCGGCGAAGAGGAGACGACCATCGCGCAGCACCAGGTTTGCATCGACTTCCGGCCCTTCGACATAGTCTTCGACTACTACACCATTGGGGCAATCTCGGATGGCCAAGATGCGCTTGACTGCGTCCTGGAGCTCATCTGGATCATCGGCTCTGAATACGCCTTCAGACCCTCGGCCTATGGACGGCTTGCAGACAACAGGGTATTGCAGCTTCCCGTCCATGTCTCCCGCTGTCCCGATTTGACTCTCCAGTTCGCCGACGGACTTGACGGCGAAGGTACTGCCAATATCCTGACCGCTAAACATACGAGTGTAGAATTTGTCCGTGGAAACAGTGAAAGCTTTCACACCTGGAGTGTAGAGACCCAGCGCCTCGGCTGCGTGTGCCACACTGACGAGGTAATCGTCGGAGGAGGTGAATATACCATCGATAGGTTCTGGGTATGTTCTGGCAGCTTGAGCAATACGCGCCCCAAGAAGGCAACCATTTCCGTCGTTATTCGTACTCATATCAATCAGGACAAGAGCTTCTCTGAGATATTGAAGTGAAGTATCCACCAGATCGTCTGCCCACCAGTCGCCGCTTGTGATAATCACGAGCTTAACCCCGAGGGCTGCCGCAGCCTGCCACCTTGATAGCCAACTTTGGACAATCTGGGGGCCAATAACAAGGCAGACTCGATATTGCCGAATAGCAGTTGGCTGAAGCCATGGAAAGGATAGTCGCTGTTCCAGCTGCCATTCAAATGATGACGTGCACTCTTCGAGATTGGGGATTTCACATGCCGGCGTGCGAAGTCCGGATGCCACCAGAGTGTGCGACCTTAGCAAGACGACGCCAGCTGCGATTTCCAGTGCTCTAGTAACGTCTTTCCACGTGTCGATGAACCCTGTGAAGGGAAGGATTCTGGTGGACGTAGAAAGGAAGCTGCATGACGACGCCACTTGCGGACATCCCAGCAGTCGATACACCAGAAAGTCGGAACGGACGGCAAAGCCTCCATTTTCGGCAAGAAGAAACACACAGGAATGTAAGGCGAGGCCTTGATCACGAGACTTGCCCGCATAAGCAGTTGTGGCTGTTTCGGAGCATGCTGCTGAGAAGAGATAGTTGAAGGCTTCCTCCAGAAGGATTGACTTCTCCTCGGTCAAAACAGTCTGTTCCCTATGTGAGAAGCTACTTCGATCTTCAACAATGATCAAAGAACTGCTAGCATTTGGATTCGAGTCGGAGGCAACGGCCTCCAGGCGCGAGTCTCGCGCAGCGACCGGGTTCACATAGACCCTCTTCAAGTGGTGATGAGTAGCGTCATCACGGAGCCACCACTGACACTCGACAGACTCTACATGAAAGCTTAGCAATGAGTCCTTGTAGATGGTGAGCTAATGACATGGAGGAAAAGACATACTAGATCCTCGAATAAGGGCGGCTCGAACGTTCTTCGCTTCTCGTGCTGCTGGCATACTTCTAATACGACATACAGAGTCGACACTTCTGGTTCTACTTCTTTTCGGTAGACAAAAAAAAAGTTTCTCCTGAAGGAAATTCGCAGAAACGTCCACAAAAAGATATGTCTCCCCGATCAAGTCGCTGACGAGTAAGGGAGCGTCGGGGTGTTCTCTCTGCATGGCGTAAGCTTACACATGCGCGGGGGTGTGGGGTTGCGCATGTTTGTGGGGTTTTGAAAAGGTACACGGAAGTACTCCTGCAGTATCATTGACTTTGCATGAAGTAGCGGCCATTTGAGAGCGTTTTTATCCTGGTCGTTTTGTGTGATAGAGGCTGACACCGAAAATGCGTGACGTGTGGCATGTGCTGTATTTGCAAGCCACGCTGTGATGAGCATACAGAACAATGAGGCCATTCTTCTATCCCCCACTTCAGCTCGCTTTCCACTCAATGAAAACACAGTCTAAACAATTACTATCGCGATGATTCATTTGGCAATTCTTCCGGAAACGAGTGACGAGACTCTTCATGTTGTCTACGTCCTGAACTCGAACTATGGCCAATGTCACTGACTAGTGTAGTACCTGGTTTCTTTCTGTTAACCAATGTGCTTGAGCAGAAAGTTTTGAAAGAGGAATGTTTACAGCAAGCGAGTGTAATTAATTGTCGGAGAGGTTCTCGTGATATGACATGTTCTGTGAACGGACACTCCTTGCAGGCAGTCTCACCAATCCAACCTATTGTCTTCTCTCAGCTCGACGTCCCAACGCTCATTTCCATGCCACACCTGCTTCCCAGAGTTTAAAGAGGCTACAGATTTGCGAAGTTCACTAATCATAGCACCTGGTCCACTCGCGAAGACCACCGTAGGACCCTGCACTGTCTCTCCTACAAAGTCTTGGACGACGGTGCCGACGTCGGGATGCCGGCGAACACTGTCATTTGAGTCCGCCGTATTCCTATAAGTGACAATATCCTTGAGAGCTATGCCGTTTGTATCAGGCAAGGATGAAGATGAGCTTGAATCCGTTACTTGGCGGGCTTTTTGATCGCTGGAAAGCTTCTCATTGGCACTAGTGTTGTTGTCCTTGCCAGATTCCTCCTGCTCGCGGGTGACGAAGATCGTCACCTGGATGTTGTGTTTTCCGGCCGAAGCTTTGATCAATTCAAGCTCAGCCTCTATCCAGCGAGCGTCGTCGCGGTGGCGGACCATCCAGACGAGTTGAATTGCGCGATCAGTGCGGTCGCTTGCCGACGCTGAATCGACTTGGGACTGGAGCGTTTCAAGAATGACTGGCAGCACATACGTGATACCTGTACCACCTGCGATAGCCAGAACATTGACACCTCCATCTATTCCGCGAGTGGAATGTTCGCCATAGGGCCCTTGTAGGATTACTGGCGTCGTAGGCAACGGAGAAGATCCTGCGTTTCGCATCTCGGCAAGCCTACGAGCCGCAAGCTCGGCAATCTTTTTCGTCTCGCCGCCTTTCGCGCGGAAAACGTAGGAGTGCTTGACGAGGCCTTCCTTTCCCAGAACAGGCAGAGAAAGCGGCGTGAAAGGGTGCGACTGCCATACGCTGCTGTCGGGAAAGCACAAATAAAAGTGCTGCCCGACATGCCAAGGCGACTGATTGAAGGTGAAGTCTAGGCGCGCGACATCGCCGTGGTCTGCGTCTGGAAACAGCGTCAACCGAGCCTGAGCCGGGTGGAAGCCCCAATCGCCGCCGACATATTGGTGATGAAGAAGGGTCATGCGCACGAGTCTGGCCAGCCGGTCGAAGAACCACAGCAATAGCCCGCACAACATCCAGTCGCCAAGAAACTCCCAGTGACCCCAGCAAGTGCCGATGTATACCATGGCCAGGACATAGTGCGTCTTGCGGAAGAACTCAAACCCAGTGAGGCGGATCATGAAACCAAGGCTGAGAAACCACATGAGGAGAAGCAGGAACATGGCGCAAAGACCATACACCATGTACTCCTTCGTTACCCAGTTGACTGCATACTCTGGCTGTGGGCCATAGAGCCCGATGCAGATGACGCACCACACGATGGCGTGGAGCACGCTCTGAAGCAGGATGATGTAGCCAACCCAGCGGTGCAGGAAGTTGAAAGCCTGATATGGGACGCCTGTAAGAATCGACAGGATGGATTCCCTACTGGCGAGAAGTACGGAAAAGGGAGTGATAGCGTACGCAAGAATACCAATGCGATTGGACCAGATTCCAGCAGTGTTCTGTTCCTTGTAGACACCAGGATGGTCCTTGACGGGGGAAATCCAAAGAGCGTATGTCATCCCCACAAATGAGAAAATGGTCAAGTAAATGACCAATATGGTGAGGATAAGGACTTGTAGTCTCGTGGTGCGTCCAAAAACGAAGCGGATTGAATCAGGGAGGAGGTAAGAACGAGCCGTGGCAGCTGCGGCACGAAGAGGACGAGAGACAATTGCCGGCGACGTTGAGCTCGGAAGCTGCGTCCCTGTGAGAGGTGCAGACTCGCTTTCAGCTTTGTTGGATGTAGACGAGAAAACGAAGGGTCTCGTGCGACGTGAGACAAGCGAGCGTCTTCCCACAGTAATGATCAGAAGGACTGCGCCAGCAATGAGCCAGAGAATGCCGGAATAGACCATGCCTAGGTCGTTGGCCTCCCAGAGGGCGTCGAGATAATCGCAGTTGGCCTGGTCAGCAGTACAAGGTAGCGTACGCGGATGATACCCATAGTGCCAGACTTTGTAAGGTTTGACCTCTGCCCCGTCGGCCATGGTGATGAAAAGATCAGCCAAACTAGACTTGAGCCGGCGATCTAGATAGGTATTGCCGAAAGAAAGGCTTTGGGTCGTCGCAGGGCGATGGGTTACCGCTTTGACCAAGAAAATGTTTGCTGCAGGACTCTCGAGGGAAAAGTCAAGCCTACTGAGAATCTAAGCAGTATGAATGATGGAAAGCGTCGACGGGAGGCAGAGGAGGATCTGCAAATGCTTTGTATCAAGTGTAGGTTGCGGCAATGCCGCAGACTCCAGCATACACATTTCCACCGAAACCTGGTGATCAATTCCGTAATATACAGGCACAAAAGCTCTCCACCCTCCAACGCCATAAACAAAGCTTGCTTCGCAGGGTGTGAATGCAGAAACTCTTGGCGGTGATGTTAACGAGCCGTGGTGCTTGGGCAACGGATGACGGGCCGAGCACTGAAAGTCCTGTAAACTAGAATTGCGAGCAAACTCCCCTGTTCGCGCATGGTCCCGAGCACGAGGACCTAAGCCACAGAGCATAATTGAGAAGGTTATGGTTGGCTTGTTGGTGGTGTCTCAGAACACCCTGCAGACCACCTCGTGGGGGACACAATTTCTCGGCACGGAATATGCCACAAAAGGCAAGATCTACAATGACATGCAAACTTTCTTGGGTTACATCCCTGCGACCCGGCCAGCGTCTTCTGGATTGTTGAGCAGGATTCAGCATCGGTGTGGTATCTCGCCAGATTGACCCAGACGCTTGATCTTTGACCAATCTCACGTGTGGTCACCATGGTGGCCCAGCTCTACAAGATCCCGGCAGCAGGCCAGCCTACTTAGAAAGTCAATATCTCGTCATCAGAATCCAGACAAAAACTCCCTCCAAACTTCGAGCTCCAGAGCTTCACGAACCATACCATTTTTCACTCGTATTACGACTTCGGTGACCTCTCGAAAATGAGCCATGGATCGCATTCAGATGACAGTGATCTCCAGTGCCAGATGGAGGTGAGTAACTTATCCCCGCGCCTTTCTCAGCGTTTCGGCGTACCCGGACGTGAAATCGCGATTACAGGTGATTAACCTTGTCTTAGATGATCTGGAACTGGAACACCGTCGGATCGTGTTAGTCGTCATATCACGCCCTTGAAGACAAACATCTACCTCTGAGCGAGGATGCTAACAAGGTTCTCGTGTTTTAGGTTTCCTCGCTAAATCATGGTACATCCGAACTGAAGGCATGATGGTTGCCTCAAGTATTGGTGTCGCCCTCCTGGCCGTCACTCTCGAGCTGTGCCGGCGCGCATGTAAAGAGTACGATACTTCAATTGTTGCGCAGATGGAAAGAAGCGTGACGGCCGCTACTCTCGCCAACCCATCGCTGTTACCACCCTCGAACAAAAGCTCTCCTACTGTCCGAATCGTTAGCCTTCGTGTCAGTCCCTTGCAGCAGGCCATACGATCGCTCTTGTACGCCATCACTTTTTCTGTCGCCTACATAGTAATGCTGCTGGTCATGTCCTTCAACGGTTACATCATCGTTGCTATCTTTGTTGGCGCCGGCTTGGGCAAGTTTCTTACCGACTGGATGGTGGTCAAGGTGGCTGTGAGCCAGAATGGAGGGGAAGGAACAGAGAAGCCAACGGGCCTCGAATCAGTGACCATTTGTTGTACATGAGAGGACATGGTTCCAGTTCTTCACAATCAGCAATTTTCTAGATTCAAACTCAGAAGGGTTCTGTTCAAAAGTTGGACGGACGAAGCGCTAGTTTGCTGCGCGTAGCACAAGTGATGAGCAGTCGACAGCTCTCAGATGACTCTAGATACAATGATTGACGTATTGATGCTTCTGCCCTCCTCTCCATTCATGTGACACGTTAAAACAGGCATCAACTTCTTCATCAACTTGGGAGAGTTCATTATCGTTGGCTGCGAAGGTTAGTGTTATGTCTTGCTGCTTCTCTTAGTCTGAGCTTATACTCACTGGATAGAATAGCGACTTTAATGAAGCAGAGCCCCTAGACACCATAATTGAACCACTGGTCATGCGGCTTGCCACCTCGAGCAAGACTGCCTCCTTCTCTTCGGCAGTTGAGCCGACGGTGGCGTTGAAATACACTGCATCAAAGCGACCTAGATCCCTGGGTACTTCTCGTGCATCGCCGGCCTCATACGTAGTGTCCTCAGAATCCAGCTCGAGCGTTGCCATCGCCCGCTGGCTCAACTCGAGCCTTGACGGCACCAGCTCAACATTATGAACACGGACACGCTCGCCACGTGTCCGAGCCCAGTCTTGAATCCAAATACAGGTCTCCGGTAGGGCACCAGCGCCGAGGATAGCAACAGAGCGTGGTGTACGCCCCAGAACTGTAGATGCAGCCGTCCACTCCAGCTCTGCGGCATGTTCGTAAAATGCGTGAATTGGGAATCGTGAAAGGGATAGGCGCGCCGTCGAAGACTCTGGAGCTTCGGCAATCTCGTTGGCAAACGCAATTTCGAAAGCTGCTTCGCATTCGAGAACCGCCCGGCGCGTGCTAGGCAACAAATTGATCACGTCTGGATGTTTAAGCAGTCGTTGCTCTACTTCAGTGTCGACAGTAGTGAAGCCGATGACGCCGTAAAGCTCATTCCAGTGAGGGATTGCGGCGTTAACCTTGTCAATCGAGTTGAGGGGATACAGACCCTCGAGGCTATCAGTAGCTCGCTTGATCTTGCCGATGTGGTGCTGGACTGCAATAGCAGGGTCAAGAGGGAGGAGATGTGTGACTGTCATTTTCGCAAAGGTCTATCAGGCAGCGAGTTTCGGCAGATTATGTGACATGAGGCCAAAAATATGCCCATGCTGGCCTCAAATAGCTACCTATGCTCCTCGAAGAACAGTCCTCGAGTCGCCATCTCGAATATCTGTTGGGAGTCCTGGCGAAGCAACAGGCTATCGCGGCACGTAGCAGCGTCATCTAGCCTTCTCGCAGGACTGATCCGCAACAGCAACTGTGATGGCCACCCTAAAAGCCCCGCCACACCCTCCCGGGCATCAGACAGGGGCCTATGCAGGGTCAATATGCTGACGCGACAGCTTCGTATGCAAGGTCATAACTTGCTCAATTAGCAGACTCGGCAAACGCCAATCTCACCATATTGGTCCACAGAATGGTCTCTTGGGGCCCTGACCGCTTACCTTGCTGAGTACGCACTGGTGCCACTGGTCAGTGGCTGGCCAATCTACCAGCAGATCCTGAGGCATCGCACGCAAACAAGGGCTGATGATTAATGATGTAGGATGTATCGAACTTCTCTAAAGGCCAAAAGTTTAGTATGTTAGACACTTAGAAGAGCGGAGTGCTGTCTGGCAGTGAATTTGTCGAGCGAATTTGAACTTAGGTGACAAGGGAAAGCTCTCAACGGTCGACGACCCCTGTGTTGCCCTGAAGCCAGCTACCAGCCCCTGATTGTGCGCTCTGTGAGGTAGAGAGAGTGGCTAACAAACATTCTAACCATGCTACACTTCAACCCTTTCAGAGCTCGTCGGACATCAGACGTACCAAGAAGTCGAATACCTTCTCCTGAAGAAAATGCCAGTTTCATCAGTCAGCTTCTTTTCGCATGGCTTGGTCCTCTGCTTATGGTGATTTCTTGCAACCCTCACGTTTCCCACCTGTCTCTTTAGCTCAGAAGGGCGCTCTCCCGTGTGATGTGCATCACTGACTCCGAAGATTACAGACTGGTTACAAGAGGCCACTGGAGTATGAGGATATCTGGCTCGTACCACAAGCACGTTCCGCCAGTTATCTGGCGCAGAGTGTCATAAAGTCCTTCGAGAACCTGGCTATCGACAAACAACACCATGGATCCCGACGCCTTTGGGGCCTACCAGTACTTGCATGGGCACTCCACCGCTGCTTCAAGTTTGACTTCTGGGTTGGTGGGCTGTGTCAACTTGTGGAGTCTATTCTGCAGGCCATGGCTCCCTTCACCCTGCGTTTCTTGATAATCTTCGCTAGAGATGCCCATTCGTTCATTAGGGGCGAACAAGATTCGCAACCACCCCTTGGCCGCGGTGTCGGCCTCGTGCTGGCTATAACTGCCATGCAGGTGATACAGAGCTTCTCTTCGAGCCACTTCCACTACCGCAGCACATTACTCGGGGGCCAAAGCCGGAGTGCACTGATTGCTGTGGCATTTTCAAAGTCTCTCCGGCTCTCAAGGCGAGCCAGAGCGGGCGGTGAACTTGGTATGACCGAGGCTACAATAGTCCCGACAGGGCAGCCACACGATCAACTTCGATGGCAAGCCTCAAAAGAGGGATGGTCTAATAGTCGTGTCATGGGTTTGATTTCCACCGACGTATCGCGCATTGAACAATCGTGCACCACCTTCCACCTTGTGTGGACGTCGCCGATCGCCATTCTACTTACCATTACGTTGTTGATCATCAACCTGGGATATAGCGCATTGGCAGGTGTTGCGGTGCTTGTTCTCGGCCTCACAGCGTTGACCAAAGTGGTCAAGGTCCTAGCACGTCTGAGAGCCGCCGTCAATATGGTCACAGATCAGAGAGCTGGACTCACACAGGAGATCCTTCATGGCATCCGCTTCGTCAAATACTTTGGCTGGGAATCGGCCTTTCTCCGTCGACTTCAGGGAATAAGAGCCTCGGAAACAAGTTCACTGCAGATCTTACATATCACGAAAAGCGCCATCGGTGCTGCGTCGATGGCGCTTCCCATATTTTCCAGCATGACAGCCTTCTTGGTTTACTCATCCACGAACTCTGGGCCGCTGGACCCAGCGCTTATCTTCTCATCGCTGGCGCTCTTCAACAGTTTACGGACACCTATGAACTGGCTCCCAACATCGATCGGTCACTTGGTTGATGCCGACGCTGCGTTGAAGCGATTTGAAGCATTGCTATTATCTGAAGAGTCTCCTGCCCACCCTGGTGCAACGCCCGGTCTAAACCATGCTATCCAGATACAGAACGCAACCTTTACTTGGGAGAAATCTTCCACTGTATACAAGGAAAAAGCGACAGAGACTGCAGCTCAAAGCCGAAAGACCCGTCAATTGAGAACACTCGGCCGCTACCCGCCAAAAGAGGCTGATAACGCGTGTACGCCCAGACACGATGGCGAAAAGGTGGCAGGGCAGAGCTACGAACTGCCATTCTCTCTTGAAAACATTTCTGTTGCAATATCTTCGCAGGAGCTTGTAGCAGTCGTTGGTTCGGTGGGCTGTGGCAAATCATCGCTGCTCAGTGCCTTGGCGAACGACATGCGTCTGGTTCAGGGGACCATGAAGTTCAACTCTAACGTCGCCTACTGTCCGCAGTCTGCATGGCTGCAGAACGCTACTATCCGGGAAAACATTCTGTTTGGAAGAGATTTTGAGAAAGAGCTCTACAGTCGTGTTACCCACGCCTGTGCCCTTGAAGCCGACTTTGCGTTGCTTCCCCATGGCGACCTTACCGAAATTGGCGAAAAGGGGATCACCCTCTCCGGCGGGCAGAAGCAACGCGTGAACATCGCAAGAGCGATTTACTCAAATGCCGGAATTGTTCTTCTCGATGATCCTCTTTCAGCGGTTGATGCACATGTTGGGAATCACATCTTCAACCAAGCCATCAGCGGTCTTCTGCATGGAAAGTGCTGTGTGCTCGTTACGCATCAACTGCAAGTTCTTCACCGATGTGATAGGGTCATGTGGATGACGAATGGCCGCATCGAGGCAGTCGACAAATACGAAAGTCTTCTGGAAAGCTCAATTTCTTTCCGAAGGTTCGTGCAAACGTCAGGTGTTGTGAGCTCTGACGAGTCGCAAGTAAATGATGAGATGGAAGACAGCACTTGTGCTTCCAAGGAATGCGCAGGATTGCTGAACGACTCTGTCAGTGATGACAACAAGAAGTTGATGCAAGAAGACGTCAAGGCCGTCGACAGCGTTCCTTGGACTGTCTACCATGTCTGGATGAAGTCCTCCGGGAGTATCCTGAACATGGCAGCAGTGCTCATCCTCATGTGCATATTCCGAGCTGCAAACTTACTGACGTCGCTTTCACTAGCATGGTGGGTATCGGATGCTTATGGCCTCTCCCGCGCGTCATATGTGAGTCGTCCGGTCTCCTCCTGTCACGAACATGCGTTTAGTTCCTTGCTGACTAGACAAAGATTGGCTTGTATGCCGGTCTGGGTGTCGCGCAAGCCGTTCTCCTCTTCGCTTTCTCCATGGTCGTCTGCATTGTGGGTACCAG
The DNA here is from genome assembly GCF_003724135.2 of Verticillium nonalfalfae. Taxonomy (NCBI): domain Eukaryota; kingdom Fungi; phylum Ascomycota; class Sordariomycetes; order Glomerellales; family Plectosphaerellaceae; genus Verticillium; species Verticillium nonalfalfae. The sequence goes on from NW_021167230.1 coordinate 362,554, forward strand.
AGCGAGCCAGACAATGTCTAACGACGCGATGTGGCAGATCCTCCGAGCCCCGATTGTGTTTTTTGACACCACACCACTAGGTCGCATCATACATCGATTTACGAAGGACGTTGATACAATGGACAACAGCCTCACTGATTCCTTCAGGCAGTACCTCATCGTACTGAGCTCCTTGCTTGGATCTTTTGGTTTTATCATCGCTTACTTCCACTACGTCAGTCGAGCTGGGGTCCGTTATTTGCAACCAAGCTGACGTCCCGGGTGTATAGTTCGCCATCGCCTTGGCCGTTGTATCCGTTGTCTTAGTCCTAGCTGTGTCTTATTATAGATGCAGTGCCCGCGAGTTAAAGCGTTACCACGCGATTCTCGATGGGGCCGTATTTGCGAAATTCAACGAGGCACTCGTCGGCGCGTCCACGATACGAGCGTATGGACGCGAGGAGCACTATGTCAGCGATATCTATCGAGCCATCGACGACATGGACGGCGCCTACTTCTTGACCTTTGCGAACCAACGTTGGCTGTCCCTACGACTCGACAACCTAGGCAATATTTTGTCTTTCACGACCGGGATTCTTGCTGTGACTACGACGCTGGTTGTGTCGCCTAGCATCACTGGGCTCATTTTGAGTTACAGTCTTAGTCTGGTTGGTATCATACAGATTACGGTGCGATACTTTGCCGACGTCGACAACTCCATGTCCAGCACCGAGCGACTGCACCAATACACATCCTCACTCGCCCGTGAAGCCTCGCTCGAGGAGGACGCGTCTCTCCGACTCAGATCAAGCTGGCCAGAGAACGGCGAGATTGTATTTGAATCAGTGCAAGTGAGATACAGGCCGGAGCTGCCCCTGGTCCTTGACAACTTTACATTGACGATTCGCGGGGGTGAGCGCATCGGCATTGTTGGGCGCACAGGTGCCGGCAAGAGCACCATTCTCTCGACTTTGTTCCGGCTCACGGAGCTAAGCGGTGGCCGTATTATGGTTGATGGGGTCGATATCGCTCAAGTTGGTCTGCACAGTCTACGCTCAAGGCTTGCCATTATTCCGCAGGACCCTACGCTGTTCCGTGGAACGATTCGTTCGAATCTGGACCCATTTGGCAGACACAGCGATCTTGAAATGTGGAACGCCCTTCGTCAGGCCCATCTCCTTCCTCGAGAAGACTCGTCTGAGGCCACTGGCCTCGCGTTAGGCGCAACATCCGACGCCACCGACCATAGTCCTCGCGACATACAAACAGCCGCCCACCCCCCAGAGAACAACAGGGAAACACGGATCACCCTTGACGCCATCGTGGAAGAGGAAGGTCTGAACTACTCTCTCGGCCAGCGACAGCTGTTGGCCCTGGCGCGTGCGCACCTGAGGAACGCACGTATCACACTCATTGACGAGGGGACCAGCAGCGTAGACAGCGCGACTGATGTCCTAGTGCAAAAGACTATTGCTCAAGAACTTAGCAGCGGCAAGACTTTAATCGCTATTGCTCACCGTCTGCGCACCGTCCTATTGTACGACCGGGTCTGCGTCATGGATCAGGGCCGTATTGTCGAGCTAGGTCCGCCACTGGAGCTTTGGGGGCAGGCGGGAGTATTTCGAGGAATGTGTGACAGGAGTGGCATCACTCGAGAGGACTTTTCCGTTGGATGAGTTGGGTTGATTGCTAGTAGTGTCGCGCGATGGCGCATGATGTCCAGCTCGTGCTATGCAGTCACCCATGGCCCCGAGACAATTGAATGGCCAATTTCGACATGTGTAAACCAGGTCATCGTGACCAAGCAGGAACATAACTTTTGAAGGCTCGAGATTCCTTACCGTATCCAGTCCTTTGGGGATTTCTTGAATCCAGTCGTCTAATAATATCCGTCAAAAGTATCCTCGCGCTTCGCAGACACGCTCCTGACAGCTTCCTTGATCGGCAAATCACCCTCCCCGGGACCCAGGATATCGAATGCCAGGCCCGTGGTCCACTCATCCTCGATCGCAGCAAAGAGGACACCTGCGACATCGGCCCGGCTGATCATACCCTGGAGACCAACCTTGCCCGCCCTGATTCGGCCCTCGGCCTCCTTCTCTGTCAAACCACCAGGCCGAATGATGGTGTACTCGATTCCTCGGCTCCGGTTGTTGACACGCAGGTCCTTGTCGGCCTCGAATTTAGCCCTCAGCGCCGGCTCAATAACCCCCCACATGCGGTCGCTCAGCTTGATGTCTGCCTCACTGTACCAATCAGGCGTCGGCCTCTTGCGGTCGCGCACATCAGCAGAGCTGATAGCGACGTAGCGCTTCCGCGGGATCTCAGCCTGAGCGAGGGCATCGATGACCTTGATGGCGCCGTCACGGTCGACCTCGACAGGGGCACGGGGGTTGCTGGCGGCCCACACGACTGTGTCGGGCTGGGTGCGCTCGAGGATCTTGACAAAATCTTCCACTGTGCCGGAGACCAGGTCTTGAACAATGGGATGAGCGCCGATGGCGATGAGCGAGGGAACCTGGTCAGGGTTGCGAATGATGCTGTAGACGGCATGGGCGGGGTTTGCGGAGGTGAGGAGCGAGGTAAGATGACGTGCGGTTTTGCCGTTCCCGCCGACAATCAGAGTTGTCGGAGGGTGAAACAAACAAGCATCTCCCATGGTGGCAGTTCGTTATACTACACAGCTGTTGTCCCGGGGCTGTGATAGATGGCAATAAGACGGAAAGCGAAGGTTGGAAGACCACCTGGCCACGACGAAATACAAGCTTGGCCCAACTCCCACACCCGCCACCTACTACCAAAGGGATACCCCGCCACAAAGAGGATGGATGTGGGGCATGTGGTTTAGTAATCCGTCTCACCGAGTGATAAACTGTTCCATGGCTCGTCGCGACCTCAGAGGGAGACAGAACAAGCCCACAAGCCTCGAGGCAACGTCTGGGGTGCCTAAGATGGTCAGGCTCTATTGCATCTGGTTGAGATGGCTGGTGAATGAGCCCGGAAATTCTACGCCTTCCGACCGGCGAAGTGTCTAATATTGGGATTTAGCATGGCCCTTCTGGCGTGCTCGTCGGACCTGCACACCATGGCGACTCCCTTACTGATACATACTCAGTTTCAAAGCGTTTCCAGACGCTGGCGACTAGAAATCCGCACTTTTAAATCTCAACAATCTTGCTCATGTTCGCGTTGACAGGTGACTGAGTGCTGACCGGTAGAGCCTTTGTAGGAATCGCTCGCCAATACGCGCAGGCTTCACAACGTTTCGTACCTTCTGTCTGCATCGCTTCAATTAGATTCATGGCCAGAAACAGACGCAGTGATCTGTAATATTGCCCGCTAAGTCCTCCTGAAAAAATGGTCGCGTCCTGTCACAGACTGTTAAAGCTGACAGCTTGGATACGCTTCACAGGCGGGAGCAAGCTGGGGCTGAGCGGACAAAGCATACTCCGCACACAAACAGCGCTACCAAAGGGCGCTGGTCGGTCACTTGTCAAAAACTTATCAATCGCTGCTCTGCGACTCGTCGATTCCATTGACTCGAACCGAGGCGCATTCCCGTGAAGTGTATTAATAGTTGTTCCTTCGCCAGATAAGGTAGGCTGTGAATTGAATTATTCCAATGATCACGTCCGCAGAGCCACCATCAAAAACTAGGCACCAAGCAACAGCATGCCGGGAGTGACCTTTCTATCTGCCGTCGCAGCGCTGGTTGCGGCCCTCGTTTACCTCGTCAATGTTCTGGTTGTAGAACCATTGATCACCAGCCCTTTGAGCAATATCCCTGGACCAAAGTCTTTTGCCCTCAGCCGCTGGCGACTGGCTTGGGAAGACTGGAATGCCACGCGTACGCGGACCATCCTTCGATTGCACTCCGAATACGGTCCGGTAGTGCGCATCGGGCCAAATGAGGTGTCTTTCAACAGCCTGAGTGCATTGCGGACCATCTACGGGCCTGGCAGTCGATTTGGCAGGACGACATTTTACCGCATGTTTGATGTGTACGGCGAGCAAAACCTGTTCACATTCCACTCGACGAAGGAACACGGCAACAGGAAGAAACTACTTTCCCATGCCTATTCGAAGTCGGTTGTGCTGAAGCAGCCAACGACACGCCTCGTGGAGGAGAAGGCCCGACAGTATCTTGACTTGATCAGCACTGAGCCACAGGGCATCAGCGATGTCTTTCTCTCGATGCACTACTACTCGCTAGACAACATCACCGCTTTTGTCTATGGAAAACATGGGTCGACGCGTGCCCTGCAGGGGTCGAAGAATGATCGAGCCTTGATTGACGATATCTTGCACCCATCGCGCCGCCGGCTATCGTGGTTCTTGGTGCACTTTCCATCATACACAAAGTGGCTGTACTCATGCAAACCATTCATGGCCTGGATTGTAAAGCCGATCCTGCCCATGCAACAACCGACTACATATACCAGCATACGGAGATTCGCGTTGCAAGCTTTTCAGAATCTCAAATCGGCGCAGAAGGGCTCAAAGATCTCGGGGAACTGGAGCAGTGCTGAAGACTCATCTATAATCGGCCAGCTATGGCGCTATCATGAGTCGCAACAGCCCAACGGTATGAATGACATGCAATTGGCTTCGGAATGCGCAGACCATTTCCTCGCCGGAATCGATACGACGAGCGATACCCTCATGTTTCTGGTTTGGGCGCTCTCTCTTCCCGAAAACGAGAAGTGCCAGGCCAAGTTGAGAGACGAGGTAATGGGCCTGACAGGAGATGCGCTTAATGAGTATGGACATCCACGCGTGGACGCCTCAGATCGATGCACATATCTCAACGCGGTCATTAAGGAAACATTGAGACTTTACGCGCCCCTACCGAGTACCGAACCGAGATCCACGAATGCGCAGTCAATAGTCGACGGCTTCCAGATTCCACCAAACACTGTTGTCGGGATGTCGCCTTATATCATTCACCGTGATCCGACGGTGTTCAAAGACCCCAGGACATTCAACCCGGAGAGGTGGTTAGGATCAGAAGCAGTTGAATTAAACCGTCATTTTTGGGCGTTCTCGAGTGGTGGAAGAATGTGCATCGGCATGCAGTAAGTGAATATCTTAGCTGCCATCCCAGCAGACGGTTTGTGGGCTAACTGGCAGTAGCTTGGCCATGGCGGAAATGACCACCGTTACTGCCGCTCTCTATCGAAAGTACAGGACATCCATAGCGCCAGGTTTCGAGGGTGTAGCTCCAGGAATCACTGCACGTGTTGAGGTCTTTTCAGATGACCGATTCGCAAAGACTCGGGTTGGTCTCCCCTTTCACAGCCACGCCTTCAGCACTGACCATATCAGGAACACACTTGTCTTGTCCAATTTCGGGAATTGAGCAAGTAAGAAAAGTCCTGCACTCTGGAGTGGTGTTTCCCTCTTCTGCAGCACATCCAGTGGATAGAGGCAGACCTTTCTTGGCCAACCCATCCACACGGCCTTCCGAACGCGTGAACAGGGCTGGGAACAGCATCACTCTGTTCTGAAGTCAATATGGATTTACAATACAGCAATAATCAGTTGCAATGATTGTTGTGTATCGCTGTACTGAGTATGAAGATAATGTCAGACTAAGCCTTCAAAAGACGTCTTCAAACCCTGAAATGTTATGCCCTTCTCTCCATCCTTGAATTGGACCGCCGGTTTTCCTCCGAACCACGAACAATCAATCCCAAGGTCCTCCACAGAGGCCTCTGAGGCAAGTACTTTAGACACAAATGACCCAGTCTGAGCAAGTAATCTGGCCGCATCCGCGCTTTTGGTGATATGTCCCGAGGCAATCGTGACCTTGCCTGCTCAGAATAAGCTTAGAAGGGGTTGCAAGGAGAGACGGAATCGGAGCACAAGCATGCTGAAGAACTTACTGCAATTTACTTTTTCCTCTTCATTCCAACCATGAACGAGCTGCTGTAACCTATCGATTGTATCTCGATACTCGGAGATACTTCCACCCTCCGGGAAAAGGATAGGTGCGCGCTCATAAACCGTATCACCAACAAATAAGACGCGCTCCTTCGCATCCCAAATAGCAATTTCATCGGGCATGTGGCCTGGTGTTTGAAGAACCACCAAGTTCAGGTCCTGCCCAGAACTGCTGACCACTCGAGCACCATCTTCTGCCCAGTGGGTAACATGATACCTCGGCAGCTCCATGCCGATGAAAGCACATAGCGAGGCGCTGTTCAGTTTATGAGGATCTGTCAGAAAGTCTTTCCCCGCAGAGCTTGCCCAGACGGCAAGTCCGGAGGTCCTCAGAAACTCGGGAATTCCTCCTAGATCGCTAGAGTCAGAAGGCCGCGGTAGTAAGGAGAAGAATGAACCATACCGATGTGGTCATAATGGCAATGAGTAGAGATAATTGTATACGGTCTCACACCAGACCGATTCAGTGGAAGGCCTTCATTGTCAGGTACTGGAACCGTCTCGAGATACACTTTGAGCGTGAGATCTATGGTGGGCGTTTGTGACGATCCTCCGCAGCCCGAATCAATGAGTACAATATCGTGCGGATAGATTTTGACATAAATCAATGGTTCCTCGCCCCATCTATCGTTCTCTTGCACGACAAAGGTAGTTGAGTTGAGGCGTTGGCATGAAAATGCTGGTGTGAGGTGGTCCGTCCTGTTCTCCTCAGCTGCTGCGGGGTCGTTCTCGATTCTTGACAATTGGCACATGTTGCAAGCTAATCTCTCAAAGAGGACGTCTAGTCATGTGATATCTGTGCCGTCAAAGATGATACAGGCTTTGATCGCGATAGAACTGGATCTGAAGGTAGGTGGACGGTGTATGGTCTGCTGAAATGCAATGGTAGGCGGACGATTGGGCCATCTCGTGGCTTTGTCGCGTGGGTGTGGGTGGCGCCGTCCCTATCTTGTGGGGTCAGCTCAATTGGGTGTCACTGTGTGCTGCATTTGAACCTCATCAAGAGGTCGATAGTAAGCCTCAAAGCTTTGGGTGACTTATTGAGAAGGAGACTCTTCTCATCGATAATCACGGTCCTCATAGGGCGAGGACCATGAGTTGCATGATCAGTGCCATAACAAGCAGCCCACTGTCAAGGACATCCCTGAGACTGACTGAACATGCTTAATATCAATGGAGCCTGTGAGCCGAAGGCAGTGCAATTTGCAGCCATACTGACAATCGCGAATATATACATGAAATCAAGGCTAGGGTGAAAGGATGATATCTCGTGTTTCTCCGGCGTATGCTAGTGGTATGCATCAAATGCTCTTAAAGACGGACAAGCTCGACAGCGCATTTCCAGGCCACGAGAATAGCGTGTTCGATGGACAAGAAGACCCCAGCGCCTGATTGTTCATCCAAGCAGGTTCCCAGTAGTAGAGACCCTTGCCCTTGTTGACTTTGCTCACGACGTCAGCAACCCGTTGGATGAAGGTCGTCTGACCTTGGGCCGAGAAAGGGATGTCCCTCAGGTCACTCGGGAAAGGCTGCGCCGGCGACGGGCAAGACGTCGGCCAGTTCAGCTCGGCCACGACGATTTCCTTGCCCCACTTGCTGGCCATGTTGTTCAGTGTGGTTCGCAGCGCCGAGAGTGTGGCACCACTCCCGTAGAAGGGGTAATACGAGACGCCCATCTGATCAAAGTCACCAACGGCAAGGGGTCCGGCGGCAAGGACCTGAGTGTAGAAGTACTCCTGAACGTTCCAGTCCCAGGCACGGTCGAGGTGGATCATGATTTTGGGTTTGGGGCTGAGGGTTGAGTCTTTAATGCCCCAAGAGGCGGAGCTGAGGAGGCGTGCGACGTTGTAGAAGTTGGAGGTCTTTCCGGTTGGGAACAGCAGCCCAGAGGTGATCTCGTTGCCGATGGAGATGATGGCCGGGGGCACACCAGCTTTCTGGAAGGCGTTGGAGACCTCCTTGGTGTAGTTGTAGAGCCTCCATGAGAGATCGTCGATACCAGAAGGCCAACCACTAGGGATGGCCTGGTGAGCGGGGTCGGCCCATGTGTCGCTGAAGTGAAGCGTCAGATAGACGCTGAGTCCCTGAGCTTTGGCCCGCTTGGCAAGGTTGAGATTGTAGTCGAGGTTGTAGTCGCCATTGGAAGGGTTGACCCAAATGCGCTGTCGGACCGAGTTGACGCCGTTCGCTTTGAGGATCTGTTCAAGAGGCTGAGCCGAGCCGCCATTGGTGTACTTGATACCAGCCCGTTCTTCAACCAAGGTCGACGACCAGTCGACACCCCTATAAGTAAGGGCCGCCGTGGCCGACGACCACAGAAGCAGAGCGCTAGTAGCTACGCTGGCAAACATTTTGAGAACCGGATAGACTGAATGACAACGAGAGCGAAGCCGAAGGGCGTGCGGGAGTTCATCGCTGTGGTTACTTCTGAGAGGCCGTGGGTCTTATTACTTTCTAGAATGGAGGTCGGCAGGAGGCTGCACCCCAGAACCGTTGCTGCCGGTAGTCTACTAAGCCCGAGATGAGATCAGGAGGGGCTGCGGGGGTCGGCAGTATCCCTGACATGCTTCTCCTCACGTTAATTAGTACCGAAGCCTGGTGTTGCAGCGCTGGATCGGCACACATCGCGCGGGCAATCCCCTACTCCAATCGCCACCACCCAACACACTATAATCAGCAGCAGAACGATGCGCCATTCGGTCCTTGGAAACCCGTTACCAAGCTGGAACATTGTGGCTGGTGCCTGAAAATCGCTGCTTTCATGAACTCGGCGGCCCATTTGCTAAACGGGGACGAAAGGCGAGGATTACGGTAGTGGTCTAGTAATTGCGTCCTCGCCCCTGGACAAGGTTTGCAGATTGCGGTGCTGTTTCACCCGCCGCGGCCTCGCCTCGCCCGAACAGCTGAGCTGTCTTCCTAATTTTGCCCAGGTCGTCCACCTCTACCAGTTCTCGGCAGGTCGCTTGGTAGTAAGACCGACCTGCTCAATCTCTCGGAGTTTTGCGCGACATTTTGGGGTCTAGACAACGGAACAAATTGAATCCGCCTGCCACGTAGATCGCGAACAGCCCGGTGGACATGGAGCCGAGTGGTCGAACTGCCAGCTAAACAAGGGGTTCGTCTCGTTTGTGAGTACCGCCCCAATCAGCGCCGTTTGTCGCGGGAGATCGACGGACATTGCGAATACCTCACGCGACGCAATCCGGATCTGATCCCAGCCTCTGCGGACCAGCTCATCAATACTGGTGCCGTAGACGTATTCCCTGAAGCCGGCCCATCGAATCGCTGACGCGCACATGGGGCAGCTTTCGGCATTTGTGTAGATGGTCAAGTCTGAGAATGCTGCCAGAGCTTCTGCGACTGTCATGTTGTAAGGCCCCGTCGGATCCGTCAGGATTTGAGAGCAGTTGGCGATTGCTGCCATTTCACCTGATGTTCGTCAGTTCTCCGATGTATGCCCTACATAAAGCCTCCGCAGTCTGCGTCACGAGACAAGACCCATTTATCAGCCTCTTACCATGCATGATGGGGTTGCCAGACTGGTGGCTCATATTTTCGCCGGTGCAGACAATGTCGCCTTTGCCACTGACTGTGTGATTCACAATAACGGTGCCGAAGGGAGCGAATGGGCATGGCGAAGACAGTGCTTCGTTCGCTTGTCGCACCCAGTACTGTCGTATGTCCTGATTGATTTGCTTCTGGCTGTGAGGAAGCTCAACAAGGGGAATCTGTTCCGTAGACAGGCGGCGCAGATGCCCATCGTGTCGGTGACCTGTACCCAGTCGAATTAGGCCCACAAGTACACCGAAAACGACTCTCTGCTTCATGTTTATGCACGGTTTCGCGTGTTGTCGCCGACGAAGAATTTCAGAGACTGCGTCGGAGGTATGGTACTTCTTGCAACGTCTGATGTCTTGAACCTGAGCCTTCAATCTCGCCAGAGGTCGGGACAAACGACAGAAGCCACTATACTCCTGAAATCTCGCATTCTTGTGGCGCACGCCAGATCGGAATACCCCGCACTCGGGGGCGTCATCGTCCACCATTGTGTGTTGGTTCCACCAGTCTGGAACCCCTCTGAGGTTCCTGATGAGCAGCAATGGAAGCTGTGTTGTAGACCGTGTAGGTATCCTACAAAAGACAGGCAGGCTTGTTCACTCCACCTGACTGGGCCTTCGCCAACGTCTTATGTACTGCTTTTTCTTTTCTCGTGTCATCTTTTCGCACCTTTCTTTTTCTGGGAAATATCTACAACGGATGCTCCATCCTACAACGTTGGGCGTTCCCGACCACGTTTGGGCATTTCAACCTATCAAGCGCAGAAAATTGTCGGAATAGGAAGTGAGTCTTGTTTGCGGGGCGATGGATATTCACTTTGTTTTCCACGACGACGGTTGAGAGAACTGAACAGACAGCGATGTTTGAGCAACCCCTGAACTGACGAAGGGCAGAACTCGGGCATGAGGAACAAACATGCTAGCAGCAGCCCGCCTGTCCACAAAGAAACACAAATTGCTACAGCAAGGCGGGAGTCAAGTGTCCAGCAGGCGAGGCATGAGGCAATAAGACATACCACCACTCGGAAAAGAACACCGGAGCTCTTCCAAAAGCCACAGGCACAAGGGCTGCTTTGCGAGTCAGGGCGTTGACGGGAGCGCCATGGCTTGGGGACGCCAATTTTCCGCCACACGCACGACGATAGGGGAGCATCGGTTTACTTATACTCAGTGGTGAGAGAGATCCCGATCGAGGCCTATGGAAAACATCAAGCCGTGGCCGATATCTGACTGTTTTGCGATTGGGCACTGACCACAATGGCCGAGGTTGGTTACGGGGACTACACAGCGAGGAGACAAGCCGCGTGCTCCACAGACTCCGCGCCTCCATCTTGTACTTTCCATGGCTCTGGACCTGTAGGCTGCATCATGGCGTGCCTGGGTAATAGATTGGGGCACGCCAGGCTCCGGAAAACGCGTCAATTCCGACACGAAGCCATCACGACAGTAGACCCTGCCCTCAGTCAATCTGAGGAGCGCTCGTTGATTGGATTCCGCTCCAATGAGAACAAGCTCATTTAATTAATGGAGACAAAAGCCTGGCCTCACCAGTGTCACCTGGATGACGACTTTACGGAAAACGTTGCCTGATGTTGCACGATCGGAGCTGGACGCTCCTTGGTCCGCGGCTCGGAACGGCGTAGCGCAACCGGGACCGCGGGACGAGTCGCCAGTCGCCCCAAAGTGGCAATCAACCTGGGATCTGAATTGGAGAATGCAGGTCCAGCCTGGGGCAATTGCACTATTCCGTCACGGAGCCATCGTGAGAATCTTGGCTGCCCCGCGGGATACGACCTAGATCGGCTTTTGGACCCCTCTGTATACTCCCATCTCACGATCGCGAACATCCGTCCAACTCGGAACGTCGTGGTCCTGGGGGTGGGCCGTCATATCCGGGAATGAGTATCATATAAGTAAGGCAACAATCGCTGATCTTTCCCGCTTCCCTTGCCTCGCTCTTCCAGGCGCTTGTCATCCCAGCAAACCGTTGGAACGGCATACGATCACGATGAAGGTTCTCTCACTCCTTCTTGCCGCGGCAAGCCCCATCTATGCCGCCTTCGAGTGGCAGAATGCTCGCATGGGAGGCGGTGGTGGCTTCGTGCCTGGCATTTCTTTCCACCCCAAGGTGAAGGGTGTTGCCTATGCTCGTACAGATATTGGTGGTCTCTACCGTCTCAATGCCGACGATTCCTGGACGCCTGTCACGGACTACGTTGCTACCCATGCCAAGTGGTGAGTTTATACCGACATAGTCTCACCCATGCCCAGCCAAACGCGCCATCATACTGATCGACAATGCCATGCAGGAACCGATGGGGAATCGACGCAGTAGCGCTGGACCCTGCTGATGCCAACAAGGTCTACGCGGCCTTTGGCATGTACACCAACAGCTGGTAGGACAAACATCTGTCTTATATACAATACGGGTCACTGACGTCAATAGGGATCCTAACAATGGCGCCATCGGTCGCAGTTCCGACAAGGGCCAGACGTGGACGTTTACCGACCTGCCTTTCAAGGTTGGTGGTAACATGCCCGGCCGCGGCACTGGAGAACGTCTCGCAGTCGACCCCAACAACCCAAACATCGTCTACTTCGGTGCTCGCAGTGGAAATGGTCTCTGGAAGTCCACCAACGGCGGTGTTTCCTTCAGCAAGGTCACCTCCTTCACCAACGTCGGCAACTTCGCTCCTGATCCCAATGATGCCAACGGATACCTCAACGACCCTCAGGGTCTGACATTTGTCACCTTTGATGAGACCTCAGCCGTCTCTGGTGGCGCCACCTCCCGAATCTTTGTCGGCACCGCCGATAACGTCACTGCCTCCGTCTACGTGTCCACCAACGCCGGCCAGACCTGGAGCCCCGTTGCCGGACAACCTGGAAAGTATTTCCCCCACAAGGCCAGAATTCAGACTGCCGAGAAGGCTCTCTACCTGTCCTACTCCGATGGCACTGGCCCTTACGATGGTACCTCTGGTTCCGTCTGGCGCTATGACCTCGCCACCAGCGTGTGGAAGGACATTACGCCTGCCTCGGGTGGTGATCTCTACTTCGGTTTCGGTGGTCTCTCAGTTGATGCTCAGAAGCCTGGTACCCTCATCGTCGCCACGCTGAACTCATGGTACCCTGACGCGCAGATCTACCGTTCCACCGACTCTGGAAACACTTGGTCTACCTTGTGGAAGTGGACCAGCTACCCCAACCAGGAGTTCTACTACAGCATCAGCACACCCAAGGCACCCTGGATCTTTAAGAACTTCATCTCCGTCGACACAAAGAAGCTTGGCTGGATGATTGAGGCCCTGGAAATTGATCCCCATGACTCTAACCACTGGCTTTACGGTACTGGTCTGACCGTCTACGGAGGCCACGACTTGACCAAGTGGGACACCACCCACAACATCACCATTGAGTCGCTTGCCGACGGCATCGAGGAGTTCGCTGTCCTTGAGGTTAAGTCTGCTCCTGGTGGTACCGAGCTGTTCTCTGCTGTTGGCGATGATAGCGGCTTCACTTTCCCTAACAAGAATTCTCTGGGTACCGCACCCGCCACCGTTTGGGACACTCCCAGGTTCACCTCTTCTACCAGCGTTGATTACGCTGGCAACAAGGTCGCCAACGTCGTCCGCGTCGGTAACACTGGCGGCACTGAGCAGGTCGCCCTCTCCGGCAATGGTGGTAACACCTGGTACATCCACTACGGCGCTGGCCAGGTTGCCTATGGAGGCGCTGTAGCCCTCTCCGCCGATGGTGATGTTGTCCTCTGGTCCTCTTCCAACCAGGGCGTCCGCCGTTCCCAAACTCAGGGTACCTTTGCCGCCGTCTCTAGCCTTCCCAACAACGCCCTGATTGCCAGTGACAAGCGCGACAACACTGCCTTCTACGCTGCCTCTGGCTCGACCTTCTACCGCTCGACCAACTCGGCCACAAGCTTCAGCACCGCCGGCACCCTTAGCGGCGCCACCGTCATCCGCGACATCGCTGTCCACCCCCAGGTCGCCGGCGACGTCTGGGTGTCCACAGACGCCGGTATTTTCCACAGCACCAACGGTGGAACCTCTTTCACCCTCGTCTCCTCGACCGTGACCAATACCTACCAGATCGCTCTCGGCCGCGGCGCTGGCACGACCTGGAATCTTTACGCCTTCGGCACCGGCCCCCAGGGCCCCAAGCTCTACGGCAGTGCCGACCTCGGTGCCTCGTGGACTGACATTCAGGGCTCCATCGCCTGGGGTTCCATCGAGGCCAACCGTCTCGAGGGCAGTGGCAACAACGCCGGCCTTGTCTACGTCGGTACCAACGGCCGCGGCGTCTTCTGGGCCCAGGGCGCCATCTCCGGCGGATCCGTGCCCCCTCCCGCGGGCACGACCACGACGGCTGCGCCCCCTGCCGCTACGACCACCACTAGGGGCACGACGACTCTGACGTCGACGGTGAGGGCCTCTACCACTGTTGTGCCTACAACCGTCGCCACGACGACCAGGGCTGCCACCACCACCGCTGCCGCGCCACCGGCCACGGGCACAGGTGTCGCGGCGCCCTGGGGACAGTGCGGTGGACAGGGATGGACCGGTCCCACGCAGTGCGCTGCCGGATACACGTGCAAGTCGCAGAACCCCTGGTACTCGCAGTGCCTTACTTAAAGGGCTCTGAGAGAGAAGACTGACGCGTTGAGAGCCGTGGCCTGACTTGTGTGAAGCGGGACATGTAGAAAAATAGCTATCCCACGTCGCAGCCAGTATATTACCGTCTAAAACCTACTGATTTAGCGATTGAGGTTGGCCTGCATATTTCGAGACTGAAACTTTCATCCCTTACCAAAATGTTCATCAATTGGCCTCTTTTCGCCCTTGCCACTGATTTTGGTCGGGAAATGACTTGTCATGATCTGCCACCGTAAATCCTATAACACAAATAATTGTAGCTGTCACCTGGCTGACGTAGAATGCTCTAAGACGATGGTGGACCTGTGCGACGGTGGCGCCGGATACGAATGAGCTTGCAATGGCCGCATGCTAGGAATGCAGGTTATGCACAGCAGGTCAGCTGATTCTTGGTGACCCATTCGCGTTTTTGGGGGGAAAAGCCTCGTCAGACCTCATCGCTCTTCAAGGTGCATGTTCATCAAAGGCCGATACGATTAGACTGGCCAACAAGTGGGATGATCTTCCAAGATGTATCTTCTTCACATCAAACCTCATCCTCGCGATCCTCGCACGAACCCCTCGTTCAAGTTGGAATTCTTCCAGGACAATTTCCCCCCATACGCAATTCTCTCTCACAGGTGGGGTTCATCGTCTGACGAGGTCACTTTCCAAGAGATTCAGACCGAGGATGAGGCGGCTAAGTCGAAGAAGGGTTATGCAAAGATCCAGGCTTGCTGCGCTCGGGCGTTAGACTACCACCTTCAGTATGCCTGGATCGACACATGCTGCATCGACAAGTCCAGCAGCGCAGAGCTTTCCGAAGCCATCAACTCCATGTATGCGTGGTATGAAGCCTCGACCATATGCTTTGCATATCTCGACGATGTTCCCATGGCAGGCTCAATCGAACTGCATGCTGCCAACTCGCCCTTCCGACAGAGTGCCTGGTTTACACGAGGTTGGACACTACAAGAGCTCATCGCCCCTGCTGAAGTCTACTTCATCAGCAGCACATGGAGCCGGTCTTCCTTGGGATCCAAGACCCTGATGGATTCCTTACTCGAAGAGATCACAGGGGTTAAAGCTGAGATCCTGCGCAACCGCGGCAAGCTGGATGATGCCAGCGTAGGAGAGCGGATGTCGTGGGCGTCGAGACGCGTGACCACAAGGATTGAAGACGAAGCATACTGCCTGATGGGGATTTTCGGCGTTTGTATGCCGGCAATCTATGGCGAAGGCCGCAAGGCTTTTTATAGGCTACAGGACGAAATTATGAGGACGACTCCGGATCACACGATCTTCGCATGGTCCATGCCTCACGGCCTGCCCTGCCCAGAAGACATCGGCATGCTTGCACCTTCGCCTCGCATGTTCCGCGATTTCAGCGGCCGCCGGGTAGTTGACCACAAGACATTCGTCAATACATTCCCACACAGCACCAATCGCATGAAGCCTGATTATAGCATCACTAACTTTGGCCTGCACATACACCTACCATTAATGAAGCTGGACGAGTTCTTTGAGGGTTATTACCTCGCATTTTTGGCCTGCTCTCCTCTTCCGCAGGCACCTTTTCCGCAGGTAGAGACGCGGCTACTCCAATTCGTTGCTATCATTCTGCGGCCTAGGACTGACCGACCAGACGGACATTTCTACCGGACTCGACTCGGAACGATTTCCCTCCCGTACTTCACCATCTCAAAAAGGCAAGCAGACAACATGGACAGCATGATGTTATGGATCTCAGTGGGAAGCAGCGGCATGCCTCGCGCGAGGATCGGGGCTACGCTTAGCTCAAGGAAGACAACGCCCGGCATAGTCACCTGTCTGTACTCGACAGACCCCAGGACTCTGCCCATATTTGAACCACATCATGCTGCAGAACAAAGACCGACGCTTGTCAAGCCGACTGATCCGGCCCACGATGAACATCTGCGCCTTCTTCGGACCTCGGCTCACAGATACACATCAATGATTCACGGCATGTATGACGTTCGGGAAGATCACATGCAATGCGTGCTGGATTTCTATCCTGATGGCTACATTGTCCTGACCATCCCGCCAAGTCTGTATCCTGGGCAGCACCGTCATGTACTCGTTGCGGTAGGTGTTCGTGATGGACGTCTATGGATGGCACAAGAGCCTACGCCACCAGATTTTGACTTTGCAGCAACATCCTCTCCCGAAGCGTACGCCAGATTTGATTGCTATAACGGCAATTCAGTCTGGTATACCGCACCTCACTTGGTGCAAATCACAGCGCCTCAAGTCAGCGGCTTCGAAGACCCGCGAGCTCAGGTCGTCGTGGGTAATGTTTCGATTGCGATTCACATTCGACTCTCCATATGACAAGCAGCATGTTTCTTCTGCATAGCAGTTTGAGAGATACCATTCCCAGCTTCAAATACTTTTCAAAAACGGCATGATTCTATCCAGCATCCATCCTTGAGCCATCGTATCTGTGACGCCATGGTCGGACGTAGGATTCACAGCAGACAAAGAACTCACAATACCTTGAGGGCATGCCTTTACCCAGCGCTCCAGAAGTTCCTCCTTGTCCACCGTCGGCGGCACGAGCTCATCCTTTCCGGCAGGCATCAGCAGCACAGGTTTATCAAACCTGCCGAACGTCGTATCAAGTGTGTCGTCTTGTATGTCGGAGGAAAAGAAGTCGTCATCGCCTCTGCAGCTTACGTTAGCCTTCCATTCCAATTTTTCAAGCCTTGTCCCGTTGGCCCGGTCTACACATACCCTTTGGCGGCAAGTGAGTTCCACCGGTATGCTGTCACCGGGGATGAAAAGACGGGAGGGATTGAATCCCGAGGCATGGCGTCCTCATGTCTCCCCTGGGCGATCATTTCTTTCGCCGTAGCAACGGTGGCTTCGAGGTAGTCTACAGGCATGCTCATGCTTGCCGTCTCGCGGTCAGACACCGGAGATTGCAGTATGTACCCGTCCACGGGAGGAGTATCATATTTGACACGGTTCGTGTACTCGATGCAATCCTGGCACCCTGTTCCTCAAATCGTTAGTCAAATTTCTTCAGACTGGCTCGGAGTATTGGGTGGCCTACCAGTAGAGACTCCCATTAGCACTATCTTGTTTTTTCCGAGGCTGCGCAGATAAGTGACGAGAGCCCTGACATCCTCGACATCGTTGGCAATGCTGGAAAACCCGAAGCCGGAGTATGAGCTCCGCATGCGGAACTCCCAGACGGAGTAGTCCAGCTCTGAGGCAGCAGCAAGTCCATGAGCCAGACTTCTTGGGGTCCGGCTGGTGTGTGGGCCGCCCGTGAGGCCGCCGATGAATATCAATGCATTCGAGGAGGCCTTCGATCCAATCTCATAGGCACAGGAGTCGGGAGTAGGTGACTGAAAGGGGTGGACGATGACTGTAAAGGGCTTGGTGCTCCCATGGTTGCTCGTTTGAGAGCTATCATTGGCCATGTTGAAGATCTGGCAGGCCTTGCCTGATTATTGGAGTAAATTTTGAGAAGGAATGCCGTCCTCATCACTTTATATATGCCAGGACCCTTCCTCGTCAGGACGCTCGTGGCCCCAACAGACAGGCGATCCTTCGAAACGCTCACATTAATACGAATACGAATCGCCAAGACAGATGAGGACTTTGTCCCAGCCCAGGTCGCCGCAGCATAGGCTGAAAGGTCCCATCAGCAGAGGCAGATCCATTCTGGCAAACCTTCGAGTACAAAAATCGGTAACTCGCCTGCGGGTCAGACATTGCCATGGCATCCCATCTTTGGTGGGCGCGGTACGCGGTCCCGTTATGACCGTCTCTAGACACTGGCAGGGGATACCCTCTAGCTGCAGTGTAAAAAGTCGGAAGAAGACTTAAGGCTTTCAAGGACAAGCTTTTCTGTATCTCGAAATCGGGCCTTGTTCGCTAGATGATTCATGATCTCTAGTTCTTTGGTGAACTTCACTATAACTGTAGCGAACTCATGTAAGAGTAGTCGTAGGATTCGAATCATGGTCGACTTTAATATACGATTTTATAACGAGCTGCTTGTATTCCAGGTCAGTAGATTGTCACCCTTGAGCTTCCATCCAGTAGAGAGGCTGAGGTCTGGTAGCATTCTCCTAGAGATACCTTGATGGCCAGCGTCTGGATCGAAGTCAGCTTTTGGTTCCCGACTCTGCAAACCCTATGCGCCGTCATGATGCGCCTTGCCAGACTCTCCTACGAATCAGAAATTTCCTGAGCAATTGCTGCTGCAGGTCCAGCGCATGAAAAATCACTGAGCATCACGGAGATGTGGAGTCCCAACGGCAGAAAGGCTGGTGGCTGAGGGGTGAAGTGAGACAACGCGATGGGCGATGGCGCTAGATTGAGCAAGTTTACGCCGACTGACGCTAAGGGCCCTCCGCCCAGCGCAGTGATTGGCCTCTGGTGCTGACTGTACACTGGGCGGCTCGCGCCTGCCTGCACCGGGGCCAGCCTCAACCCTCGGTCGATTTGTCGACGTGAGAGACAATCCCTCGACTTGACATCTACATCCTACGATATTCATCCTTCAGAGGCACGTTTCCGACCAGGCGCAGAACGTGACTTCATGCGACCGACGCCGGGGCACTTGCGCCCTCCGTCAACGAACAGACACTGCCGGGTCACTTCAGACGACGCCACTCATGGCCCCACAGCCATCAGCCCGGAAAGGGGCAGTCTCTAGCTTGGCTTTCGCCTTCGTCATTTCATGCCAACTTGTCGGGCATGCTGTTGCCCATGGCCATGGGGAGGAGTCGGCCCATGGTCTCATTGGTTATGGCATCCACATGTACGATCCTCCGTGTGCATTCGCCTGCCGGAACGCCATTGCCCCGCACCGCCTTAATTGCTCGACTGTTGAGCCGAAGCCTAGAGAGAGGCGACACGGCGGCCACGAGTCCAAGTTCAGGACAACGCCCGCGTGTTTTGCGACGGACGAGTCCTATCTCGAGTCACTGGCTTGGTGCATTCAGGCTCGCTGCGATGAGCTGGAGACCTGGGCCATCGACAAGTTCTGGGCGTCCGATGTCATCTGGAATCAGGCCGCCGAGCACCGTGAGACGCCAAGACTCGGCTTCCATGACGCCCTTTCCCAGGCCAGAAAGGCACCAAGCGAGGAGATGGAAGAGCATGAGGTTTTGACTGGTGCAAAACTCGTTCCTGACAAGGACTGGGACAGGACCTTTGCCATGGTGAGGACGTTTGCTCGTGTAGAGACGTCCAATTCCAAGTACGGGTATGGCTATCGAGATACCTTTCTGAGCATCACAGCACACTGACCAAAGCTGCAGAATCATCGTTGCCCTTACGGCCGTCCTGCTTCCCATCTTCATTGCTCTGTCTAGCAGCATCGCAAGCTCTACCAAACTCGAGGCATTTGTCCTGACTAAACTCATCTATCCCCCGCTCTGGGGCCAGCGCCACCTGGTCCCTCTTCCCCTCGATGTTGGACTTCTCCCAACAAGGGGCCAGATGGCCTTCATCAGCTTCCAGCTCCTCCTCAACGTCGCCCTCTCTATATTTGGATATAGCTCTGTCGGTTCAGCCTGGTCGGTGGACAATGTCCGGAAACTGGAGTTCTTCGCGAACCGCGTCGGCATCCTCTCCTTTGCCAACCTCGCTGTCGCCATCCTCTACGCCACCCGCAACAACCCCCTCGTCAGGATCACAGGCTGGTCGTACAGCTCTTTTCTCCTGTATCACCGCTGGACGGCATACCTGTGCGTCCTCCAGGCCCTGCTCCACTCAGGTATCTGGCTCGCGCTCCACATCCACGTCCTTCCCAAGAAGTTTGCCCAGGCCTATTGGACCATCGGAACTCTGTCCATGGTGGCATGGTGTCTCATGGTTCCGCTGTCCGTGCTCTTTGTACGCCGGCGGTACTACGAGTTCTTCCTCAACATGCACGTCCTTCTGGCGTCGCTGTCTGTCGCTGGGTGCTACTACCACATCTACTTCAAGTTCAGCCACGCCTACGGCTATGAAAACTGGATCTATCTCGCCTCCCTCATCTGGGTGGTGGAGCGTCTCGTCCGTCTCGCAAAGCTGGCCAAGAATGGTATCCGCCGCGCCGCCATAACCGTCATTGACGACGAGTACATATCCATCACGGTTCCCGGCGTCAAAGCGACGGGCTACGCCTACCTCTATTTCCCCTCCCTCAGCTGGCGTGTCTGGGAGAACCACCCCTTCTCCATCTCGTCCTCGATACAAGACAGCACGGCCCTCGACTACGCAGCCGACGCCGAGGGAGATCTCCCCTTCGAGCTCGTAGGCTCCGACTCGGAAGCAAGCGCCGATCTTGAGAAGGAACGCGCCAACGATTTTGACGACACCTCGCACGAGCAGCGTGCCCTCCATCCAGACAGCATTCCGCTGACGCCCGTCACCCCACAGACGCCTCACTCTGGCACGGCGCTCCTCGCCCACGAAGAGCAAGACGATGACGAGATGGATGATGAGCGACCAAAGCATACATCGCCGATACCCTGCCTCACGTTCCTCATCCGTCGAGAAAAGGGCCTGACGGCAAGACTCGCCGCCACCTCGTCTTTACCCGTCCTTGTCGAGACGGCACCTCCACCGTTGTCCCTCAATCGCTACGCTACAGACCCGCATGTCGTCTGCGTGATTGGCGGCGCAGGCATCACGGCCGTCAACCCGCTCCTCGCAGCACGCTCGAGATTGCCACATGCTCGGACGGCGCTGTACTGGGCGTGCCGGTCATCGGCTTTGGTGACGCACGTTGGTGTCGACAAGTTGACGGGGCCGGGGCTGGACGTAAATGTCCGCGTCGGAGCAAGGTGGGACGTGAGAGAGGTGCTTGGGCAGGAAACATCTAGAAGGAGGGGAGACATCGTGGTAGTCGTCAGTGGCCCAGCAGGTATGGCGGATGAGGTTCGGAGGGTGATTGTTGACATCAATCGGGGGCGAAGGAGGAGAGGTGTCTCGGGGGTGGTCAGGTTGGTGGAGGAGTGCTTCAGTTGGTGATTGTAATATTAATGAGAGACATATATAATGGTAGATGGACAACGGCGCAATCCTGGATCATTTTTCTCACTTGGACTCTGGCAGGCGACCTGGCTTACCTTGATGTCCACCTCATGACCGCTCACTGCCAAAGACGACTGAGACCACTTCTCTGACAACCTTACGAACCATGACTAGATGCGGATCGGGTAATAAGCTCTTTCGACATCGATACCCGGTCCCCTCATTCCATCATCACCAGTGCCAGACCCCGGCTCATAGATCTGACTCGAGGCTACAGCGGTTGAAGATTTGGTTGATGCATGACGCGAGTCGCACGCACGCAGAAGGGAAGAGCAGACGCGGTAATAAGATATTGGCAGGTCCCCCGAACGTATTGTCTCAGCGAACGGGTTGCCGATCTCCCACCATAGCAGCCACATGAATTGGTCCCGTCGTACGAGATCGCGCATTAAAGTAAGAATGGCCGGCGTACGACTTGGGGAGACTCACTGTACCCATGCTTCGTTACGGGTGCTGAGCAGAGAGGAAACACAGACCAGTCTCGGCTCCCAGGATCGACGTTTGGTGGCGGCGCGGAGTGAGACAAGCGCAGGCATTGTTACGCTCGAGGACAATAGCTGCTCAGCGTAGGTGTGCATCTCCAAAAACCTTGAAGCATCACCTTTCACGTGAACAACCTTTATTATCTCTTTCCCTTACCTCGTGCAAATGGCTGAGTCTTTGGACACACTTCCACATGCTCATTAAGATCGACATACCGAGGTCTTGGCTCATCGGCCACACACCAACTGCAGCAAAACGCGAGACATCAGGGCACGTCGAGAAAAGGTTCAAACTGCCCGCATGCCAATCTGTCCCAGTGCGGCCATGATTGGCCGCCCCCAAGGCCAGATCACGGCTCCAAATGAGGGGTCAAGCACAGCATCGCCGTGAACCAAGACCCCTGCCGCTCCCCCTGGTAGTCCCATGTAGTGTAACTTTATTCGAGCGTCAACACTGGCCCCTTGGCCATGTGCCAAGACTCTGAAAGCGGCATGCCTATGGGCCCTATGCTGAGGCGGGACCTCCCATAGGACAGGCACAGGGCCGCCATAAGGAACACGGGCGGATGGCAAACTTGTCTTGGGTTATGGGGGAGGCTAGCGGGCGGTGCACCCTACCACATGTAGAGATACCTGCCCATCTCAAGCTTGGCATGCTCTCCTGGTCACACAGGAGAGGGTCCTCATGAACATGTGCGCATGCCCCCCTCTTGAGCAAGGGCAACATAAAGCAACAACTTGGTCTCGCCTCTCTTCCCAATTGTGCCCAATGGCGTTGACCTTCTGACTGACTGTGTTGCTGTGTTGATTCGAACAACATTCTTGGATTTGGGCGTGACTTTTAAGGATTTCACTGCATACCTACCTCAGGGTCGCCTGCAGGCTGGTCACATCCTTTGTTGCTCCATTTCCAGAACGGCACGCGAACGACGTGCCCGCAACCCTATTCGCGATGGAGGACAAGAAAGTCGCCGCCGTCGAACAGTTCGACAAGGTTGCAAGTAATGGCAGTGTCTTGACGGCACCGCCCGAAACGAATGAGTTCACACACCTCAAGCTTCGACAATCTCTCTGGAAATGGCGTCGCATTGTCTTCTATTGCATGGGTATGACCTCTGCCATCCTCATGTACGGATATGACTATGTGATCGTTGGCACAGTCTCCGCCATGCCCAGTTTTCAGTCAGTTCATCCTTCGTGCCCAGTACCAACTGACCACAGCACCAAGCATGCTGACGAACAATGCAGAAAGGACTTTGGCTACCAGCTCGACGGTGAATGGATCCTTCCTTCTCTATGGCTCGGCCTCTGGAACTTTGCCTCACCGGGCTGCTCCATGATCGGTGCTCTCGCTGGCGGCCTCTTTCAAGACCGCTATGGTCGCCGCGGGTCCCTTGCCGTCGGCTCCTTCCTGTCGGCCATCGGCGTCGCTGTCTGCTTCGTCTCGTACCTATCGGGAGATATAGACACCCGACGCGGCCTCTTCCTCGCCGGCAAGGGATTCCAGGGCGGCGCCATCGGCATGGTCATGGCCACGACGCAGACGTACATGTCGGAGGTGCTGCCGCCGAACCTGCGCGGCCCACTGCTCGCCTTCTTCCCCATCTTCACGCTCCTCGGCCAGCTCGTCGGCGCTGGCGTCATCTACGCGTGTCTCGACCTAAGCAACGGCTACACCATTTGCTTCGCGACCCAGTGGCCCTTTTCCGCCCTGCCCATGATCATCGCCTTCTTCATCCCCGAGAGCCCGACTTACCTCATCCGCAAGGGTCAACACGACAAGGCCCTGAAGGCGCAGACGCGACTCGACGAGCCCGGCGCCGACACGGCCGCCGTGCTGGCCGTCATTCAAAAGAATATTGAGCACGAGAGGGAACAGGCGCAGGCGACGTATACTGACTCGTTCCGGAAGCCGAATCTCCGACGCACTCTGATCGTCATGTTTGCAAACTTGTTGCCGCAGCTCTTTGGCCTGACGCTGCTGTCCAAGTCGAGCTACTTCCTCCAGATCGTCGGTATGGATGACGACAAAAGTGTCATTCTGCTGATGCTCGGCATCGTCTGTGGTCTGATCACCAACATCGTCAGTATCTGGGTGCTCTCACGGGTAGGTAGGAGGAAGCTATTGCTCATCTCGTTGAGCGTTGCCTCCGTGCTGTGGGCGGGTATGGGTATCTGCGGCATCTGGTCTGGCGAAGTCGTCGTTGCGTAAGTCGAACCCCTTCTAACATTCGTTATCGTGCGTCGTGACCAGGCTGACCCAGCAACAGATATACTGCAGCGTCCATGATTGCGGTGGTGATCACCACGAGTTTGGGTGCCTGGCCCTGCTCCCACGTCGTCAGCGCCGAGACGTCGGCTCTGCATCTACGAGCCAAGGCCCAGGGCATCGGCTGGTTTACGTCGGGAGCTGGTAACTCTATCTTCGGCTTTGTGCTGCCGTACATCTTCAACCCCGATCAGGGCAACCTTCGGGCGAAGACAGGCTTCGTGTTTGCTGGCTTGTGTCTTCTCGCCGCTGGAGTTACATTCTTTGAGGTTCCAGAAATGAAAGGTCGCACCCCGGGTGAAATAGACCGCATGTTTGAGCTCGGGTTGTCTGCCAGACAGTTCAGGGCATGGCATAACCCAAGCGCAAACTTGGACGACGGCGAGGGCGAGAAGCAAGATGGGGTCCGGGATCCAGCAACACCTGTTTAACACTCGGCTACTCCAATGATAGGCACCATCTGAATTATGATGAATTCCATTCCCCTACGACGACGCATTCTTGATGCAACAGCCATATCTGAAACACCGCCACGTACCCTGACATGAAAGCCATCACCGTCGAATCTTCAGCAACTCCTGCCGCAAACCGGGCGACGTTACACTGACAACCCTTCCATCCTCAAACTTGAAATCAATCTCATCGATTGGCAATCCCGCAAATCTCAGTCCATCCTGCGCGATCCACGTCTCACACTGCTTGGCAAAGATCCCAGTTTTGTTCCTTGACGAATGGCCCTCAAAGTACACCAACCACCGGTCATCTATACCGACCGGATAAGCCCTCGCATCAACACTGGAGAGATCCTCCCGTCCAGGAAATTTCAGCCAAGCATCGAGGACGCTGCCATTGCCGACCATCCACTCCTCAATCTTGAGCCCTGGACCATCGTCCACGACTAGAGTCAGCGAGCCGGTTTCGGAGGCGTAGGTACCACCATAGGTAGCTTCCGCCTGGGATCGCGTGACCGATTCGAGAGTTGGAATGAGGGTGCGGATCACAATATCGAGGAGGTCCCTGACGGCGGTAAATGCCTCCTGGCCAGCGGTATTGATGGAGAGACCGACACCATAAGCAGGCAAGAAAGCAATGTGCGCGGCGTAAAACGGCAGGTTTCCGGTTTTGCTATAAGTCTCTATCGGGCGGCCGTCGGGTGTCAGGTCGCTGGGACGGTAGATCTCCCAAGGCATACCGACGGCTTCGGCAGGATTGGCAGTAAAGACGACTGGTTTGAGCCACATGGCAGTGTTGGCATGGGAGAGCTGCTCGTGGTTGAGGATGCTGCGGATGAAAGACTGCAAATCGTGTGGCGTTGAGAACATACCGCCGGTACTGTCGTAGTTAGCAAGTGGTCTAGTATACCACTCGAGGCCGCCGACGGGAATGATGCCGTTTTCGATAACGGGCACTCTGGTGCCTGTGTTTTTGAGTCTGAGGGGTGCGGCGATACGGTCATTCAGGGCATCGGCGTAGGAGGAGGACGTAATGTTCTCGACAGCAAAGCCGAGGATTATGTAGGCAAGATTGCTGTATGCAGCGTTGGTGCCTGGCTGCCAGGTAAGGTTCGAAAACTTGAGCCCATCAAAGAATTCTGCGCCAATCAGTATAGGTTACGTCAAATTGGCATGGCCTGCGGAAATAACTTGCGTCTACGAGTGCAAGGAGCTTCGCCAATCTGGATCGCATCACAAGTCGGCAGTCCTTCGGGGATGGGTATATTCGGGAATCCAAGCTGCGCCAGCATAAGAGGCGGGATCGTTGCGGAGATGTCATATACGAAGCCTAAGAAAATTAGTTTCATGGCTGATTCTTGTGCTGTGGGATGTTCTTACTGTCCTGGTTGACACCAGCGATCTGGCTTGCTAACATCCTCAATGTCGTGTCCTTATATTTGACGATGTTCTCCAGCTCTGGCACAAACTGCCAGATAGGCGAATCGAGATTGAGACCTTCCTCCAAAAGAAGAGACAAGACGGTAAAAACTTTCGTTACAGATCCTAAACGGTAAATGGTGTCTCCATTAACTGTATTGACGCCTGTATCGTCACGAAGCAGTGCTGTGTGGTGAAACTCGAAGAAAGTATCATCAGTTGTAGTGATCGCGATCGAGAAAGACGTTGTCGTGATGTTGAAGTCGTTTTGACAGGACTTGACGACATTGTCCAAACTTTTTTCGAGAGCTGTTGCTATTCCGTCGCTCGACCTGATCTTGAGGTTGGGCAGAACGGCACCAGTGGGAGGGCAATGGGCGGCAACCCACGTCAGCCACGATAGAGCTACCAATGCTATCGTGACCTTCATGTTGTTTGTGGAGAGAGGCAGACACTTGAATCCCTTCTACTCCAGATCGCGAAAGAGTTGGTCGTTTGGAAGGCTGAAAGGACGACTGCCAGAACAGTACTAAGGAGGTGAGACTTGCTTGCAGAAGTTGCAGAGGAGGATGCGGTTGCGGATGACTGATGGTAATCGATCTCTTCAGACCTGGACACTTATATATCTACCAAGTGACACTGAGTTTGTCAAATGTTCATCCTCCTTAAGGGCAGGTTTCTCAAGGACGCGCAAGCTTAGGCGAAACAGTCCGAGCCGTCCAACTACAATGGTCCCACACGACAGCACTTGGGCTTCGCAAATTCGGCGGCACTCACAGTGCCTAGGATTCTGGAAATCCTTCATATAGGATAGGGAGGCTTTATGGCCGAGCACTTATTCGTCGGCTCGGTCTTCGACGCGTCACATTTAGAGGCCCAAACACGCCTTTGTGGGTTTTCTGACCGAACTTGAAGGACCAGCGCCGCGTAGCCTTTACATTGTGCAGCATCAGCTTAAATCTCCGAAGGCTTTAAAAGGATTCGGTGGGGGAGGGGAATTCGTCTCAGGGCAAATCCGATAGGGGCTGTACAGCCCGTGTCTAGAGAGAGTGGAGACTTGTGAAATGCGAGCTGGCAAATGAGGGTAGGCCTGACGGTTTGCGAGGTTCGTCATCCTCGCAGCCGTGATCCTGCGAACAAACCTAACTCTTGAGATCATCGAGCCTATTCCCTCTAGAACCGCACCTCGCTTCATTTCAAGGCAGGGAGTTCAAGTGAGAAGTGGCGTGCAGTCCTCGGTTCGCGCTCTTAGCTTCCTCACATATCGCTGCCTTCTTCTCAATCGGCCTGCCTGGGTATTCAGGGCAGGCCGATGCAACAAGCAAGCCGCGTTCATCTTCATCAGGTTATACAAAAAAGACCGACGACACCCGAATGCAAGTGTCCCGACAGTCGTTCAGATCATCATCTCGTATTATTTCCTCCTGATGCATAGATTTACAACAGTCGGTGGAGGAAAACGCACTCATGGCTTCCACTGTTTTGCCTCTAGTAGCACAACAGTGGTCTGCAGGATATCCGCCACAGTTTCGCCTAGCGAAATGGCGTATTCACCACCTTGAATCACCCATTGCTTCGAGGCCTCATCAAACGACGCAAAGTCCTTGACTGAGACAAAAATCTCGGTTCTCTTCACCTCGCCAGGCTGAAGACGCACCTTCTGGAATCCAGCCAGAGCCTTGATCGGCGTGTCGGTCGAGGCCTGCACCCTGCCGGCGTAGACCTGCACCAGCGTGGCACCCTCGACCCTTCCAATGTTCTTCACATCAACTCTGACGGCATAGCTATCGTTATCATGCGACGTCTTGGCCACTTCCATCGCGCCATACTCAAAACTCGTATACGAGAGACCGTGGCCAAAAGGGAAGTTGACCTTGTCCTTCGTAAGGCGGTCAAAGTGGCGGTATCCCACAAAAATACCTTCTTCGTATGTCACCTTCAGCTGCCCATCGACGTACTCGCCGGGGAAGTTTCCATGCGCCGGCGCATCCTCGATCTTCTGGGGGAATGTCACAGGCAGACGGCCCTCGGGATTGACAGCACCAGTGAGCACGTCGGCGATCGAGTTGCCGCACTCCTGGCCTGGGAACCATGCTTGCACGAGTCCTCGCACCTGGTCCAGCCAGGGCATGGCCACGGCGACGCCTGTCGAGTTGACGACGACCGTGTTGCGATTCGCCGCGGTCACAGCAGCGATGAGTTCATTCTGCCCACGTGGCAGGTTGAAGGAATCTTGGTCACGGCCTTCAGTTTCCCACTGGGGATCGTGACCCGTGAAGACAATTGCCAGGTCGGCTGCCTGAGCGATTCTCACGGCTTCGGCCTGGAGGTCGGCGTCATGGACTGACTCGAGGGAGAAGCCGACGCGGACGCCGCTGCGGCCCTCGAGGATCTCGAGGCCAATCTTGCGAGGAGGGTCACTCCTGATACGGAGGCGGTGTTTCCTGCCGCCTTCGAAATGATGCCGGAACTCTTGCTCGGGGGCCGCCAGGAAAAGGGAGCCCATGGGGTCGCTTGAATTACCCGTCTGCTCCCAGATGAGCTGGTTATCGACATAAACCTGTGTCGGACCCAGGCCAGAGCAGGCGATGTAGTGTGAACCTGACTCAAGGGGCGTAAAGTCGGCAACGATCTCTAGGGCCCGCCACAGCGACTCTTGGGAACCGAGGGGCGAATACGCTGACAGGGTCTGGCCGTGACTCGTCTTTGAGGGTTCCGACCTGCCGTCTTCAAACAGCATACGCGTGAAGCCTGGTTGTCCATCGAGGCCGAAAACCGCGCCGCTGCTGCCGTCCTTGTTGATCGGTGCCAAGAGACGTTCGCGGTGGGCTCCTTGCGCAAAAGAGAACTCGACACCGTCACCGAGGGCGGCACGCAAGCCGTCCCAAGGCGTCACCTTGTAGTAGGCGTTGACAGCGGCGCTGCCACCTCCGTGCGCGAGGGCGTCCTTGGCAAAGCCGATGAGCGCGACTCTCTTGCCCTTAAGTTCCTCCTTTTTCAGAGGCAGAACGCCATCATTCTTCAGAAGCACCATCCCTCTAGCACCAGACTCTCGTATGATTGATCTCATCTTGGGCTTGTCTGTCGACACGCCCAGCTCTTGGGGGTCTGACTCGTCTTCAAATGCCTTGAGTTTGAACGCCCACTCCAAGACCGCCCTGACTCGGTCATCGATAACGTCTTCCGTCACCTGTCCCTTCGCCACTGCATCCTTCACGGCTTGCAGTTTTCGTATCCTCGGCGGTCCAGGCATTTCCAGGTCTAGGCCAGCATTAAGCGCCGCAGCCACGGAGTTTGTGCCGCCCCAGTCACTCATGACAAGGCCTTTCCATCCCCACTCGCCGCGCAGCACCGTCTTCAGCAGCCACTCGTGATTGTCGCAGTGTTGTCCGTTGACGTGATTATACGCAGTCATGACAGCCCAAGGCTTTGCTTCCCTGACGGCAATCTCGAAGGGTTTGAGGTAGATCTCCCTGAGCGTGCGCTCGCTGATGGTCTCGTCGACAGTGGTCCTCTTGGTCTCCTGTTCGTTGGCGACAAAATGCTTGATGGTGGCGCCAACACCGCGCTCCTGCAGGCCGAGAATGTACTGTGACGCCATTTTTCCAGCGAGAAAGGGGTCCTCGCTGAAAGACTCGAAGTTGCGGCCGCCAAGTGGATGGCGGTGGATGCAGACTGTCGGGCCGAGCAGGACATGAGCACGCTTGCCTCTGGCTTCAGCGGCGAGGGCGCGACCAGTCCGGCGCGCGATGAGGGGGTCGAAGGTCGCAGCGAGAGAGCAGCCAGCTGGGAAGCAGGCCGAGCGTATCAACTCATCCGTGGCCGCTGAACGGACGCCATTGGGTCCATCGACGGATTTGATGGACGGGATGCCTTTTGAGGGAATGTCTGCTGATTCGGAGAAGCTCTTGCCCGCAAGCAGTGTAATCTGGTATGCAAGTCAGTGATTCACTCTCTACTGATAGCCCCGTATGAAAGGCTATGAGACTGGATGACCAACCTTCTCGTCGATCGTCAGGGTCGCGAGGACAGTCTCAACGTCCAGCTGCGAAATATAGCGGCCCATCTCGACAGCTGAAAGACGATGCGCACAACAATGACGATGCGACAGCTGTTGGTGGTGAGCGTGGAACGATCAAGCAAACAGATGATGATCTTGTTCGCTCTTCATCTCCCCTCATATCATCGCTCAAAGGGCCACGAAGACCCTTAAGACATCTAACATTGTGGATGTTCCTTCCGAAGATGGTGGCCGTTCCGGCGCAAACCGTTCTGGATTTCAGCGAGAATAGTAAGGTTGAAAATAGGCTGGAAGCGCCCCGGGTGTCGTGCAGAGGATTCTGAACCCCCCTCGGATCTCGCTTCCCGTAGTGGGTGTGCACCAAATTCTCCGCGCAACGACCCCTAAATCTGACCCACGAGCACTCCAGGAACACAAGCGACCACTGGTAATAACGTCCGACCTATCAAATTCGGTTGGATCCTAGCTGTTCCGCAAATGTTCTGCATCTACCGTTCCGCAGTTTTGAGTTTGGATATATCATCTCCGACAAGCCCCTCATTGGATCAAATGGTATGGCGATCAAGATCTACGGTCTGGGGCTCATGGTCATGTGGCTTATAGATGAATGAACCTTGCCGTCGAGCCGCGAAGCCTTGTTTACAGAGAGGACGAGTCACATTCGGTCTGGCATGCATCTAGTGCTTAAGCTGCATTGCAAAGGGTTCATTGTCCATCATTAATATAATTTTGAGACGATACTACATGTGAAGCATCGGGCAAAGCTGACGATAGGCTTGGTCAGCCCCCCCGAACTCTGCCGCTATTGAACCTTCAAAACGTTGAGCTCTATCACACTTCGTGCTTCACTCAAGCCACGGATTCCACGTGCACATGTGACAACCATCCGTCCTTGCTGGTGGCCCAGGCAGCTTGCCGGATACAGGGCCTCGGTAAGGGCAAATGGCGAGACAGGGCTTTTGAGATTCCCCTCGCTGATGGCTTCAAAACAATTGTTTGTCCGTAGATTTCGCGAGGTCCTATCCCTTTAGGCCCGAGAACGGTCTCGTGAACTTTGGAGCCAAGGAGCCAGCTAAACCGCCTACTTGAAGACTTTTGCTGATATAGCGCGATCAAGCGACATCACATAGCTGGCCTGGAAGTTCAAATCTGACATTCTATCTTGACGTTCTCCATGGAGGGACATCCTGGGCCATTGTATACGGGCCTCAAAATAGAATCATATCACGGCTGTCCCAGTTCAATCTAAACAAAATCAAAGGCACCTCTGCTGCATAGCTTGTGGCTCACGAAGCTGCTGTGCTGACGGGGACATGACTCATTCGCTTCTTGCACGAAATGACTGGCGCAACTCTCGGTGTAGTTATCTTTTGACTTGTGTGAAGTTTTGAAGCTCGATCCAGCGATAAAGGACTGTCGATAGGCGGGGTAAGGTTCTCGATAACGATGCATGTTAACCTTGAACATCACCGCAATGTTCTATGAGCTGTTCGATGTGGTTCCGTCCATGGCAGAGACTTGAAATGATGAGATGCTGTCTTTCTCCTACTCATTAAGATGGCTTGCATCGTTGGATTGATCAAGATTGCACGACATCAGTACAGGTTCAAGCAGGAAGAGGCCATCCTCCATGGAAGATAATGTAATACTGATACTGTGGCTCAGAGTCCAACTACAGTCATGATAGGAAGCAAATCTTTCATCGTCCTACCACTTTCTTGGGTTTAACTCCTCTTTTTGATAGGTTTAGATAGTTGTATAGTTTTCCTAATCAATTTTGCAGCCGCAATTTGCCGGAGATGTGCAGATGCGAAGCCTTAGGCTTTTGATGTCGGGTTGCGTAACAGCATGACGAGCAATCCAGCCAGACTTAAGAAGTCCGATCCGGCAGGTCTTTCTCAACAAGATAGAAGATGCGAACTCCAAAGTCAAAGTACGGGGAGAAATCAGGCTACCATGTGGAGAATAAATGGATATAATTCAGAAATCCACTGTGGTCCTGTCAACATTGCCAGCTTCGCTGTTCAGTTGGCATCTCATTCGCGAGATTGGATCGTTATCCTACTTTAAACAATCTGAAGTTTACGCGACTCATTGACTCTCCTTTCCGTATCTAGGTACATGAAGCTCTCCATAAAACCCACTGTTATCACGTCAATTATTTCCATGGCGGTAAGCATCATCGGAAAAGATCGGACTTGGCGATATGTAGCAGAGGGGAAAAGAGCCACCGTGGAGTAAGGGTTGCCCGTAATACGAAACATTTGATGCCTCACGACGAAGACAAAGCTTGTTGCTCGAGAGAGGGGAGGCTAATCCATTGATTGATTGGACACAAGGACC
Source organism: Verticillium nonalfalfae (assembly GCF_003724135.2). Lineage (NCBI taxonomy): Eukaryota > Fungi > Ascomycota > Sordariomycetes > Glomerellales > Plectosphaerellaceae > Verticillium > Verticillium nonalfalfae. The sequence goes on from NW_021167230.1 coordinate 394,730, forward strand.
ATAAAAAAGAGAATAGTTATGTCCTCGGCATTAGAGCTCCGCGCAACCACCCGTAGATCTTTCGTCTTGGTATCGCACTACGGTGGTTTTTCTGTTCTCCGTTCATAGATCAGGCGTACGTCACGTCTTTAACTCGGAGGCCAAGTCAAACATAAATGGGAGGTGGTATTGCAGGTTGAGAGTCAGTCATGCCCGACTCCTCCACACCCACTGCCTGCCGCGATGGTATCATCCCACCTGAAGTCTCAACCGCCTCTTGGCTAGGTGTCATGAGGCGCTCACAATTGGTCGATCTTGATACTTCTATCCACGGTTGCAAGTCAAGATGACGGCGGGGTTGGTGCTCTGGTTGGCACTTGGCAATGGATTGGCTTTGATGATCTGGGGTATGTTGCCTTGGCACACCACTCTCCACTGCTTGGCAATTCGGTGAGACACGACGGGTATAGACAAGATGACGTCGAATATCTTAAGACCGCCTACAAATCGATTGAGTCCCGCGCAAATTTTCACTGGCCAGGTGACCTTGGGCACCCAGACCTCATCTTCCGTTCTTCTTTTGCTATTCGGCACGACTTGTCATCGATATGTCCGACAACAAGGAGGCTCAGCCTCCGCATATTGGTGGAGAGGCCGCTGCCCAACCGACACCCGGGACTCAAACCCATAGCACAGAGCATCTTGAGAGTATCCCGTCACACACCGTCACGCAACAGGAGCAGGAGAAAGCAGATGCGTGTCTCGATATCAATCATGTGGCTAATCTCGGCCTTGAGAACTGGGAAGACCTTGAGAAAAAGGTTGTCCGCAGATTGGATATGACCATGCTGCCTCAGCTTTGGATTCTCTACATGTTCAACTATCTCAATAGGGTCAATATTGCACAGGCTCGACTGAACACCTTTGATGAGGACCTTGGCCTGGAGGATGGAGATTACCAAGTAGGTCAGATCTGAAAGAATTCACGACGATTAAACTGATAATTCCCAGACGGCCGTGGCTATCCTAACAGTGGGATACATGTTAGCTCAGCTGCCATCCAACATGTTGATCACCCGTGTTCGCCCGGCTGTTTACCTTCCCACCGCCGCCATGTTGTGGTCTGCCATTTCTGCTGCAACGGCAGGGTGCACCAGCGCTGGGGGCCTTCTAGGTGTCCAGTTTGTTCTCGGAATCATTGAGGCACCTCTGTTCCCAGGTGTAAGTCTTCCCAGGACTTGGCACCGTCAACCTCTCCGCTGATACATTGATTTAGGCCGTGTTCCTCATGTCTTGCTGGTACACTCGTCGAGAATTGGCCCTACGTACCGCTCTGCTGTACTCTGGGTTAGTCCTCGCGCAGGCCTTCTCCGGCCTCATTGCCGCAGGTGTCTTCGCAGGACTAGACGGTGCCATGAACCTCGCCGGATGGCAGTGGCTTTTCATCCTCGAAGGTGCCGCCAGCGCCTTCTTTGCCTTGACAGCGTTCTTTATTCTCCCGAACTACCCACAGTCTGAGAATGGCAGCGCCATGTGGTCGATGACTTCGGATATGCGCAAGGTCGCCGTCGCTCGCATCCTTGACGACCGTGTTGAAAAGTCAGAAGGCTTGAGCGTCTGGCACGGCCTCAAACTCGCCGTAACAGATGTCAAGTGTTACATCTTCATCTTCATGAACATCTTCATCACCTCGTCGTACGGATTTAATAACTTTTTCCCCACCATGGTCAGGGGCTTCAACCTCGGTTCTGACAACGTCTCACTGCTCTTGACCGCTCCTCCTTACGTCTGGGGCACGATAGTCTCGTTCCTTGTTGCATGGAACTCGGACCGGAAGCGCGAACGTGGCTTCCACATCATGGCCAACCTCTGCTGTTCTATCACTGGCTTTATCATCACTGTCGCCACGGTCAACACGGCAGCGCGGTATACGGCAGCCTTTCTCTACACGTCTGGCAGCTTTTCCGCAAACGCCCTGGTCTACACGTGGGCTGTGTCCTCGCTTGGGCAGACACCAGAAAAGCGGGCGGCGGGTGGTGCGATTGTCAACATCTGCGGACATATCGGCAACGTCATTTCTCCGTACTTCTTCCCTGACAGAGATGCACCGCGCTTCACCATGGCCATGATCTTACAAATCGTATTTGCGTCGCTCGCTCTGACGATGGCTGGCGTTTCCAAGATGTACCTGAGGAAGCAGAACAGCAAGCTGCGCGAGTCGGCCGAGAGGCTTGGCAGGGCTTACAACCCTTTCACCACGTAGTTGCATCAACATTCACAAGATTTAACGGAAGCCAAAATAAACATGGCTGCCGAATACTAGAGGCTTACGGCAGCATGACGCTTTACAAAACCTTCAAAAGCTCCAGCGCCAGGCAATGTACCATCCGTCTTCGTTTATGATGTCAGTACTCTGCGCCATGGAAGCGTAATGTGGCACGCAAGGAATCATGGGTTTCGTAGATTAGGAAGGGCAAGCCCCCTTTGAACTCTGTCAACGTCAAGATGATATTGAGCCTTCTCCCCACTAGTCATAGAATGTATTCAAAGTATGTACATGAAACACTGGCCCTTGAGGTCGTGGCTGTGCAAACCCTCTACATCTTGTTGTCCAGTATTCATCCAAGACAGCCATCATCCCGGCTAGGCCCCGATCCTCTGAATCAAAAACTGCGGCGCCGGCCCAGCAGCGTCGCCCGCATACCCGAAATGCGCCGGTCCAACCATCAGCGACCCACGACAGACCATGTCACCAGCCCGGCAGAAGACCCTCGTCCTCTCGACCGGGAACCCCGGCACGCGGCCCCCGCTCTGCGCGTTGCGCGTGTACCCGAACAGAACGACGCCCTGTACCTGGCTCTTCGTCCGCTGTGACGCGCCGCCCAGCGCACCGGCCATGACGGCCGACCCCTGGCTGTAGCCGCCCGTGACGACGCGGGCGGACGGGCACTTGGAGGCCGCGAGGTCGAGCAGGCGGCGGGCCTCGGCGATGGCGGCGCCGGATGCACCGGCAGGCTGGAGGTTCGAGAGGAGGTCTGCGCGGTAGGCGCCGCCGACGCCCTGGACCCAGACGGTGTTGCGGTATTTGGCTTCCAGGACGCGGGCCACGGCGGGGCCAGCGGATGTGCCCTTGTTCTCCTTGTTAGCTCTTCTCGTGATGACCATGTAGCAAAAAGGCTGCGGTTTTTGTGGAGCTCACCATGTTTCCGGGCTCGCCGGTAGCGCGGGCATAGATGAAGATCACGCGGGGGCAAGCGGCGGAGGAGCCGCGCTCGAGGTCATTTCGGCTGGAGAACTGGCGGGCCTCGAGCGCACGAGGTTGCTCATCGCTGACCGGAAGGGCCGAAGCCAGGGCCGTGAATAGCGACAAGAGTGTGTAGAACTTCATTTTGAGGTTTAAATCTTCAAAAACGAGCCGAAATGGACAGGACTGAGCTCAGAGAGGCTAGCAACTGGGTATATGGCGCCTGGCCAAAGATTACCGTAGAATGAACGTATGAAGAGACTGAGCCTCTGAAACCTAGTGATCCTCTCAGGTCGAGGCCGTCCAGGCCATCATACTTATGTCCCCACGACAACGCGAAAAGCAAACACGAACAGGTGCCCAACGCTCGAGATCCGAGCGCAGCTACCATGACGCTGTCACATATCTTGACAGACTTGACAGACGTTGAAATCAATCGAGAGGAGACATGGGAAAAGCAAGGACGACTCCGACGCGCGCACGCGAATCGGGCTATGTGCCCCATCAACAAATTGGGTCATCTGTAGGGCACGGTCAATCAAATTGACTTGCTCGCCGTCAGAGGGGCCTGGATCCTCTCCAGGCTTGTCTCTTCCTGCTCTTCAGCCTCCTCCACCGCGTCTGACAGTACTTCATTATACAGAAGCCGCAATAAAGACGCGAGTCAGTCTGGTCTCTTTCGAGAAATACCACACCAAAGATGGGATGGCAGGTTTCGTGTCACATGATTCGCGACTGGCTAGATCGATGGAAGAGACCGATCGACTACGTCCGTGCTGCTGCAGAACGTCACTTTGGGATGCCAACGTGCGCACGGTTCGCTGCAACACAAGGTGCTGCGTTTCAGGTATCAGGACATGGCTCCCGACGTGGATGAAGTTGCGAGAGTTTCTTTTGGAGAGCGGCGCATTGCCGGATTCGGGCGTGTCGATGGCGACGTGCTGCATCCAGTGATGCTGACGGGTGTCGCCCGGCATCTTCGGATCCCCGTGCAAAGCAGCACCCACGGGCCGTGTGGTTTACGCTCAGGACGTCAGGAGTTCATCCCAGCCCCCATGGCCACGACCGCGTCTCGATCAAAACAGTCTTCTTTGGGTATTCACGCTTTTCAGTCCTAACTTCGTACACACACACACGTTGAACACGGCAATCAACACACTTTTGCCACACATGGATCCGCATCCCACGCTCCTTACTCCAATCCACCAAACACAGAAGGAAAGTCGTAATCAGTATACGCATTTAGCTGCAGATCGAATGGATCCAGCGGCATCATGATGTCTGGGTCTTCAAAAGGCACAGCCAAGCCCGCGGCGTTGGCCTGGTGCGTCGGCACGACGTGAACTGACCCGTAGTGCATGCTGCCGTCGTCCTGCGGGGTGTAGGTGCCGGCAAACGGCGTGCCGTACACCTGGGGCGGTGGCGGCATATTGGGCGTGTTCAATGGGTGCCAGTTGGCGGCACTCGTTTGTGAAGGTGTCTGCTGCTGCTGCTGCTGGGGCGGCGGCGGCGGCGGCAGCGGCTGTTGAGGCGGCGGAAGCTCTGCATCGAATGACGGCGTCGGAGCCGCAGCACGAGACTCGGGCGAGGTCGAATCGACAGGGTCGTCGGCCGGATCGATCTTATCGGGGGCGAAGACATACTTTGAGTGGAAGTGAACCTGTCGATCGTTGGGGCCGCTGGGGCTGGGCAGACTGTTAGAAGACGCCTACTCGTGGATGGGGAGAGGAACTCACGGTGAGACTGACGGGCGGCTGCGCAAGCCCAACGTCGGCACAAGTCTCTGTATGTCGGCAATCTATGATAGTCAGCCAGGACCCCCTTGCAGCAGTCAGACAGCAGTCCACTTACGCAAGGCCGGAGCCAGGTATATGTCTCCTGGATGCGCCTCGCCATGCACAGCGCCTCCATCAGCTTGCCTTTGATGCTCACAAGGCTGTGCTCGCCATGCTCCGGCAGCAGCCAGTACGCATGCTCCACGACCTTGACGCATTGATATAGCGTGATGGTGAGCGTCGGGCTGTCGATCAGACGGTGGGCGTCAAGGTGGTACACCTGCGACCACATGTCACAGAGCTTGACGGCGCTTTCAATGCATGTTTGTTGGCAGTAGGCGATGTACTCCTGCGATGTGGCAGCCATGGCCTCCGGCGAGACCGTCTCCTTCATCCCCGGCACGAGGAACCGGTGCAGGTCGCACCGACACAGAATGAGGGTTGAGTGCAGGATGATGTAGGCTGTCGAGTCGCGCGAGTGGCACATGAACATGAGCCTACTTGGTGTGAGTTGCAACTCGTCGGGGAGGCTCTCTCTGAAGGTTTGCAGCTCGCGGTCGAGGGACAGGAGCTCGTCTTTGGTGTTGGAAGGGCTGGTGCCACTTCGAATGACTCGTTTCGTATATCTGCGCAAGTCAGTCATGTGCAGCGCCACATAAAAGATGGATAGGGCTGCTCACCTGAGGATCCTATCCCGTAGGTCCATCAACCTCATGCGATACGCGATAGCATCCATGTCGGCACCGGAGCTGTCTCCCTTCTCGTGCAAGTACTGCGACCTCGACGCAAGTCCTCGCTGGAAGTAGTAGTCGTTGCTCGGCAGCCGGATGTGCAGCCGGTGTGTCGGGCACACGGCCAAGTCTTCGATGCCACTCGAGAAGATCTTATCGAGAAAATAGATCCCCCACATCAGACGTCGCAGACACTCTCGCCGTACGGGCTCGACAGATGGTCGCTCATAATTGAGCCGCTTGGTGAAGGCCATGCGCGCCGCGACGGACAGCAACGTCCAGACGTCCTCGGTGAACTGCGACGTGAAGCCAAACCTGATGTACAGCACCATGGTCTGCAGCTCGGCGACGGTCGTCGTCCCCAGGTTCGTCAGCATGCCCTTGCGCACCTCCCGCATCCAGGCATGGGGCACTGAGTCGTCATCCTCCTGCGCCGGTCCTATGAGCCGTAGACCCGCAGCGCAGACGGCCTTGAGCAGCTCGTTGTCGACCTTGCCTTGGTTCCAGTCCGCCATCAGCGAGGCCTTGTGCAGGAATGGGCAGTCTACGAGGTCCGTCTTTTCAAAGTAGGCATCCAGGCACTGACGAATGATGTCCTTTCTGTCGAGGTCGAAGACTCTCGGCCGGTCGAGCAGGGCCTCATAGCGCACCGCCTCACTCGTGAAGCTGCCACGGCTTCCCGGCGTTGGGACGGAGCGTCCATCGGTGACGGCGCTAGGACTGGTCACAAGTCCGGCTGGATGTCTCGTAACAGCCGACGCCGATGCCGATGCCGACGACAACGTGTGCCCGTGTCCAATGGGCAGGCTACGGCCCTGGTCGGCGTCGCCATAGATGCACTGTAGGTTGTTGGAAGCACAGCGAGAGCAAGGCTGGACGCCGGAGCACTTGGCCTTGTGCGAGCGACAGGGGACGCACGCGCGGCGTATACGACGGCGCTTGGTACCGGCCTGGGTGAGCTCTTCCTGGGGCAGGTCCTCATCAAGGTCCTCGAGTTCAGCGCTAGCTCCGCCGGCGTACGAGCAGGGTAGGTCGAGACGCTCGCAGCGTAGGCAGCCAGACTGTCGGCGATCACATTTCACCTAAGAGAGAAAGAGCGCGCGCGCGACGGTCAGCAGGTGGTGAGCAGCATGGGACGAACCACGACCATCGCCAGTGCAAGCCACACCATGTGTACACGAGACAACACAAGCCCAAGACAAGGGCAGGCCGAGACAAGGGCAAGCCGAGGACGGCAGGCGGAAGTCGGAGTTCGGTGGAGAGCAACAGGAAAAGGAGCTTACCTTCCGGGCCCGACATTGGCGGCAGGCGAGCGGAGGCTCGGCGGGTGAATGCTGGGGCGGGACGAGATCCGGGGGCATGCGGCCGCTGCCTGTAGAGGAGGGGGTTGTTGAAGCCTGCTGCGGCAGCGAGGGCTGGGTCGAGGCCATGGCTAGGCGAGGGCGTCAGCTTGGACATGCGGCGCGTGTGCCTCGTGGAACCTCAATGAAAGGTTGGCGCGCTCACGGCTGTGCGTGTGGGTTTGTCCAGGAGTGTGGGGAGAGATGGGGGACGTGACGATCGGTTGCATGATCTGATCTCGGAGAGTGGTGCGATGGGTGCATTCGGCTGAATGAGGAGGTCTGAATTGTTGTGATGTGGAGGTTGGAACGAGACGATCCGAGGATGTCGGGAGCCGTGCGATGGTCTCGATTAACACTGCTCTAGCACACAGAATTCCGCTTTTGTACAGTGCGAGTGGCTCCGATCCGACCGTTCCGAGGCCGAGTTCCGTTTCCAATCCCCTCCGTCGTTACACAGACTCCGTTTGACACGGCTGCGGTTCTGCTGGAGCCGCAGCCGGAGAGAGAGCAAGAGACACCACAATGCGACATGACCCCCTCCAGCCTCATTCCCCTCTTCTAAGCCCCCAGAGCACGAGGCTGAGCCACTCGATGCTCCGGAGCCAGGGTGTCAATGACAAGGGCCTCGCATCTTGATGCTGGGGTTTAGGTACATGCCAAATACTGAGACACACTACCCCTGGAGCATTGAACAAACCAGCGAAGCAACTTGACGAGGGCGTACCGAATAAGATCTGCATCTATTGCTTGATGAGCCTACCTTATCCATCTAATTTCACTCCCCATGCTGAGTCCTCGAAGACATAAAGACGCTCCATCGGCTCTGCTTCACTTGGCATCCGCTTCAACAGAGTGGCCGTACGTACTGGACTGGCCACCTAGGTGCCCATGCCATGATACGTAAGGTAGTCTTTGTCCTTGCGAGGTGCGACAACGAACACCACAGATCGCAATGTCCGCCATCCGGCCACATGGGCCTCGCTCCCTCCGTCACATGTCCTACACCGATGCAATTCGCGGTGCAGAAATTTACAATTTCTACCAGAACTGCGTGCTTGAGCAGACCACAGAAACTGACACCGTGCTAGCCATCAAAGTCAAGCCGCTCGGTGCCTTGGACCCCTCAGAAGCCAACATGATGCAGTATACTGCAAGAAACGGCATCCTGGCTCCGAACGTCCGTGGCGTCTATGACATTGTGACAGCAAAGCCCATTGCCCGGGTGCTTGTAAGCGAACGGGTTCCCGGTGCGCCTTTGGCTGATGTCTGGCTGGACATGAACGATGCTGAGAAACCCAACGTCGAAGACCATCTCCGCACGCAACTTGCTCGCATGCGCGCCTGTACGCAACTGTTTGTTGGGCGAATTGGGCGCCAGCATACACGCAATGTTTTTGATCGCCTGCATCAGACAAGCTGTGGGCCGTTTGCCGACGAAAAGGCATTTGACAAGTGGTGTTTAGCCCGTCTCGCCGGCGGCCCTTTCGTTCGCTGGAAATGGCGGCGTTTCTTGGAGCGAGAACGACGTGATTCTCCTGTTTTTTTGGTACTGGCACGCGGCGATCTAACACCACGAAATATCCTGGTGCAGGGTGGCATAATCACGCGCATCGTGGACTGGGAAAGAAGCGGATTTTCCCCCTGAGTACGCCGAATATGCGTTCGCTATAACACTGTTTCCTTCACACGAGTAAAGGTGGATTTCAGTTTTGCAGGATATCTTACAACCCTGTTCAAAGTCGAGACTCGAATTCACGCGGTTAGTGGAGGATAGAGGCGGCTTCTGATCAAGCCCCCACCCCCATGAACCCTCCATGATCCGCACCGGCCGGTGGACAGTCACTGAGGCATGCAGAAAAGCCAGGGAATCTCTCTGTCATTCAAGTACATACAGGGAACCACTATGTACTCCACAACATTAGGTAGCCAGCGCAGCTTCCCCATTATCATCATCCGAGCAGTGCAAGCCTGCCCCCTTTTCTCATCCGACTATCCCGTGATCCCAGATCGCGTGTGTCTTTCTCTCTCTCCGCCAAATATGCCCCTCAGGCTCTCATCTCAAACAAATTGCGAAATCATGAATGTTGCTACGCCAGCCCCCTGTCGGCTTAAGCGGTAGAGGCGTCAAACTGCAGGGCAGTCGAAGCCTGGCCGGCCGCCTCCTTGTCGGCGTTGATGTTGTTCTGCAGCTTCTTCTCCTCCTCCTCGAGCTTGGCGGCGACGTCCTGGCCCTGCGCGGCCTGCGCCTGCAGCTTGAGCTTGGTGGCCGTGAGCTTGAGGATCTTGTTCTTGGTCTTGCCGTTGGCGAGGGCCTGGGCCTCGTCGCCCGTGGCAGCCTCGATGGCCGGGTTGAAGGCCTCCTTCTCGGCCTGGTTGCAGATCTGGTTGACGCTGTTGAGGAAGTCGAGATCCGCCTTGGCAACGGTCGAGAGGTCGGCGGGCAGGCCGGCGAGGGCGTCGAGGGCCTCCTGCTCGCCGTTGCCGGCGACGCCACCGCTGATGGAGATGGCGTCGTAGGTGGTCGTCGAGAAGACGGTAGCCTGGCGCCTGGCGAGGGGGCTGGCGGCGGCGAGGGCAGCGAAGCCGACGGTGATCATGGAGAACTTCATGTTGACGGTGGGTTGGGTGGTTGTTGTTTGGGGTTTAAGAGATTTGGCTTGGTAGGCTGATGAGCGAGAGAAGACTGAAATGCTTCAAGGATAGGTTTGTTTTGCAAAGGTGGATGAAAAAGAGAGTCGCTGACCCGAATAAAGAGAATGGTAAAAGTAGTACTTTGAAGAGATTCGAGCAGCACAGCTGTCAAGGAATGGAAGTTGAAGTGAGAAGATGATGGTGGTGAGGATGGAGAGACAAGAACAACACTTGATGGGAGGCATTCACCAAGTCTTAAATATCCAGACGATCCGGTCGATCCTCATAACTGTACCTTGAGCCTTGAATAGCAATGCCTCACCTCCATCACGCAATCCATGTCAATGTCACGCTCATCGGACGACAGGCCTGGCGGGACTTCACACAATCTTCCTCTGGCGTCCGAGAGCCTCACCCTGACGTTGCAGCAGCGCCTGGCACTACACCACGTTGAGCTTCAGCAGCGAGACGATGTCCCCATTTGGGGTTGACAGACTCCAGGCCCATGCGGCTCTTGGAGACCCTGGCCAGGAGGGGGCCCACCATCAAACGGTGCGTTGGGTGCTGAGACGAGGTCGAGTCCAAAAACAGGTAGCGAGCTTCGATCTCCCGGCCGAGATGGGCGGCTTTCTACTCCTCGCCCGATTCGGCGAGGCCGTTGAATGGTGGACTTTTACAGGTTGCTAGGGCCAGCCTCCTGGGGGTTTCATGATGTGAAGGCAGATCAGACGGATCAGAAGCAGGCCGGGTGGTGTCTCGTCGCAAAATAGCTCGCTAACCCCTGCCAGGAAAGGTCTGCTGGCATACTGCGACGTTAGGATCTGGGTCGATGAGATGCGGGCACATCAGACGGATGGCTCGCAGGCCGAGCGGGTTTATGCGATGAGCCAAAGGTCGAATTGATGGTGCGGCACATCATGGAAATCAATAATGATCTGGTGATCGCAAAGTCGATCGACCATGGAGTGAGTGGGTTTGGATCGCAGTGAAGGAACACTGTCGATGCACACACAGCACCATCACCACTGTTCGTTTCACAAGACGCCCCAACGACATACCTATGTAGGTACCTTCAGCACGCTACTTCAGTGCGAGGGATGTTATCTCGGGATCAAATCCGGCCAAGCTTTGCCAACATTAGCGCCCGCTGCTCACTCTAAACCCTCCGGTTCTTGGGACAGATGACGGACACGGGCGGAGAGCCGAAATTGACAAAAGGCCGCCCATCATCAGAATACAGAGAGCCTCCTGTTGTTTCACTACCCCCGACATTGGCCCAGCCCCCAGCCAAAACATGAGCATACCCAACCTCTCTCCACCTGGAAAAGACCCTCCTCCTGACCCCGTCTCCTCCCCCCTCAGCCCCTGAAGCCTCTGCGACGCTTCACAATACAATGTGTGTCAACCCCGTTTGGATTTCGGGCTCGGGGCAATGGGCGCGCCGCGTGCTCGTCATGGGTCGGGGGCTCAACACCAGTTCCCATGTTGCCCTGCCAAAACACCAGCACGGCACTAAAAGCTGTTCTTGGCCCTGGTGAATTGAGTTTCTCAGATCACAGACGAACCAAATTGCTGGGCCATCGTCACATCACCTCGTCTCACCTGGTTAAAGCTGCCAGCTCGTCTTCGCCGTCCCACCAACAATACCACCCGACTGGATCGGCTTGATGTCCTTTAAGCGCCATGTCGAATAATCTCATTGGCATTCATCTCATCGTAGCTCATAATACAAAGTCGGTCTCATCCCAATTACAGTCCTCACAACACAAACGCGATAAGCCCCACGAGACCCCCCATGACCCCCATCACGATCCCTAGCTCTGCCCTCAGCGACCCAGCTCCTGAACACCCATTTTTGCCGTTCTTCGTTGAGCTGCCCCCGTTGCTGCTGCTACTGTCACTATCGCTGCTTCCGCCGCCACCATTACTCCCGCTCTTGCCCGATGCTCTCTTGCAAATTCCGTTGCTATCGCTCGTGGCCGACGGCGCTGACGGTGTTGTTGTCTTCTTCCCGCCTGAGAGCTTTTCCGCGCCAGATACGATAGTGATGGCCGTGAATGAACCTTCCCCTGTCGCAGTCGATGTTGCTTGGGCGTTGATGTCACACACGTCGCCATCGTCAGCGTCGCAAGTGAAAGTCTCCGATCTGGTCCGTCAGTAACGTCTTCCAATCCCGACTCAGGCCTTCGAAGCAGTTGAGCAAGAAGAGAACTTACCCGAATTGGATCTTGACAGTCTCGGGCCCCTGCGTCAGGGTCACGCCCCGAAAATCTCCGCAGCTGGACGGATACGGCGACTTGAACACCGATGTGCACGCGAGCAAATACTCAGTCGAGCTCTTCTCCGGGACTGCCGTGATGACGGACGCATAGATGTTATCACCGGCTCTAGTCGTGCGCGAAGGCAGCCAGACGGACGTCTTTGATGTGGCAGCTAAGGCCTCGCCCAGCACCGCCAACGTGGCCAAGATCTGTAGGGAAGGCGTCATGATCGGGTCTTGTTTGCAGTGAAGATATTGACAACCTAAGCATGCGTCATTCCGTCTCGGCGCCTCGGCGCGCATTCATATACTTCCAAATAGCCTTATATATACGCGTATGGCCTCAGTTTGTGGCGGAGGCCTCGCGCAAAGGGAAAGACACCGCCGTGTCCCTTGTTGAGAACTCAGCCCTGACGAGCAGCGGCACAGCACCTGCGGAGATTTGGTGGCGGTAGCTCATTGGTGGTGCGAATGCAGTGCATCTCGCCTGCATAGCCCCCTGGTCAATCCTGGGGGCTTTGACGGATGAAGAACAGCCATATACGTCAAGCTGGAGGTGGTCTGCCTAATCTGGTCTCAATTCGAGTGACAATGTCGTCAGTGCTGGCAACCCCAGCCTGATTGCGCGGAAATCTTGCTCGTAGCTGCGATGATCTCCTCGACACAACCTCTGACTGACAAGAACCTACCGTCATTTTCGACTACGGAATCTCGATGCAGGTGAGACTTTGCCGCTTCACAGATCCGCCATAATTTGGGCACAGAAAACTCACTGTTCGATCGCCGCCATGGCCGAAGTCGTCGGCCTCGTCGTCGGCCTCGTCGCTCTGGTGCCGCAATTGACGGCCGGCGTGAAGATGCTCCGCCAGATTCGCAACGCAGACGACCGCTTCCCTGTTGAAATAGACAGGCTTGCATGCGATCTCGAACTGCTGGTCACGTTCGTCGAGGCGCTGGAAGCCACGCCTGGCGTCACCGAGCCGGTTTTCAAGCGATGCTGCGAGTGCTGCACGCAGATTGCCCAAGGCCTTGACAAGGTCAGGGGCATGGTCTCTTTGGTGACGACGGGTAGCAAAAGCAAAAGAGTCATTAGGAAGATCACGGGCTTGCCGGGCTTGCGGACCGCCGTCGAGGCTCTGCAGCAGAATGTGACTAGAGCACAAATGACCATGATGATGTACGTCAAGTCCCGCAGCGGACGATCAACAGTGCGATCGCAACGCTGAAGAGGTTGTAGGACATCTCACTTGCCATTACTCGCCGGCATGAGCCGGCTTAGTCTTGCGCCAATGTTACCAACACCTGTGCCTTCGCCAGTCATTGAGGACTCACTGGTGTCCTCATCCACACAAACGCTGGACAAGATAACTACGCTGGACGCAGTGATGGGCCATGTAAACTTGGCGAATAGGCCTCAGCATCCGAGATGTGGCAGTGGCTCGACGAAGCATTGTCCTTGTTCCTGTCACCGAACGTCCAAGGTTTCTCGGCGCTATTGGGCGTTCGAGTACATCGCTTCCCCTACACCCTGTGACTATTCCAAGTGCCAGTCCACCGTCTACGGCGCCAGCTTTAGAGTCGCATTGACTCAAGTTGGCCTTCACTGGTCGGTCAATTTTCAAGCATACATCGCTCAGGAAGCAGGCAGCTTCACATTGCAACCAAGTCTTGTGCTGGAGAGAACTGTTCCGTACAATTCTCCAGGGTTTGATTTACTAAGAAGGTGTAGTAGATACGGTTCGGTGTCGCCCGAAGTTGCTCAGCAGCAGCTCCTCAAAATGGCACGAACCGATAGCTCGTTTAGAAATCACGTCAATCCATCAGGCTGGTCGTATCTTGAGGCTAGTAACATGTCACTACAAGTTACTAGATAGCTCTGCTGAACTATCAAAACAGGCTCTTTTGTATCTCGAATGGTCTCCGAGATTGCATGAACAACAAATCACCATGATTAAGTTTTTCTTCACGGAACTAAACATTACGAAAGGCTTATATTCTCCACGGTTAGTCTCGGATCGTCTCGGGGGCAGTTGTTGTCGTATGGCGGCTTGAAACCTGACGTTGATAACGTAGCTTGCTGCCGCGACTGGCCAACTTCAGCAGACACAATTCTCGTAGCAACTTGCTCAAGTGTCTGATCACCCTCGGCTTTGATCCCTCGGAGAGTCCCGCACCAGCCGCTCGATTTTGGCCTCGGCCGTCCTTAGTCAAGATTGGAGGGAAGCATGCAGGAGCTGATCCATTTTCCCTCGAGCATCTCGCCATTCTTTGCCGCCTGAGCCCCGGTGAGTCCCTATCGGTTTGATCGCAGCCCGATTCTGACGTGTTGTGCTATAGGCTTCGCCGAGATGACGCCCCTCCACGAGGCTGTCCTTCTCGGCGCGGACGGGCTTGTCGAGACAAGGACCTCTCGGTCACCCGCTGATGAACGGAACTTCCTTGGCCAGACGCCTTTGCATCTAGCTCTCTCGAGCACCAGACATATGTCAGCGCTCATAAGCTCGGGACATGATGTCAACGCCCTCGATCGGTTGGGCATGACTCCCCTCATGTATGCTGGCATTATGGGACTTGTCGACGCTGTCCTTTGGCTCCTCGACCGTGGAGCGGATGCTTCACTTCGGGATACCAAGCACAAAAAGCTTTTCATTGATTTTGCAGCTTCTCGCAACAACTGGGACGTTATCATGGCCGCTCTTTCAAAATTGGAAACACGGTCAGACAACGACACTGACTGGACCTGGGCGCGACACGCAACTATTCTGCGTCATGTGGAGTTTCCGGATCACACAAGGCTGCGCCTAGGTTTCAAAGACTTCCTCGCGAAGTGCGACACACCAAACTTCATCTTCGACCACAATGGCCGTCGCGGAAACACGTTGATGCACTTTGTGATCACTCCCGAAGAGGTGCAGACATTGCTAGATCAAGGTTTCACACGTGTAAACCAAGCAAACTCAGATGGCCATACCCCTTTCATGCGGTCATTGAGAAGGCACCGTGAGCTGCCCACAATTCTGCCGATCCTGAACGCCGGAACGGACGTTCACCACCGAGACAATAACGGCCACACGGCGCTCTGGTACGCCTTGTACATGGGTACATTCCAAATGGCCAATTGTAGCCATGACAACGGCTGGCGGACACTTCACCATCTTCTCCAGTGCGGCATCGATGCGCTTTCTCTGGACAATTGTGTATGCCCGTGTTCGTCAAACGGATGTTTTCCATCCAGCATTCTACACTGGTCATCGTTATATTATTCACAACCGACTGATGTCCCGTGGCCGCTATTTGAATGGCTCATCATTGTGTTGGAGTATCGTGGTTCGGAAGAAGCGAAGACGATTCTGCTGTCCTACATCAGGAGGGCCAAGCACGATGAGTTGGGCTTGACTCACCTCTGCTGCACAAGATTTCCGGGCAACCCCCCGATGGATGGTCATGTGCCGCCCCTGCCAAGCGACGATGTTGACGATATCCTCACTGAGGAGGAAGAGCTCATCGATCTAATGGAACAGGAAATGGAGGAAGCGAAGGCGTTGAAGTACGATCAACTCAGAAAAATATGGTTCACCCAAGTGAAAGAACGCCTTGATGCAGCTCGAGCAGACGAAGTCTGGGCAAAGCCTGGAAAGATAAAAGAGCAACCACCAGTATGTACAGGTCACGATTTAAGGGGGTTTCACAGCGATACTAACGCTGCAGAAGACCCGCTATCACTACCTCAACCCCATTGGGAAGCAGGTTGCTGCGTATAAAGGATGGATAGACTTTGAATTCGAGTGTCGTAAAAAGTACCTGGAAGACGATCCTATAGGAAACAGTTGGTACGATCAAAGGATCTCCCATCTTCGACATCTAGTCCAAGTCATGGGTGTGAAGCCTGAAGAAATGTCGGAGCATTGGTATGGGCTCCCTAACAAAGGTGCAGAAGAGCTGTTCTAGCTGGAGACGCCCTCAACATTCTTCTGATAGCCTTTCCTGTATAGGGCTGGCATGGGAGCACAGATTGGAGCGGCGCTCGCAGAACATCTCAAAGGGGAAAGGGGCGAGTTGATACGCGCCTTGAAGAAAGGGTATTGCGCAAGTTGAAGGGACGACGTGTCCAGATATCTACCGGCCAGCAAACCGAGGACCCTCTACAGAGCACCGCCAAGAAGTCTCACAATCCGCATCGCGGCCTTGACCTTCCACCCAACCTGCCTCTCCTCTGTCTCAAAGTCTTCCCTCGTCGTAAAGCTCGCATACTCCTGCAGCCAGGCCTGCTCCTCACCAAGCCTCCTCTTCAGGTCCTGATCTATTGTGACAACCAAAGCGCCCGCCTCGAGGTCATGTGTGTAGCTGCGGTTCGTATAATTGGAGCTGCCGATCGATGTGACGCAAGGTGTCTCTTCCCCAGGCAGCGTCACCCAGATGCCCTTGGCGTGGTAACTCCATCCGCCAGGCGTGCCGACGACGCCGCGCCGCCACTCCTTGAGCTTGATCGAGTCTTCCGTGCCAGCGGAGTGCACAGCGTGCGCAAACTGGCGCAGGTAGTACGTGTATGCGCCTGGCAAGAGACCAGCGACGCCAGGGGCATTGAAGAAGCCGTTGGCCTCCGGTGCGGCGGTGATGACGACGTTTTGCCCTTCGGAGCTATGGGCCGCAATGAGGGCGGCCTGAAGTGACCGGCTCGGGTTGAAGTAGCCGGCTGTGAACGTCCACGTTGTCTTCTCTTGGCGCATAAAGTTCAAAAGGGACCTGATAACCGGTTGGTCTGTCGACGCCCCTGGCTGGAGAAGTTGTGCCATTTGCGCCGTCATGTATACTCGCGTGTCCTTGCTCTCGTCATGGCTTGGTGTTTTCTTAGGCGATATAAGGCGGGCAAGCGTGGATGATGTTGTCTCGATAAACTTCTCCGGGCTGTCCAGGGGGGATGGCGCCGCATTGGTGACTGGCCACGCCAATTCGAACCCAGCTCGTTCCCTCGTGGGCTCGACAAGAAAGCTGAAGGATGACACGGTACGGTGTATGTCGTAAAAGTAATCAGTAACGGCTTTGGAGGAGAACAGGTGGTATCGGTCCTGGCGGTTCGTGAAGTAGTCGTTCGACAAATTGGCTCTAGGCAGCGTCAGCAAGCGGTTGTTGTACACCCGCTATATCAATAACACATACCCAGACAATATAATCTCGTCATCGACACCGTATAGCTTCATGTGCTGAAGTCCCCAACCCTCGTTGATCCGCCGAGGCATGAGCTTCTTTCGCCAGCCCGTCAGGTTGGGAGTATGGTACATTCGGATCTCGACCCTGTCAGGACCGAACTCGGTGACAAGGGGAGCCAGAAGCGAGGCGCATGACTGTTTGGGGGCCTCGCGCGTACCACGGAGGGCATCGGTGAGGATGTGCAGCTTGAGTTCGGGGTTCTTGCGCAGTGCCTCTTGTATCGTTGCGATCTGCCGTCGTTCAGCAAATCTTCAGCCGCAGGTTCGGGACAATTTCGTTTTTTCCTACCAGCTCTCTCTCTGTCTTGCCAATGTATAACGTCGACAGGAATATCCGGTTCTTCGCATTTCGTATCCTTCCCTGTCCAGTCTTCTGTTAGCCGTTGCGTCGAGGTTCCGGCAGCCACCTACGCACCTTGAGCGTCTCGTAGAAGTCAGCAGGCTCCCGAATGATCTCGATCTGCGAGCCATTGATGTCGAAGCTCGGCGCAAGCTCGTCCAGCTTGTTCATGAACGAAACAAGCGGTCCCCCGAACGGGCTGCTGGACACCGGTGCCGCAGCCGCAGGCGTCGAGTAGGCGCGTGTCTGTGGGCTCGCATACGAAGGCCTCGCCCTCACGACGGCAGCCCTCACCTGTGACGCGCACCGCGGAGTACTCCGGACAAACATGATGGCAAACAGTTGCTGACACTTAAAGGAAAGAAAGACGACAGTTGCCAATTCGGCAAACGCGACAACGGTGAGCCTCTTCTCCCCAACACTTCGCGGTTAGACATGGGTCCCTCACACACCCACCCCTGCCCTTTGGCCTTTGACCGTGGGGAAGGCCTCTGTAAAACGCGCCCGCTAATTGGCCCGAGCTGTCTTATGTAATCGTCCAGCACCCGGGCATCATCGCCAACCTCGACTTCGACCTTCAATTCCCGGACAAACCACCCTCCACCACGTATCGCACCCCCCTCCAACCCACCAACACGGTCAATTGACCCCCGCCGCCGCCATGTCGACCATCACCCGTACCGTGTCGAACCTCCGCAAGGTCGGCATCAAGGTGCGCCGCATCCCATCCCGACTTGTTCCCTCAGCGAACGACAACTGACGAGATGTGAAAATCACAGGACTACTTCCGACAGATGCTCTACATCGGCGACACCAAGGCCGGCCGCCTCGTCGGTACCGACCGCGCCGGCAACAAGTTCTACGAGGACATGGACGAGCTTCCCCGTACGTTGTGAACCACCTCCCCAGATCACCTAGCCCCGATCCGAACGCGACCGCAAGCGCATCACCCTCCCGCCCTATGCCGGCGAGAGCAGCAAGAGATCTGCTAGGGCCCAAGGGAGGAAGAGAGCCAGAGGAACCAAGAGAAGAACGCAAGGCAGAGGGACAGACGGCTGACACGGCACAGTTCGTACCCGCTGGGTCGACTACAAGAAGCACGACTACGACGCCGCCACCATTGAGCCCGGCTGGCACGCCTGGATGTCCTACATGATCGACAAGCCGCCCGCCGAGGACCCCCTCATCCGCGCTGGTCTACGCAAGTTCGAGAAGCCGCACCCGATTCCCAACTACACTGCCACGCGCGGCGCCTTTGTGACGTACAACACGTGAGTGGAACGCCGCCGCCGCTTCGAGTTGAGGCAGCATGAGTGAGTGATTGCTGACTGGTTGCAGGACGAAGCCTAAAGTGAGGACGTGGGAGCCCAAGGCCATTGCAAGGCAGTGAGCGGTTTTCTGGCGCAGAAAGGGTGTATATAAACATTCGTGGATACGGATGAATCGAATTCCTTTTGTTCTTCACCTTCGAAGCTACTCGCGATGGTGATGTGATTTCATAAGCGACTACTCAAAACAGCACAGTATATTGACAGCAGTTTGCGATATCCAAGGAGGGGCTACTGAAATATTCCTTCGAGAAAGCGCATCAACGAAGATGCAGTATGAACGACTTGACCACATGCGCTTCAGAATTGGCATAACGAGCAAAGAAATCGAATCATGGCAAGCGAGAAGAGAAACGGAAACGGCAAAGAAATGACCGCCAAAATGCAGCAGCTCTACAACCCGGAATAATGCGCAGCTCTAACGCTATGCGTCTAGCATTCGATGCGCCTGAAAATGCGTCCCACATTGGTCGGCAATTTGGTAGCAACACATCTAGACACGCGACTCGACCGCTGCTTTGATGGCTGCGCACCGTTAGGATCTCTCTGGTCGGACAATTGGGGGGTGGCTTACCGTCACAACTGGTCTTGGCGTCTCCGAAGAGCATACGGGTGCCCTCCATGTAGAACATGGGATTCGGCACATCAGCTGTATTCCTGTCAGTATGGAATACTCTACGTGTTTGACAAACTCACCATAACCACTGGCCATGCCGCGTTTCATCACAATGACCTGCTTGCTCTTCCAAGCCTGCAGGACAGGCATGCCCGCGATGGGGCTGCCCGGCTCCAGGGCAATTGGGTTGACGGTGTCATTGGCGCCAATGACGAGGACAACATCCGTCTCACCAAAATCGTCGTTGATCTCGTCCATCTCCAGCACAATATCGTACGGTACGCTCGCTTCAGCGAGCAAGACGTTGCATTGACCAGGCATTCGTCCTGCCACAGGGTGAATGGCGAAACGTACATTGATGCCCTTTTTGCGAAGCATTTCGGTGATCTCGCTGATGGCGTACTGAGCCTTGGCGACTGCCATTCCGTACCCAACTACAATGATGACGTTTTCGGCGTTGACAAGAGCCTCGGCCGTGTCGTCGACTGAGGTCTGCGTGATGGCGCCTTCAATCTTGTACTCGCTTGCAGGCGCTGAAGCAATACCACCGAAAAGCACATTGGTCAAAGATCGGTTCATGGCCACGCACATGATGTACGATAGAATGGAGCCTGAAACGCCAATCAACGCACCGACAGTCGTAAGCAGCGAGTTATCGAGCATGAATCCCTCGGCTACCAGAGCAAAGCCTGAATAGGCGTTCAGTACTGTAATGATGACTGGCATGTCAGCACCGCCAACTGCTGCTGTCGTCGTGTAGCCCTTGATGAACGATAGCAGAGTGTTAGCGCCAAGAGCTGCTGCCGCGATCATGGGAGATCCAGGCGCCATTGTTATGAAGGCACCCATGGTGGCGACGTTGGTGGCGAGCATGCCAGAGTTGAGAAGATGGCGTCCGGGAAGCATGAGAGGCTTGGACGACATCTTACCAGCTAGCTTCATGAAGGCCACAATAGACCCTGTGAAGGTGATACCACCGATAAGCACGCCGAGGTAACCAGTGACGAGATGAAGTGTGGAGATGTCGGCTTCGATATGGCCCATGATGCTGCCGATAGATGTCAGGACAGCTGCAAGGCCAACAACTGAATGAAGAGCGGCGACGGTCTGGGGGAGGCCGGTAGGCGTAATCCGCTTGCCAATCAAGAAGCCAGCAAGACCTCCAATAGCTGCCAGACCACCGAACTGGGCCAAGACGTCAGGCGAAAACCCAACAGCGTACAATGACGCCAGGATACCCGATCCCACACCGAGTATGCCCAGTATGTTGCCCATGCGAGCTGTTGCCTGGGAGGCAAGACAGGATAGCGAGCTGATGCACAAAACAGAGCTGACCATGTAGCCGGCCTGAACTAGACCTGCAGCTCCAGTTGCGGCAGCCGCGACAAAGCCACCGCCAAAGACAGCGGCAGGCACAGCATACAGCCAAGGATACTCGGGAGGATCTGTTGGTCGCTTGAACATGTCCAGCATTCGCTTCGTGATAACGAAGCCGCCCGAGATGTTGACGAAAGCTAGCAGGACAGACAGAGCACCAAACACCTGGGGGATGGTCTGTGGGAAGATGCCGCCGCCCAGCACGAAAAGGCCACCAACGCCAACCATGCCTGCGACCGGTGTCAGCCTTTGTCATTTGCGTAATAGAGACACACCTTACCTGATATGGCATTGGTGACACTCATCAGCGGCGAGTGCAGAGCCGGAGCCACGCCCCATACAACACGATAGCCGATAAGTGAGGCGAGCGAGAAGGTGAACAGGTTGCTCATGAAGAGTGGGCCTGTGACAGTACCAAGAGCCAGCGCAGTTCCCATGCCAGCAGTCACAGTAGCAACCTCTCTGGAAGTCTTCTGGAAGGGCGTCACTGCAACGATCTCGGCCTCCTTCGTGGGCGAGGCAGCTTGAGCCGGTGCTGGGGGAGGAGCCGGCCTGGGAGGTGGCGGTAAAACCTCTCCTTTCTGGGTGACAATCGCACCGCGAACAACTTCATCAGAAAGATCGATTCCAAATTCCTTATCTTTTGGCGCCATCGAGAGCAAGAACTTGGTAATGTTGTTCGAATACAGCGTAGACGATTGGGTAGGGAGTCTCGACGGCAGGTCAGTGTAGCCTGGGAAAAATTAGCAGTCGTGACGAGGTAAGCCGCTTGTTCGTTAGCCGACATACCAATGATCTTGACATCCTTGTAGACAGTCAGCTCTCCGGGCTTCGTCTTTTCACAGTTACCTCCGGCCTCGGCAGCGAGATCGACCACAACAGATCCAGGTTTCATCAGCTCAAGCATAGATTTGAGGATGAGCTTGGGGGCAGGCTTCCCGGGAATCAGGGCAGTAGTAATGATGATGTCGACCTCACGAGCCTGTTCGTGGAACAGCTTCATTTCAGCCTCGATAAATTCCTTGGACATCTCCTTGGCATAGCCACCAGCGCCAGAGCCATCTTCCTTAAACTCGACCTCGATGAATTCCGCACCAAGTGACTGGACTTGCTCGCGAGCAGCCGGTCGAGTATCAAAGCCTCGGACGACGGCACCGAGTCGCCTGGCAGTTGCAATGGCACTGAGGCCAGCGACACCCGCGCCAATGACGAGTACCTTGCAGGGTGGGATCTTGCCAGCGGCGGTGACCTGACCAGTCAGGAACCGGCCAAAGTTGTTCGAAGCCTCCAAAACGGCTTTGTAGCCAGCAATGTTGGCCATTGAGCTCAGCGCGTCGAAGACTTGGGCACGGGAGATTCGAGGAATAAGATCCATAGCGAACGCTGTCGCTTTCTGGGCAGCGAGCTTTTCGACAATGGGCTTGTTTTGTGCGGGCTGCAAGAATGAGATGACAGTTTGCGACGGCTTCATGACCTCGATCTCGGCAGGAATGGGGCTTCGGACTTTGAGAACAATGTCAGCACCCGTCCAGACGTCATTGGCCGAGTCGACGAGAGTTGCACCAGCTTCGCGGTAGACATCATCGAGGAAATCGGCCTCGGCGCCCGCGCCGCGCTCGACAAGTACCTTGGAGAAGCCCTTCTTGAGGAGCAAAGCAACGTTCTGAGGAGAGAGCGCGACGCGGCGTTCGTTCAAAAAAATCTCTTTGGGGACGCCGACGGTGAGTTGACTGTACGGAACGGAGTGAGCGACTGGCAGCTCAGGTTCGGCTGCCTGTCCAGGGGCAGGCGTGCCTGTCACGACAGAAGCATGGCGGACGAGTTGGAGAGACTTCGTGTGGGCTGGAACGATAGCGTTTGTGCGGCTCGGTCGCAAAGTGCTCTGCCAGCGCGTCGGATGGGTGCTATGGATGCTGGTAGATCGAGGCGTGGGCAAACTCGCATCTGTAGCGAGAACATCAGTACAAAAGCGGACACCAAGTCAAGCGCGAAAGCAGTGTTCGCCGGCCTACCCGTGACATTGGGCCATGATCGCGAGGCGAAAATGCCAGTGGCAGACGAAGTACAGACGACATGGGCCGTTGCCGGCCGTAGAAGGGCGAGCGATATCATGGTGGACTACAAAGATCAGGCGTCCAGGCTGAGGAAGCCAGAGTGACGAGCTGAGACGGAGGCGTTCATGTGTGGTTCATGCAATTTGTTGTCAATGAGCACGGAAATCGATGACACCTAGCGACTGAGGAGGGGCTGAAAGGAGACGGGGAAGAGAAAGAAGGAAAGAAGGAGTCTAGGACGAGATTGAGTTCGAGTTCGCACGAGGGAGAGCTCCTCGTCATCCGAGTGGCAGATCTATTACCCCTCAAGCCAAGGACAAGGAGTCAAGGAGGGGTTTGTGCCTGGGCTGCCGCGCGTGGCAGAGGGACGTTTTGAAGCTCAAAGGTGACGGCGTCGGGGCCGCTGAAGCGCGATTGGACGGATCATGTGGCAGAAGATGTGCCGGGGGAGCAAAAGGGGGATCGACCGTTGGAGAAGGATGCAGCTGGCGCGGCTGGAATGGGATGGTGTTTGGAGGAGAGTGGCCCTGGATGAAAGGAAGGGAGGGTTGGCTGCCTGCCTGAGATACTTGATGTATACCGAGAGACATTCTTGCCCTGAGGATACAACCATTGGCACAGGCGTCACTGGTCACCTGTGCCGCGCCCACCGCGACCGAGCTCCCCGGGAAGGAAGTGCAGCAGGTGGGGAAACGCCCTTGGCGCTGCGCTGTGGATGTGCGGGGTTAGGCAGGGATGGGCAAGAGACAGTCCTGTGGGTGTGGGTGTGGGGGGAAAGAGCACCTTTGATGCTGCTGCTGCCTTCCATTCTCAGGTCCGCCTGCCTATTGCTCCGGGGAATCCTGCTGCGAGGTCGCATCCAGACTCACCTTCCCATATGCCCTGTGCCGCACCATGTCTGAGGAGCAGTGAGCAAACCTGCTGTGGCACGTCGAGAGGCATGCCGATGATGCAGCGCAAGACGTTCACCTGCAGCGGCGGCATGCGATGTCACCTCAACAGTGGTGGAAAGATCCTTTCGGCCGGCAATGAAGACCAAGGTGCAGGAACTCCTCTGTACACAGGCCATCACGGTGTTGAGTTTGTACAATGAAGCACATTGTCCAGCCACCTTCGAATTACGGACGCTACTTTTCGCAGGGGCACAGAATATGGCATTGTAACGCCATACGAGTGAGCCGCCTTTGGATCAACTTGACCTCGGCTGAATTTTGGCGGCAGATTCGACTCGAAGATCTTGAGGACTGACTGATGCGCCCATTTGGTCTGCACGGCAAATCACGCATTCGGACCAGGCTAAGACCTCCTTCATGCGCAAATCTCAGAGAGTTAGACGAGACAGGCGTCGTCTTAATAAATGTGCGTTTGGATATGTTGTGCCTGCATCCCGTACTTGGGATTACAAGTATCTGGCTTGCTGTCTGGTAACATTATTCGGTACGTGACAGGGCACTCTACCACCCCAGTTTCTTTTAGGCAGCGTACGTGACATTGCGGTTTTCAGCGGGATTTTATTTTGGACGGAATACTTCTGCGTCATTCAAATCATGAATTATGAATTTTTGTAGAATAAGAAACTCCGTCTGCAGATTCCCTATTGAATACCCTATTGCAAGCTTTGAGACGGAACTGGATCCTACGTTGATTACGAACTGAAGCACACCACACTCAGAAAAATGACAAAGATGGTGCTAAATTCTCACACAAAACCTCAAAATATCAAATCACCATCATGTCCATGACAGTCTCACGATGGAAGCAGTTGCTGCAACACCCGGACGGGACAAAGCAACCTCGGGACACCGAGAGTTGACCGATCTTTGAATGTCCGAGTCCACTCGGGGAATTTGATTTCGCCCCATTCCCATTTGCCAACCAGGCCCACTTCCCCCTTCACCGAGCTCATCTCGGTCAAGGCATGCACAGCGGACACCCTGGAAAAACACTTTTCGCGCAGCTCCGCCGAGAAACCACAGGCCAATCGACCCAAGCTCAATCGAACCTCGCCATCATACCCGCGACCAACGAACGCACGAAACCACCCACCCCGACCGCAGCCGGCGACACTCGCGCCCTCCCAATCGAGATCCGATCCCCTCCAGCTCGCCGCCTCCGAGTCAACACATAACACGCATACAAAGGCCCATCATGGTCTCCCGCATCCTCTTCTGGTCCGGCTTCGGTGCGTCACAATAACCCAAACTCCTCCAACACGCCCTGTCACCTTTCGCTGGATCCTGCGGCCCACGCCCCCCCCCCCC